>NW_027469099.1:0-318694 GCF_051020765.1 Lasioglossum baleicum | reverse complement strand
CAAACGCTGCTCTTGACCTCTCGCTGCCGATCATATGGTCGACCACGACCGGCAACGAGAGGTCCATCCCAATAACGTCCCTTAGGTCTCTGCGCGGTGCCGACCACGCTGGACATTCTTCCAGCGTAAGCAGCGCAGAGTCCTGGGCCTCCTCGCAGTGGTGGCACTGCGATCCTCCCAGTGCCAGTTATGAACACACAGTTTGAGGAAACGGCGGTATGCAGGTAATTTAACTTATGCGCATGCATTGCTGCAACTAGTGCTGTATAATTTAGAATTTTTGTTACCGCGCCATCCAATTTGTATACATGTGCAAATACTCGTACACGCTGCATTGTATTTTTTTCCGCACGCGACAAGGAGGGGACAGAGGCGAGTTCCGGCTCGCGTCTGTCCCCTACCCCCGTCCCGCCCCACTGGTTGACCCGCTTAAAACTTAAAAATACGATAAAATAAAAGGTAAAATCAATAAATGAAAACGTGTATACATAAAATAGATAAAATAAAAGTCAATAAATAAATAAATAATAATAAGTAAATAAATACAATGGACAAAACACAACAAACATAAGAAGGGGGGCAAAATAAAGGGGAATAAAAGATAAAGATAAAATTTATAATATAGAATATAAAATATATATAGAATAAAATGAAATATTATAAAATAAAAGGAGGGGGGTCGACCGGCAGGTCGCATCTTTGTAGAGGGGGGCAGGGGATTATTGCTCCACCTCGCCCCCCGCGACCTGACCACCCCGGTGGCGCCTTAACGGCCAGCCCCCCTTGGCAGCGGTGGAAGTACTAAGTAGTCCCACCGCCACCATTACGTCTGCGGCCCCTTACAGGGGGCCGTCGGCCTCGTCGGGGTTGCCCCGCAGATGTTAGCCTCCTGGCGTAGGGGAGGTCGGCTTCCCTCTCCCTCTCCGCTGCCTCCTTCTGCGCTATCACAATCTTGCAGAAGGACGCAAACGCTGCTCTTGACCTCTCGCTGCCGATCATATGGTCGACCACGACCGGCAACGAGAGGTCCATCCCAATAACGTCCCTTAGGTCTCTGCGCGGTGCCGACCACGCTGGACATTCTTCCAGCGTAAGCAGCGCAGAGTCCTGGGCCTCCTCGCAGTGGTGGCACTGCGATCCTCCCAGTGCCAGTTATGAACACACAGTTTGAGGAAACGGCGGTATGCAGGTAATTTAACTTATGCGCATGCATTGCTGCAACTAGTGCTGTATAATTTAGAATTTTTGTTACCGCGCCATCCAATTTGTATACATGTGCAAATACTCGTACACGCTGCATTGTATTTTTTTCCGCACGCGACAAGGAGGGGACAGAGGCGAGTTCCGGCTCGCGTCTGTCCCCTACCCCCGTCCCGCCCCACTGGTTGACCCGCTTAAAACTTAAAAATACGATAAAATAAAAGGTAAAATCAATAAATGAAAACGTGTATAGATAAAATAGATAAAATAAAAGTCAATAAATAAATAAATAATAATAAGTAAATAAATACAATGGAAAAACACAACAAACATAAGAAAGGGGGCAAAATAAAGGGGAATAAAAGATAAAGATAAAATTTATAATATAGAATATAAAATATATATAGAATAAAATGAAATATTATAAAATTTAAGGAGGGGGGTCGACTGGCAGGTCGCATCTTTGTAGAGGGGGGAGGGGATTATTGCTCCACCTCGCCCCCCGCGACCTGCCCACCCCGGGGGCGCCTTAACGGCCAGCCCCCCTTGGCCGCGGTGGAAGTACTAAGTAGTCCCACCGCCGCCATTACGTCTGCGGCCCCTTACAGGGGGCCGTCGGACTCGTCGGGGTTGCCCCGCCGATGCAAGCCTCCTGGCGGAGAGGGGGTCGCCTTTCCTCTCCCTCTCCGCTGCCTCCTTCTGCGTTATCACAATCTCGCAGAAGGAGGCAAACGCTGCTCTTGACCTCTCGCTGCCGATCATGTGTTCGACCACGACCGGCAACGAGAGGTCCATCCCAATAACGCCCCTTAGGTCTCTGCGCGGCGCCGACCACGCTGGACATTCTTCCAGCGTATGCCGCGCAGAGTCCTGGGCCTCCTCGCAGTGGTGGCACTGCGATCCTCCCAGTGCCAGTTATGAACACACAGTTTGAGGAAACGGCGGTATGCAGGTAATTTAACTTATGCGCATGCATTGCTGCAACTTGTGCTGTATGATTCAGAATTTTTCTTACCGCGCCATCCGATTTTTATACATGTGCAAATACTCGTACAAGCTGCATTGTATTTTTTTCCGCACGCGACAAGGAGGGGACAGAGGCGAGTTCTGGCTCGCGTCTGTCCCCTACCCCCGTCCCGCCCCCCTGGTTGTCCCGCTTAAAACTTAAAAATACCATAAAATAAAAGGTAAAATCAGTAAATGAAAACGTGTATAGATAATGTTACGGATGACGAACAGGTGTTCAATATCATCTCTGGCAGGAACCGTCCTAGATAAACGAACAGAATTTTTCCCTAGATAAATCTACATAATTGTTTAGGTTAGTTTAGGGCCCAAACGTACGCACGACCAACTGGTCGTTGACAAAATACGAATGTTCACTTGAGGGGTACTGACAAGTACCACCCGTCATTGCAGGGCTATATAAGCCCTTACATTTCTACTCTCGGGGGCTAGTACTGTCGTAATCACGAATAGTGTCGCGTCGTGCTGCATCTCGGAAGTCAACTACCAGTGAGATCGGACGTTCGTTCCTTTTGAATCAAAGTTTAACCGTACAGATTCCGCGAGTTCGGTCTAAAATCTGTTAGGCAGTGACAAGGTTGCTCCGAGTCCCCCGCATTGCCAGTGCGTCAACACCGTGCGTCTTAACTTAGGTAATATCACCTTTCAATTTCTTCCCTATTCTAAATTCAGTTCATTCGCGACACAAGTACACTTGTAGAACGAAACTCTATAGTAAGAATATATTTGTCTTCTTTGATAATTAACTCAAATTCATTAAACCCATAATTATCGTCCAATATCCTAACCAAGTAATTGAACGTCCCCACATGATACAATCTTACCGCTCGGATTGTATCAATTAAATTATACTAGTTACGAGGCTTACTAATTATCCTAGCAACTCCCTGATTAACCATCAGGTTCTTTCGCGACATTCCAATTGTCCGAACAGAGATTTATCCAACCTAGCGGCTCCCCAATTTCTCATTGGGTTCGTCCGCATCCTAACAGCTCCCTGATTTCGCATCAGGTTCGTCTGTGCTATTATACAACCTCCTAGCAGCTCCCCGGTTTTGCATCGGGTTCGTCTGCGTTTGACTCCATTCCTAGAGGCTCCCTGACTTCGCGTCAGGTTCGTCCTCGCTGTCAATAATCCTAGCGGCTCCCCAATTTCGCATTGGGTTCGTCCGCGTTCCTTAACTAACAAATTTATATCATATTCCTAGGGTAATAACCCTTCGCCGGCCACTCGTGCTGCTCGCGGCCCTGGCTCGTAACAGAACTGGTGACAGCGGTGGGATTGTTCAATTATTTTAGGATCACTTTAATTTTGGGTTTACTACGTTAAATTACTCGTAGCTGAGTATTGACAATATACTAGTTTTCCTAGTTACGTCTCAATATTATTAGCAATATACTAGTTTTCGCTAGTCACGCTTTTATACCAATAATATACTAGTTTTCCTAGTTAAAAGGTTTCGATAATATACCAGTTCTCTCTAGTTGCATTTTTTAAAAATGCCGAATTCAGCTGCAAATATTTCTTTCGTTGACATAATGAACTTGACGGTTTCGCTTGCAAACTCTATGTCGCTGTTGACGCAAAAGACATGCTTACAGAATGTTACTTCGACAATTCCGACCTTTAACGGGGAAGACCCCTCTTTGATTCGTTTCGCGCAAACTTTAGAGGACGGGTTAACTTTGATTCCGGAGGGTACGGAAACCGAGTATCTGGCAATTGTTCTTACTAAGCTCGTCGGGCCAGCACGTAGATGCACATTAGAGCACAAGTTTACTACCGTAAAAGCGTTAATTCAACATTTGAAGAAACGGTTCGCTCCCGGCAAGAGCCTATCATATTATCAAGTGCAAATCGCGAAACTACATATTCGCGAAGGAGAAAGCCTACGACAATACATCGATAGGACAAGCCACTTGGTCTACTGTACGCGCGGAGCTATGAGGGAAAAATACGAGGCACATGCTGAAGAATTTATCAAATTGATGGAAAAGGACGTCATTGAAAACTTCATCGATGGATTACCGGATCGGATTTCCCTGAAGGTGTCGGCTATCTTGAAGGATATAAAAAATCTGGAGGATGCTTACGACGCCGTGCTACAGATAGATAAAAGATTAAGAAATCGACGACAGTCGCCTCGGAGTGAATCACCATCAAGGTGGTCCCGCCGAGATTCATATGACCAGGACTCTCGCTACCGCGATCGTGAAGTGTCATATCCCTTATCTCCAAGCAAATATGACCGACACAGGGATCAACGCACGAGACCATCTGGTTTTGAGGAGGAAAGAGAAGGACGAGCGTCTGCCTGGACCTTGCGTCACAGGAGCCCCTCCGGTCCCCCCTCCAACCGTTCGGATTCGTCAATTGTGAGAGACGGAGAGAAACGGTATACAATTTTTAAAAATTCCGATAGGAATCGCATGTCAAAATCGTATTGTTGGCATTGCGGAACATCCGGACACGATGGAAAATTCTGCAAGAATCGACCGCGTAGTCCGCGATTCCAAAGAGATTCGCGAGATTCGTCCGTGGAATCGAACAAATCTTTAAACTTCGATCGCGCTCACCCTACAGGCGACACGATGAGCGAAAACAAAGAAGTTCGCCAAAGAACTGTCCGTTTCGAGGAAAAACCCTCATCAAGGAAGCTCCAGCACCACGAATCAAAATCAAACTCCCAGAACTGGAATCAGGCACGGGAGAATTTCTAATTGATGGTGGAGCATCCGTAAATTTAGTAGTTCTTGACGTTTTAGGAGAAGGAGCAGAAATTGTTTCACGCGAAGAAATTGAAATAACTGGTCTTACTACAAATCCAATTCGCACTCTAGGAACTACGATACTTCACATACACGAAGCTCCTGCGTTTTTCTACGTAGTGAAGCGCCTTGCAATAGAAGCAGATGGACTTATAGGAAGCCCATTTTTAAAACAGGAAGAAGCAGAAATTTCTTATTACCATGGGACACTGGTATTAAAAAATAAGCCCATCAGGCCTATTCGATTTTCAAATTACCAGCAGGACTCAGATGTACGGACCAAACATCGCATCGATGCCCGAACATCTCAACAGATTGCCATAAGAATAGCTAATCCAAGGATAAAAGAAGGCTATTTACCACGCATAAAAACGCACAAACAACTCTACATAGGAGAAGCCGCCGTCCTGAACGACGGAGGAAAATGTCATGTTATGGCAACCAACACTAGCGAGGAAGCCATAGACGTAGAAATAGAGCCACAAATCGTGGAACCTTACGACATTTTGAGCACATCAGATGAAGATATTTATTCAGAGGTACGTCAACATTGTAATTTCAAAACTAGAGAAGATAGGATACAGGGAATCTCCGAAACGCTAAATTTGAGTCACCTGAACAAAGAAGAACGGTGTAGCATCACCGCATTGATAAAGGAATTTCCCGATCGATTTTATCTCCCCGGAGATAAATTAGGGAAGGCATCTGATTTCAAGCACTCCTTACATACAACTGATGAGATTCCGATTAACACGAGACAGTATCGCTACCCTCCTGTACACCAAGAGGAAATAAAAAAGCAAATCAATGGCTTATTATCCGATGGTATTATTACTCCGTCGAAATCTCCGTACAATTCACCCTTGTGGATTGTACCCAAAAAACCAGACGCGCAAGGAAACAAACGTTGGCGCATGGTAATAGATTTTCGTGCGCTTAACGAGAAGACCATTTCCGATAAATATCCACTGCCTCAAATTACGGAAATATTGGATCGTCTCGGAGGAGCCACATACTTCTCCGTTTTCGATCTTGCTAGTGGGTTCCACCAAATAGAAATGGATCCGAAAGACAGACAGAAGACAGTTTTCACCACCCCTAATGGACATTATGAATTTTCACGAATGCCGTTTGGTTTGAAAAATGCACCACCTACTTTTCAACGCCTCATGGATCAGGTATTAACTGGACTCCAGGGAACGGACGTTTTCATTTACCTGGATGATATCGTGGTTTACGCTGCGTCATTACACGAACACAACATTAAAGTCAGGAAATTATTAAACCGTTTGCGAGAACATGGTTTAACTCTTCAAACCAATAAATGCGAATTCTTACGAAAAGAAGTTGCATACCTTGGACATATTATTTCAAGACAGGGAGTAAAACCTGATCCCCGAAAATTAAAGGCTGTCAAGGATTTCCCAACGCCTACCTCACAGAAAAATATACAACAGTTTTTGGGTTTAGTAGGATATTACCGAAGATTCGTACCAGATTTCACTACAAAAGCAAAATCTTTAATTGACCTTCTAGGAAAGGGCAAAAAATTCAAATGGACTGAAGAACAGGAAAACAGTTTTAAGCAGTTACGTGAAGAACTCTGTCGAGAGCCTATTTTACAATATCCAGATTTTAGCAAACCATTCGTCGTTACAACAGACGCCTCCGAATATGCCGTTGGAGCCGTGCTTAGTCAAGGTGAAATAGGAAATGATCTGCCAATTGCTTATGCATCGCGCAGCCTCAACAAAGCAGAGAGAAATTATTCAGCCACGGAAAAAGAATGTTTAGCAATGGTATACGCCGTCAAATATTTCCGACCGTATGTGTACGGAACAAAATTCACATTGGTTACAGATCATCGACCATTAGTTTGGCTGCATTCTGTGAAAGATCCGACATCAAGACTCATGAAATGGAAGCTCCGACTATTAGAATATGATTATCAGGTTGTCCATAAATCTGGAAAAACAAATAAGAATGCTGATGCATTATCACGTAATCCTACTTCCACCTGTTTACCACTCATCCCGAGGGAAGTCAAAGACCCCGATTTTAAAATCCAAATACCGAATACAGCTGTCGACGCTGTTTCAATAGGACAACGCGTCAGACAACTACATCGAGACCGAGAAAAACGGCCGAAATATCAACAAACAAGCAGCAGTTCAGATGAGACGGAACAACCCGCCCTGGGGAAGGTTCAACACTCACCAATTATTAACATAAATAGAACTCTTCCGAGTTTATCTAAAGAGATAGTGATGCCAGACGAAGATCAGGACAATGCACATCATTTTTTACCCGCAGCAAACTCCACTGAAATTTTTTCTACGGATAAGAATACGAGCTTATCTGGTGATCTGATTTCGTTTGAGGAGCCACTGGAAAACACCGTTATAGAGAATAGGAACAATTTACAGGAGGATGTACCCAACATACCGCAGGTACCATTTCCCGAAATAGGTGGAATTTTGCAACGCAACGTAATTCGATTTCCAAACAATATAATACGCGAAGCAAGGGCACGGCAACTGCCTGATCGCACAGCCGACCCTTACCCATTCTTTGACACCGATACCGATGGTTCTTCTACCGAAACTGACCTGGAAGCGCCGCCGGAACCGAAACAGAGGATTAGCATTTCTTCAAACACCCTTACCGCAAAGGAAGACCATTATGTACATTTTATATCAGCTGATCGCAACCTAATAACCCCCGTAGGAAAACTGTTACTGGACACGGGATTGATAAATAAGCAAGAACTTTTAGCTGCACGACCGAAAAAGGGACAGGTCATAATTTCAAACAATGGGTTATTTAAAACCTTCAGCATTGTAATTTCTGATAACTTCTATAATAAACCAAAAAGATTGGATATAATTAATGGATTGAAAACTCTTCAATCTGCTTTAGAACAAAATAGGAGCAAATCTTTTCGAATATCCGCCACCGGAGATCATCATAAATCATCGCCTGATGAACTTTTCAAAGCATTAAAAGAAGTCTTTACAGATTCAACTTATCAAATTACAATATGTAACTGTGTTATTACTACACCTTCCGTAGAAGACAGGCAGGAAATCATCCATGAAGCACATGATAGCCTAATAGGAGGGCATAAAGGAGTTACAAAAACCTACAATCGCATTCGATCAAGATTTCATTGGCCACACATGCGCAACGAAATTCAGGATTACATCCGAAAATGCAAAAGTTGTCAGGAGCAAAAATTAGTCAGAACGAAAACTCGTCAACCTATGTTGATCACTGACACACCGTTGGAACTCTTATGACAAATCTGTCAGAAATATTCAAGATTAAACAAATCACCACCTCCGGATACCGACCACAAACTAATGGATCATTGGAGCGAAGCCATATTGTTCTTACAGAATACCTCAAACACTATATGGAGAACTACGAGGATTGGGATTTATTAATTCCGTTTGCAATGTTCTCTTATAATACGTCTGTTCATGAAGCTACCAACTTCACACCATATGAATTAATTTTTGGTAAACAGGCTCGAGAGCCAACCTCATTTCCAACCGGTACAATTTTCAAGACATATGGAGACTATTTATCGGAGCTAATAACAAATATAGTCCGAATCCGTAATATAGCAGCAAATGGAAACCATGCATAACGATCTTCTAAGGAGCAGGACTACCTCCACCGACAGCAGTCTCTACCTGAGCACCACCTAGCAATAAGTACACTTACACCTACACTACACTCGTTAAAAATTTTTTCTCTTCAGTTTATTTTTTTTCTCTCCACTTTTTTCTTTTTTTTCTTAAAGTCTATTGTATCTAGGACGTTTCCTTCCTGATGAGAAAGCATCACGGGAACCGCGATGTTTCTTCTTGGTGGGGAGATGTTACGGATGACGAACAGGTGTTCAATATCATCTCTGGCAGGAACCGTCCTAGATAAACGAACAGAGTTTTTCCCTAGATAAATCTACATAATTGTTTAGGTTAGTTTAGGGCCCAAACGTACGCACGACCAACTGGTCGTTGACAAAATACGAATGTTCACTTGAAGGGTACTGACAAGTACCACCCGTCATTGCAGGGCTATATAAGCCCTTACATTTCTACTCTCGGGGGCTAGTACTGCCGTAATCACGAATAGTGTCGCGTCGTGCTGCATCTCGGAAGTCAACTACCAGTGAGATCGGACGTTCGTTCCTTTTGAATCAAAGTTTAACCGTACAGATTCCGCGAGTTCGGTCTAAAATCTGTTAGGCAGTGACAAGGTTGCTCCGAGTCCCCCGCATTGCCAGTGCGTCAACACCGTGCGTCTTAACTTAGGTAATATCACCTTTCAATTTCTTCCCTATTCTAAATTCAGTTCATTCGCGACACAAGTACACTTGTAGAACGAAACTCTATAGTAAGAATATATTTGTCTTCTTTGATAATTAACTCAAATTCATTAAACCCATAATTATCGTCCAATATCCTAACCAAGTAATTGAACGTCCCCACATGATACAATCTTACCGCTCGGATTGTATCAATTAAATTATACTAGTTACGAGGCTTACTAATTATCCTAGCAACTCCCTGATTAACCATCAGGTTCTTTCGCGACATTCCAATTGTCCGAACAGAGATTTATCCAACCTAGCGGCTCCCCAATTTCTCATTGGGTTCGTCCGCATCCTAACAGCTCCCTGATTTCGCATCAGGTTCGTCTGTGCTATTATACAACCTCCTAGCAGCTCCCCGGTTTTGCATCGGGTTCGTCTGCGTTTGACTCCATTCCTAGAGGCTCCCTGACTTCGCGTCAGGTTCGTCCTCGCTGTCAATAATCCTAGCGGCTCCCCAATTTCGCATTGGGTTCGTCCGCGTTCCTTAACTAACAAATTTATATCATATTCCTAGGGTAATAACCCTTCGCCGGCCACTCGTGCTGCTCGCGGCCCTGGCTCGTAACAATAAAATAGATAAAATAAAAGTCAATATATAAATAAATAATAATAAGTAAATAAATACAATGGACAAAACACAACAAACATAAGAAGGGGGGGGCAAAATAAAGGGGAATAAAAGATAAAGATAAAATTTATAATATAGAATATAAAATATATATAGAATAAAATGAAATATTATAAAATAAAAGGAGGGGGGTCGACCGGCAGGTCGCATCTTTGTAGAGGGGGGCAGGGGATTATTGCTCCACCTCGCCCCCCGCGACCTGACCACCCCGGTGGCGCCTTAACGGCCAGCCCCCCTTGGCGGCGGTGGAAGTACTAAGTAGTCCCACCGCCACCATTACGTCTGCGGCCCCTTACAGGGGGCCGTCGGCCTCGTCGGGGTTGCCCCGCAGATGTTAGCCTCCTGGCGTAGGGGAGGTCGGCTTCCCTCTCCCTCTCCGCTGCCTCCTTCTGCGCTATCACAATCTTGCAGAAGGACGCAAACGCTGCTCTTGACCTCTCGCTGCCGATCATGTGGTCGACCACGACCGGCAACGAGAGGTCCATCCCAATAACGTCCCTTAGGTCTCTGCGCGGTGCCGACCACGCTGGACATTCTTCCAGCGTAAGCAGCGCAGAGTCCTGGGCCTCCTCGCAGTGGTGGCACTGCGATCCTCCCAGTGCCAGTTATGAACACACAGTTTGAGGAAACGGCGGTATGCAGGTAATTTAACTTATGCGCATGCATTGCTGCAACTAGTGCTGTATAATTTAGAATTTTTGTTACCGCGCCATCCGATTTGTATACATGTGCAAATACTCGTACACGCTGCATTGTATTTTTTTCCGCACGCGACAAGGAGGGGACAGAGGCGAGTTCCGGCTCGCGTCTGTCCCCTACCCCCGTCCCGCCCCACTGGTTGACCCGCTTAAAACTTAAAAATACGATAAAATAAAAGGTAAAATCAATAAATGAAAACGTGTATAGATAAAATAGATAAAATAAAAGTCAATAAATAAATAAATAATAATAAGTAAATAAATACAATGGAAAAACACAACAAACATAAGAAGGGGGGCAAAATAAAGGGGAATAAAAGATAAAGATAAAATTTATAATATAGAATATAAAATATATATAGAATAAAATGAAATATTATAAAATTTAAGGAGGGGGGTCGACTGGCAGGTCGCATCTTTGTAGAGGGGGGAGGGGATTATTGCTCCACCTCGCCCCCCGCGAGCTGCCCACCCCGGGGGCGCCTTAACGGCCAGCCCCCCTTGGCCGCGGTGGAAGTACTAAGTAGTCCCACCGCCGCCATTACGTCTGCGGCCCCTTACAGGGGGCCGTCGGACTCGTCGGGGTTGCCCCGCCGATGCAAGCCTCCTGGCGAAGAGGGGGTCGCCTTTCCTCTCCCTCTCCGCTGCCTCCTTCTGCGTTATCACAATCTCGCAGAAGGAGGCAAACGCTGCTCTTGACCTCTCGCTGCCGATCATGTGTTCGACCACGACCGGCAACGAGAGGTCCATCCCAATAACGCCCCTTAGGTCTCTGCGAGGCGCCGACCACGCTGGACATTCTTCCAGCGTATGCCGCGCAGAGACCTGGGCCTCCTCGCAGTGGTGCCACTGGGATCCTCCCAGTGCCAGTTATGAACACACAGTTTGAGGAAACGGCGGTATGCAGGTAATTTAACTTATGCGCATGCATTGCTGCAACTTGTGCTGTATGATTTAGAATTTTTGTTACAGCGCCATCCGATTTTTATACATGTGCAAATACTCGTACACGCTGCATTGTATTTTTTTCCGCACGCGACAAGGAGGGGACAGAGCCGAGTTCCGGCTCGCGTCTGTCCCCTCCCCCCGTCCCGCCCCCATGGTTGACCCGCATAAAACTTAAAAATACGATAAAATAAAAGATAAAATCAATAAATGAAAACGTGTATAGATAAAATAGATAAAATAAATGTCAATAAATAAATAAATAATAATAAGTAAATAAATACAATGGACAAAACACAACAAACATAAGAAGGGGGGCAAAATAAAGGGGAATAAAAGATAAAGATAAAATTTATAATATAGAATATAAAATATATATAGAATAAAATGAAATATTATAAAATAAAAGGAGGGGGGTCGACCGGCAGGTCGCATCTTTGTAGAGGGGGGCAGGGGATTATTGCTCCACCTCGCCCCCCGCGACCTGACCACCCCGGGGGCGCCTTAACGGCCAGCCCCCCTTGGCGGCGGTGGAAGTACTAAGTAGTCCCACTGCCGCCATTACGTCTGCGGCCCCTTACAGGGGGCCGTCGGACTCGTCGGGGTTGCCCCGCCGATGCTAGCCTCCTGGCGGAGAGGGGGTCGGCTTTCCTCTCCCTCTCCGCTGCCTCCTTCTGCGATATCACAATCTCGCAGAAGGAGGCAAACGCTGCTCTTGACCTCTCGCTGCCGATCATGTGGTCGACCACGACCGGCAACGAGAGGTCCATCCCAATAACGCCCCTTAGGTCTCTGCGAGGCGCCGACCACGCTGGACATTCTTCCAGCGTATGCAGCGCAGAGTCCTGGGCCTCCTCGCAGTGGTGGCACTGCGATCCTCCCAGTGCCAGTTATGAACACACAGTTTGAGGAAACGGCGGTATGCAGGTAATTTAACTTATGCGCATGCATTGCTGCAACTTGTGCTGTATGATTTAGAATTTTTGTTACCGCGCCATCCGATTTTTATACATGTGCAAATACTCGTACACGCTGCATTGTATTTTTTTCCGCACGCGACAAGGAGGGGACAGAGCCGAGTTCCGGCTCGCGTCTGTCCCCTCCCCCCGTCCCGCCCCCATGGTTGACCCGCATAAAACTTAAAAATACGATAAAATAAAAGATAAAATCAATAAATGAAAACGTGTATAGATAAAATAGATAAAATAAATGTCAATAAATAAATAAATAATAATAAGTAAATAAATACAATGGACAAAACACAACAAACATAAGAAGGGGGGCAAAATAAAGGGGAATAAAAGATAAAGATAAAATTTATAATATAGAATATAAAATATATATAGAATAAAATGAAATATTATAAAATAAAAGGAGGGGGGTCGACCGGCAGGTCGCATCTTTGTAGAGGGGGGCAGGGGATTATTGCTCCACCTCGCCCCCCGCGACCTGACCACCCCGGGGGCGCCTTAACGGCCAGCCCCCCTTGGCGGCGGTGGAAGTACTAAGTAGTCCCACTGCCGCCATTACGTCTGCGGCCCCTTACAGGGGGCCGTCGGACTCGTCGGGGTTGCCCCGCCGATGCTAGCCTCCTGGCGGAGAGGGGGTCGGCTTTCCTCTCCCTCTCCGCTGCCTCCTTCTGCGATATCACAATCTCGCAGAAGGAGGCAAACGCTGCTCTTGACCTCTCGCTGCCGATCATGTGGTCGACCACGACCGGCAACGAGAGGTCCATCCCAATAACGCCCCTTAGGTCTCTGCGAGGCGCCGACCACGCTGGACATTCTTCCAGCGTATGCAGCGCAGAGTCCTGGGCCTCCTCGCAGTGGTGGCACTGCGATCCTCCCAGTGCCAGTTATGAACACACAGTTTGAGGAAACGGCGGTATGCAGGTAATTTAACTTATGCGCATGCATTGCTGCAACTTGTGCTGTATGATTTAGAATTTTTGTTACCGCGCCATCCGATTTTTATACATGTGCAAATACTCGTACACGCTGCATTGTATTTTTTTCCGCACGCGACAAGGAGGGCACAGAGGCGAGTTCCGGCTCGCGTCTGTCCCCTCCCCCCGTCCCGCCCCCATGGTTGACCCGCATAAAACTTAAAAATACGATAAAATAAAAGATAAAATCAATAAATGAAAACGTGTATAGATAAAATAGATAAAATAAATGTCAATAAATAAATAAATAATAATAAGTAAATAAATACAATGGACAAAACACAACAAACATAAGAAGGGGGGCAAAATAAAGGGGAATAAAAGATAAAGATAAAATTTATAATATAGAATATAAAATATATATAGAATAAAATGAAATATTATAAAATAAAAGGAGGGGGGTCGACCGGCAGGTCGCATCTTTGTAGAGGGGGGGAGGGGATTATTGCTCCACCTCGCCCCCCGCGACCTGCCCACCCCGGGGGCGCCTTAACGGCCAGCCCCCCTTGGCGGCGGTGGAAGTACTAAGTAGTCCCACTGCCGCCATTACGTCTGCGGCCCCTTACAGGGGGCCGTCGGACTCGTCGGGGTTGCCCCGCCGATGCTAGCCTCCTGGCGGAGAGGGGGTCGGCTTTCCTCTCCCTCTCCGCTGCCTCCTTCTGCGTTATCACAATCTCGCAGAAGGAGGCAAACGCTGCTCTTGACCTCTCGCTGCCGATCATGTGGTCGACCACGACCGGCAACGAGAGGTCCATCCCAATAACGTCCCTTAGGTCTCTGCGCGGTGCCGACCACGCTGGACATTCTTCCAGCGTATGCAGCGCAGAGTCCTGGGCCTCCTCGCAGTGGTGGCACTGCGATCCTCCCAGTGCCAGTTATGAACACACAGTTTGAGGAAACGGCGGTATGCAGGTAATTTAACTTATGCGCATGCATTGCTGCAACTTGTGCTGTATGATTTAGAATTTTTGTTACCGCGCCATCCGATTTTTATACATGTGCAAATACTCGTACACGCTGCATTGTATTTTTTTCCGCACGCGACAAGGAGGGCACAGAGGCGAGTTCCGGCTCGCGTCTGTCCCCTCCCCCCGTCCCGCCCCCATGGTTGACCCGCATAAAACTTAAAAATACGATAAAATAAAAGATAAAATCAATAAATGAAAACGTGTATAGATAAAATAGATAAAATAAATGTCAATAAATAAATAAATAATAATAAGTAAATAAATACAATGGACAAAACACAACAAACATAAGAAGGGGGGCAAAATAAAGGGGAATAAAAGATAAAGATAAAATTTATAATATAGAATATAAAATATATATAGAATAAAATGAAATATTATAAAATAAAAGGAGGGGGGTCGACCGGCAGGTCGCATCTTTGTAGAGGGGGGCAGGGGATTATTGCTCCACCTCGCCCCCCGCGAGCTGCCCACCCCGGGGGCGCCTTAACGGCCAGCCCCCCTTGGCGGCGGTGGAAGTACTGAGTAGTCCCACCGCCGCCATTACGTCTGTGGCCCCTTACAGGGGGCCGTCGGCCTCGTCGGGGTTGCCCCGCCGATGCTAGCCTCCTGGCGGAGAGGGGGTCAGCTTTCCTCTCCCTGTCCGCAGCGTCCTTCTGCGTTATCACAATCTCGCAGAAGGAGGCAAACGCTGCTCTTGACCTCTCGCTGCCGATCATGTGGTCGACCACGACGCGGCGCCGACCACGCTGGACATACTTCCAGCGTATGCCGCGCAGAGTCCAGGGCCTCCTCGCAGTGGTGGCACTGCGATCCTCCCAGTGCCAGTTATGAACACACAGTTTGAGGAAACGGCTGTATGCAGGTAATTTAACTTATGCGCATGCATTGCTGCAACTTGTGCTGTATAATTCAGAATTTTTGTTACCGCGCCATCCGATTTTTATACATGTGCAAATACTCGTACATGCTGCATTGTATTTTTTTCCGCACGCGACAAGGAGGGGACAGAGGCGAGTTCCGGCTCGCGTCTGTCCCCTCCCCCCGTGCCACCCCCTGGTCGACCCGCATAAAACTTAAAATATGATAAAAAAAAGATAAAATCAATAAATTAAAACGTGTATAGATGAAATAGATAAAATAAATGACAATAAATAAATAAATAATAATAAGAAATAAATACAATGGACAAAACACAACAAACATAAGAAGGGGTGGCAAAATAAAGATGAATAAAAGATAAAGATAAAATTTATAATATAGAATATAAAATATATATAGAATAAAATGAAATATTATAAAATAAAAGGAGGGGGGTCGACCGGCAGGTCGCATCTTTGTAGAGGGGGGTAGGGGATTATTGCTCCACCTGGCCCCCCGCGACCTGCCCACCTCGGGGGCGCCTTAACGGCCAGCCCCCCTTGGCGGCGGTGGAAGTACTAAGTAGTCCCACCGCCGCCATTACGTCTGCGGCCCCTTACAGGGGGCCGTCGGCCTCGTCGGGGTTGCCCCGCCGATGCTAGCCTCCTGGCGGAGAGGGGGTCAGCTTTCCTCTCCCTGTCCGCAGCGTCCTTCTGCGTTATCACAATCTCGCAGAAGGAGGCAAACGCTCCTCTTGACCTCTCGCTGCCGATCATGTGGTCGACCACGACGCGGCGCCGACCACGCTGGACATTCTTCCAGCGTATGCCGCGCAGAGTCCAGGGCCTCCTCGCAGTGGTGGCACTGCGATCCTCCCAGTGCCAGTTATGAACACACAGTTTGAGGAAACGGCGGTATGAAGGTAATTTAACTTATGCGCATGCATTGCTGCAACTTGTGCTGTATAATTTAGAATTTTTGTTACCGCGCCATCCGATTTGTATACATGTGCAAATACTCGTACACGCTGCATTGTATTTTTTTCCGCACGCTACAAGGAGGGGACAGAGGCGAGTTCCGGCTCGCGTTTGTCCCCTCCCCCCGTCCCTCCCCCCTTGTCGAATCGCATAAAACTTAAAATACGATAAAATAAAAGATAAAATCAATAAATGAAAACGTGTATAGATAAAATAGATAAAACAAAAGTCAATAAATAAATTGTAACGGTTCTGCTTCCGACGGAGAAGTCGTAGCGGCGTCGTATCCTCTCGTGCTGGAATAACTCGTCGAGTCGGGTTCGTCTACCGGCGAGAGAATCGACTGAAGCTGAAAATGGACGAGGTGCGCGGGACGTGAAATAACGACAACGTGTATGTGTATTTTACGGGCCTCACTGCTCGTACATTCTCGTAACCTTGTGTCTCATGGACGGTCTTACGGACCCGTGATTCTAGGGACGATCCTTGCGTGATCGTTCATCGCGACGCGACGCGTATTCGTGGACCTGGTGCTTGTGCCGGCGACTGGGTGCAGCCGGGAGTGGTCGGGAAACCCTGCCTCGAGTCGGGAAAATCCTCGTGGCGGTTCTACGGCAAATGTAGAGGATGCTGCCCCTACATTTAATCGTCTCCGGTAGCTGTCGGAGTTCTCGGGATGCTGCCCGAGAGGTTTGCTCAGGATGCTGCCTGAGCGGCAGAGAGGGATGCTGCCCTCTCTGTTTGGTGTGTATGCTGTCACGCCGGTGGGAACTAGGTTAGGTAGGAAGGTGTTCCTGGGATGCTGCCCAGGCTGGAAAAGAGGCCCGTGCCTCGTTTGCATCGCCTTTTATAGGCGGCGGTTGGTGGTGAGGGGAATGGTGCAGGGAGAACGGATGTGTGACGTCGAGTTTCCGTATCCGTTAAGATGGCGGAACCTCGACGTCCGTTTCCCGCCGAATATGGCCTGGAGCGCGGGGATCGTGCATCGTGACGCGTCGTACGCGGACGACGCGTTCGGTAATCCTCGGCGTCGATCGGTTGTGTTCGGCGCGTGTCTAATAGTAACAGGCCTGCACCGTACAGGTCTGTTACAAAATAAATAATAATAAGTAAATAAATACAATGGACAAAACACAACAAACATAAGAAGGGGGGGCAAAATAAAGGGGAATAAAAGATAAAGATAAAATTTATAATATAGAATATAAAATATATAGAGAATAAAATGAAATATTATAAAATAAAAGGAGGGGGGTCGACCGGCAGGTCGCATCTTTGTAGAGGGGGAAGGGGATTATTGCTCCACCTCGCCCCCCGCGACCTGCCCACATCGGGGGCGCCTTAACGGCTAGCCCCCCTTGGCGGCGGTGGAAGTACTAAGTAGTCCCACCGCCGAAATTACGTCTGCGGCCCCTTACAGGGGGCCGTCGGCCTCGTCGGGGTTGCCCCGCCGATGTTAGCCTCCTGGCGGAGAGGGGGTCGGCTTCCCTCTCCCTCTCCGGCTGCCTCCTTCTGCGTTATCACAATCTCGCAGAAGGAGGCAAACGCTGCGATTGACCTCTCGCTGCCGATCATGTGGTCGACCACGACCGGCAACGAGAGGTCCATCCCAATAACGCCCCTTAGGTCTCTGCGCGGCGCCGACCACGCTGGACATTCTTCCAGCGTATGCCACGCAGAGTCCTGGGCCTCCTCGCAGTGGTGGCACTGCGATCCTCCCAGTGCCAGTTATGAACACACAGTTTGAGGAAACGGCGGTATGCAGGTAATTTAACTTATGCGCATGCATTGCTGCAACTAGTGCTGTATAATTTAGAATTTTTGTTACCGCGCCATCCGATTTTTGTACATGTGCAAATACTCGTACACGCTGCATTGTATTTTTTTCCGCACGCGACAAGGAGGTGACAGAGGCGAGTTCCGGCTCGCGTCTGTCCCCTCCCCCCGTCCCGCCCCCCTGGTTGACCCTCATAAAACTTAAAAATACGATAAAATAAAAGGTAAAATCAATAAATGAAAACGTGTATAGATAAAATAGATAAAATAAAAGTCAATAAATAAATAAATAGTAATAAGTAAATAAATACAATGGACAAAACACAACAAACATAAGAAGGGGGGAAAAATAATGGGGAATAAAAGATAAAGATAAAATTTATAATATAGAATATAAAATATATATAGAATAAAATGAAATATTATAAAATAAAAGGAGGGGGGTCGACTGGCAGGTCGCATCTTTGTAGAGGGGGGAGGGGATTATTGCTCCACCTCGCCCCCCGCGAGCTGCCCACCCCGGGGGCGCCTTAACGGCCAGCCCCCCTTGGCGGCGGTGGAAGTACTAAGTAGTCCCACCGCCGCCATTACGTCTGCGGCCCCTTACAGGGGGCCGTCGGACTCGTCGGGGTTGCCCCGCCGATGCTAGCCTCCTGGCGGAGAGGGGGTCGCCTTTCCTCTCCCTCTCCGCTGCCTCCTTCTGCGTTATCACAATCTCGCAGAAGGAGGCAAACGCTGCTCTTGACCTCTCGCTGCCGATCATGTGTTCGACCACGACCGGCAACGAGAGGTCCATCCCAATAACGCCCCTTAGGTCTCTGCGCGGCGCCGACCACGCTGGACATTCTTCCAGCGTATGCCGCGCAGAGTCCAGGGCCTCCTCGCAGTGGTGGCACTGCGATCCTCCCAGTGCCAGTTATGAACACACAGTTTGAGGAAACGGCGGTATGAAGGTAATTTAACTTATGCGCATGCATTGCTGCAACTTGTGCTGTATAATTTAGAATTTTTGTTACCGCGCCATCCGATTTGTATACATGTGCAAATACTCGTACACGCTGCATTGTATTTTTTTCCGCACGCTACAAGGAGGGGACAGAGGCGAGTTCCGGCTCGCGTTTGTCCCCTCCCCCCGTCCCTCCCCCCTTGTCGAATCGCATAAAACTTAAAATACGATAAAATAAAAGATAAAATCAATAAATGAAAACGTGTATAGATAAAATAGATAAAACAAAAGTCAATAAATAAATTGTAACGGTTCTGCTTCCGACGGAGAAGTCGTAGCGGCGTCGTATCCTCTCGTGCTGGAATAACTCGTCGAGTCGGGTTCGTCTACCGGTGAGAGAATCGACTGAAGCTGAAAATGGACGAGGTGCGCGGGACGTGAAATAACGACAACGTGTATGTGTATTTTACGGGCCTCACTGCTCGTACATTCTCGTAACCTTGTGTCTCATGGACGGTCTTACGGGCCCGTGATTCTAGGGACGATCCTTGCGTGATCGTTCATCGCGACGCGACGCGTATTCGTGGACCTGGTGCTTGTGCCGGCGACTGGGTGCAGCCGGGAGTGGTCGGGAAACCCTGCCTCGAGTCGGGAAAATCCTCGTGGCGGTTCTACGGCAAATGTAGAGGATGCTGCCCCTACATTTAATCGTCTCCGGTAGCTGTCGGAGTTCTCGGGATGCTGCCCGAGAGGTTTGCTCAGGATGCTGCCTGAGCGGCAGAGAGGGATGCTGCCCTCTCTGTTTGGTGTGTATGCTGTCACGCCGGTGGGAACTAGGTTAGGTAGGAAGGTGTTCCTGGGATGCTGCCCAGGCTGGAAAAGAGGCCCGTGCCTCGTTTGCATCGCCTTTTATAGGCGGCGGTTGGTGGTGAGGGGAATGGTGCAGGGAGAACGGATGTGTGACGTCGAGTTTCCGTATCCGTTAAGATGGCGGAACCTCGACGTCCGTTTCCCGCCGAATATGGCCTGGAGCGCGGGGATCGTGCATCGTGACGCGTCGTACGCGGACGACGCGTTCGGTAATCCTCGGCGTCGATCGGTTGTGTTCGGCGCGTGTCTAATAGTAACAGGCCTGCACCGTACAGGTCTGTTACAAAATAAATAATAATAAGTAAATAAATACAATGGACAAAACACAACAAACATAAGAAGGGGGGGCAAAATAAAGGGGAATAAAAGATAAAGATAAAATTTATAATATAGAATATAAAATATATAGAGAATAAAATGAAATATTATAAAATAAAAGGAGGGGGGTCGACCGGCAGGTCGCATCTTTGTAGAGGGGGAAGGGGATTATTGCTCCACCTCGCCCCCCGCGACCTGCCCACATCGGGGGCGCCTTAACGGCTAGCCCCCCTTGGCGGCGGTGGAAGTACTAAGTAGTCCCACCGCCGAAATTACGTCTGCGGCCCCTTACAGGGGGCCGTCGGCCTCGTCGGGGTTGCCCCGCCGATGTTAGCCTCCTGGCGGAGAGGGGGTCGGCTTCCCTCTCCCTCTCCGGCTGCCTCCTTCTGCGTTATCACAATCTCGCAGAAGGAGGCAAACGCTGCGCTTGACCTCTCGCTGCCGATCATGTGGTCGACCACGACCGGCAACGAGAGGTCCATCCCAATAACGCCCCTTAGGTTTCTGCGCGGCGCCGACCACGCTGGACATTCTTCCAGCGTACGCCACGCAGAGTCCTGGGCCTCCTCGCAGTGGTGGCACTGCGATCCTCCCAGTGCCAGTTATGAACACACAGTTTGAGGAAACGGCGGTATGCAGGTAATTTAACTTATGCGCATGCATTGCTGCAACTAGTGCTGTATAATTTAGAATTTTTGTTACCGCGCCATCCGATTTTTGTACATGTGCAAATACTCGTACACGCTGCATTGTATTTTTTTCCGCACGCGACAAGGAGGTGACAGAGGCGAGTTCCGGCTCGCGTCTGTCCCCTCCCCCCGTCCCACCCCCCTGGTCGACCCGCATAAAACTTAAAATACGATACAATAAAAGATAAAATCAATAAATGAAACTGTATATAGATAAAATAGATAAAATAAAAGTCAATAAATAAATAAATAATAATAAGTAAATAAATACAATGGATAAAACACAACAAACATAAGAAGGGGGGGCAAAATAAAGGGGAATAAAAGATAAAGATAAAATTTATAATATAGAATATTAAATATATATAGAATAAAATGAAATATTATAAAATAAAAGGAGGGGGGTCGACCGGCAGGTCGCATCTTTATAGAGGGGGGAGGGGATTATTGCTCCACCTCGCCCCCCGCGACCTGCCCACCTCGGGGGCGCCTTAACGGCCAGCCCCCTTGGCGGCGGTGGAAGTACTAAGTAGTCCCACCGCCGCCATTACGTCTGCGGCCCCTTACAGGGGGCCGTCGGCCTCGTCGGGGTTGCCCCGCCGATGCTAGCCTCCTGGCGGAGAGGGGGTCAGCTTTCCTCTCCCTCTCCGCAGCCTCCTTCTGCGTTATCACAATCTCGCAGAAGGAGGCAAACGCTGCTCTTGACCTCTCGCTGCCGATCATGTGGTCGACCACGACCGGCAACGAGAGGTCCATCCCAATAACGCCCCTTAGGTCTCTGCGCGGCGCCGACCACGCTGGACATTCTTCCAGCGTATGCCGCACAGAGACCATGGGCCTCCTCGCAGTGGTGGCACTGCGATCCTCCCAGTGCCAGTTATGAACACTCAGTTTGAGGAAACGGCGATATGCAGGTAATTTAACTTATGCGCATGCATTGCTGCAACTTGTGCTGTATGATTTAGAATTTTTGTTACCGCGCCATCCGATTTTTATACATGTGCAAATACTCGTACACGCTACATTGTATTTTTTTCCGCACGCGACAAGGAGGTGACAGAGGCGAGTTCCGGCTCGCGTCTGTCCCCTCCCCCCGTCCCGCCCCCCTGGTTGACCCGCATAAAACTTAAAAATACGATAAAATAAAAGGTAAAATCAATAAATGAAAACGTGTATAGATAAAATAGATAAAATAAAAGTCAATAAATAAATAAATAATAATAAGTAAATAAATACAATGGACAAAACACAACAAACATAAGAAGGGGGGCAAAATAAAGGGGAATAAAAGATAAAGATAAAATTTATAATATAGAATATAAAATATATATAGAATAAAATGAAATATTATAAAATAAAAGGAGGGGGGTCGACCGGCAGGTCGCATCTTTGTAGAGGGGGGCAGGGGATTATTGCTCCACCTCGCCCCCCGCGAGCTGCCCACCCCGGGGGCGCCTTAACGGCCAGCCCCCCTTGGCGGCGGTGGAAGTACTGAGTAGTCCCACCGCCGCCATTACGTCTGTGGCCCCTTACAGGGGGCCGTCGGCCTCGTCGGGGTTGCCCCGCCGATGCTAGCCTCCTGGCGGAGAGGGGGTCAGCTTTCCTCTCCCTGTCCGCAGCGTCCTTCTGCGTTATCACAATCTCGCAGAAGGAGGCAAACGCTGCTCTTGACCTCTCGCTGCCGATCATGTGGTCGACCACGACGCGGCGCCGACCACGCTGGACATTCTTCCAGCGTATGCCGCGCAGAGTCCAGGGCCTCCTCGCAGTGGTGGCACTGCGATCCTCCCAGTGCCAGTTATGAACACACAGTTTGAGGAAACGGCTGTATGCAGGTAATTTAACTTATGCGCATGCATTGCTGCAACTTGTGCTGTATAATTCAGAATTTTTGTTACCGCGCCATCCGATTTTTATACATGTGCAAATACTCGTACATGCTGCATTGTATTTTTTTCCGCACGCGACAAGGAGGGGACAGAGGCGAGTTCCGGCTCGCGTCTGTCCCCTCCCCCCGTGCCACCCCCTGGTCGACCCGCATAAAACTTAAAATATGATAAAAAAAAGATAAAATCAATAAATTAAAACGTGTATAGATGAAATAGATAAAATAAATGACAATAAATAAATAAATAATAATAAGAAATAAATACAATGGACAAAACACAACAAACATAAGAAGGGGTGGCAAAATAAAGATGAATAAAAGATAAAGATAAAATTTATAATATAGAATATAAAATATATATAGAATAAAATGAGATATTATAAAATAAAAGGAGGGGGGTCGACCGGCAGGTCGCATCTTTGTAGAGGGGGGTAGGGGATTATTGCTCCACCTCGCCCCCCGCGACCTGCCCACCTCGGGGGCGCCTTAACGGCCAGCCCCCCTTGGCGGCGGTGGAAGTACTAAGTAGTCCCACCGCCGCCATTACGTCTGCGGCCCCTTACAGGGGGCCGTCGGCCTCGTCGGGGTTGCCCCGCCGATGCTAGCCTCCTGGCGGAGAGGGGGTCAGCTTTCCTCTCCCTGTCCGCAGCGTCCTTCTGCGTTATCACAATCTCGCAGAAGGAGGCAAACGCTCCTCTTGACCTCTCGCTGCCGATCATGTGGTCGACCACGACGCGGCGCCGACCACGCTGGACATTCTTCCAGCGTATGCCGCGCAGAGTCCAGGGCCTCCTCGCAGTGGTGGCACTGCGATCCTCCCAGTGCCAGTTATGAACACACAGTTTGAGGAAACGGCTGTATGCAGGTAATTTAACTTATGCGCATGCATTGCTGCAACTTGTGCTGTATAATTTAGAATTTTTGTTACCGCGCCATCCGATTTGTATTCATGTGCAAATACTCGTACATGCTGCATTGTATTTTTTTCCGCACGCTACAAGGAGGGGACAGAGGCGAGTTCCGGCTCGCGTCTGTCCCCTCCCCCCGTCCCTCCCCCCTGGTCGAATCGCATAAAACTTAAAATACGATAAAATAAAAGATAAAATCAATAAATGAAAACGTGTATAGATAAAATAGATAAAACAAAAGTCAATAAATAAATTGTAACGGTTCTGCTTCCGACGGAGAAGTCGTAACGGCGTCGTATCCTCTTGTGCTGGAATAACTCGTCGAGTCGGGTTCGTCTACCGGTGAGAGAATCGACTGAAGCTGAAAATGGACGAGGTGCGCGGGACGTGAAATAACGACAACGTGTATGTGTATTTTACGGGCCTCACTGCTCGTACATTCTCGTAACCTTGTGTCTCATGGACGGTCTTACGGACACGTGATTCTAGGGACGATCCTTGCGTGATCGTTCATCGCGACGCGACGCGTATTCGTGGACCTGGTGCTTGTGCCGGCGACTGGGTGCAGCCGGGAGTGGTCGGGAAACCCTGCCTCGAGTCGGGAAAATCCTCGTGGCGGTTCTACGGCAAATGTAGAGGATGCTGCCCCTACATTTAATCGTCTCCGGTAGCTGTCGGAGTTCTCGGGATGCTGCCCGAGAGGTTTGCTCAGGATGCTGCCTGAGCGGCAGAGAGGGATGCTGCCCTCTCTGTTTGGTGTGTATGCTGTCACGCCGGTGGGAACTAGGTTAGGTAGGAAGGTGTTCCTGGGATGCTGCCCAGGCTGGAAAAGAGGCCCGTGCCTCGTTTGCATCGCCTTTTATAGGCGGCGGTTGGTGGTGAGGGGAATGGTGCAGGGAGAACGGATGTGTGACGTCGAGTTTCCGTATCCGTTAAGATGGCGGAACCTCGACGTCCGTTTCCCGCCGAATATGGCCTGGAGCGCGGGGATCGTGCATCGTGACGCGTCGTACGCGGACGACGCGTTCGGTAATCCTCGGCGTCGATCGGTTGTGTTCGGCGCGTGTCTAATAGTAACAGGCCTGCACCGTACAGGTCTGTTACAAAATAAATAATAATAAGTAAATAAATACAATGGACAAAACACAACAAACATAAGAAGGGGGGGGCAAAATAAAGGGGAATAAAAGATAAAGATAAAATTTATAATATAGAATATAAAATATATAGAGAATAAAATGAAATATTATAAAATAAAAGGAGGGGGGTCGACCGGCAGGTCGCATCTTTGTAGAGGGGGAAGGGGATTATTGCTCCACCTCGCCTCCCGCGACCTGCCCACATCGGGGGCGCCTTAACGGCTAACCCCCCTTGGCGGCGGTGGAAGTACTAAGTAGTCCCACCGCCGAAATTACGTCTGCGGCCCCTTACAGGGGGCCGTCGGCCTCGTCGGGGTTGCCCCGCCGATGTTTGCCTCCTGGCGGAGAGGGGGTCGGCTTCCCTCTCCCTCTCCGGCTGCCTCCTTCTGCGTTATCACAATCTCGCAGAAGGAGGCAAACGCTGCGCTTGACCTCTCGCTGCCGATCATGTGGTCGACCACGACCGGCAACGAGAGGTCCATCCCAATAACGCCCCTTAGGTCTCTGCGCGGCGCCGACCACGCTGGACATTCTTCCAGCGTATGCCACGCAGAGTCCTGGGCCTCCTCGCAGTGGTGGCACTGCGATCCTCCCAGTGCCAGTTATGAACACACAGTTTGAGGAAA
Source organism: Lasioglossum baleicum (assembly GCF_051020765.1). Taxonomy (NCBI): domain Eukaryota; kingdom Metazoa; phylum Arthropoda; class Insecta; order Hymenoptera; family Halictidae; genus Lasioglossum; species Lasioglossum baleicum. The sequence goes on along the minus strand of NW_027469099.1, from coordinate 293,133 downwards.
CGGCTGTATGCAGGTAATTTAACTTATGCGCATGCATTGCTGCAACTTGTGCTGTATAATTTAGAATTTTTGTTACCGCGCCATCCGATTTGTATTCATGTGCAAATACTCGTACACGCTGCATTGTATTTTTTTCCGCACGCTACAAGGAGGGGACAGAGGCGAGTTCCGGCTCGCGTCTGTCCCCTCCCCCCGTCCCTCCCCCCTGGTCGAATCGCATAAAACTTAAAATACGATAAAATAAAAGATAAAATCAATAAATGAAAACGTGTATAGATAAAATAGATAAAACAAAAGTCAATAAATAAATTGTAACGGTTCTGCTTCCGACGGAGAAGTCGTAACGGCGTCGTATCCTCTCGTGCTGGAATAACTCGTCGAGTCGGGTTCGTCTACCGGTGAGAGAATCGACTGAAGCTGAAAATGGACGAGGTGCGCGGGACGTGAAATAACGACAACGTGTATGTGTATTTTACGGGCCTCACTGCTCGTACATTCTCGTAACCTTGTGTCTCATGGACGGTCTTACGGACACGTGATTCTAGGGACGATCCTTGCGTGATCGTTCATCGCGACGCGACGCGTATTCGTGGACCTGGTGCTTGTGCCGGCGACTGGGTGCAGCCGGGAGTGGTCGGGAAACCCTGCCTCGAGTCGGGAAAATCCTCGTGGCGGTTCTACGGCAAATGTAGAGGATGCTGCCCCTACATTTAATCGTCTCCGGTAGCTGTCGGAGTTCTCGGGATGCTGCCCGAGAGGTTTGCTCAGGATGCTGCCTGAGCGGCAGAGAGGGATGCTGCCCTCTCTGTTTGGTGTGTATGCTGTCACGCCGGTGGGAACTAGGTTAGGTAGGAAGGTGTTCCTGGGATGCTGCCCAGGCTGGAAAAGAGGCCCGTGCCTCGTTTGCATCGCCTTTTATAGGCGGCGGTTGGTGGTGAGGGGAATGGTGCAGGGAGAACGGATGTGTGACGTCGAGTTTCCGTATCCGTTAAGATGGCGGAACCTCGACGTCCGTTTCCCGCCGAATATGGCCTGGAGCGCGGGGATCGTGCATCGTGACGCGTCGTACGCGGACGACGCGTTCGGTAATCCTCGGCGTCGATCGGTTGTGTTCGGCGCGTGTCTAATAGTAACAGGCCTGCACCGTACAGGTCTGTTACAAAATAAATAATAATAAGTAAATAAATACAATGGACAAAACACAACAAACATAAGAAGGGGGGGCAAAATAAAGGGGAATAAAAGATAAAGATAAAATTTATAATATAGAATATAAAATATATAGAGAATAAAATGAAATATTATAAAATAAAAGGAGGGGGGTCGACCGGCAGGTCGCATCTTTGTAGAGGGGGAAGGGGATTATTGCTCCACCTCGCCCCCCGCGACCTGCCCACATCGGGGGCGCCTTAACGGCTAGCCCCCCTTGGCGGCGGTGGAAGTACTAAGTAGTCCCACCGCCGAAATTACGTCTGCGGCCCCTTACAGGGGGCCGTCGGCCTCGTCGGGGTTGCCCCGCCGATGTTAGCCTCCTGGCGGAGAGGGGGTCGGCTTCCCTCTCCCTCTCCGGCTGCCTCCTTCTGCGTTATCACAATCTCGCAGAAGGAGGCAAACGCTGCGATTGACCTCTCGCTGCCGATCATGTGGTCGACCACGACCGGCAACGAGAGGTCCATCCCAATAACGCCCCTTAGGTCTCTGCGCGGCGCCGACCACGCTGGACATTCTTCCAGCGTATGCCACGCAGAGTCCTGGGCCTCCTCGCAGTGGTGGCACTGCGATCCTCCCAGTGCCAGTTATGAACACACAGTTTGAGGAAACGGCGGTATGCAGGTAATTTAACTTATGCGCATGCATTGCTGCAACTAGTGCTGTATAATTTAGAATTTTTGTTACCGCGCCATCCGATTTTTGTACATGTGCAAATACTCGTACACGCTGCATTGTATTTTTTTCCGCACGCGACAAGGAGGTGACAGAGGCGAGTTCCGGCTCGCGTCTGTCCCCTCCCCCCGTCCCACCCCCCTGGTCGACCCGCATAAAACTTAAAATACGATACAATAAAAGATAAAATCAATAAATGAAACTGTATATAGATAAAATAGATAAAATAAAAGTCAATAAATAAATAAATAATAATAAGTAAATAAATACAATGGACAAAACACAACAAACATAAGAAGGGGGGGCAAAATAAAGGGGAATAAAAGATAAAGATAAAATTTATAATATAGAATATTAAATATATATAGAATAAAATGAAATATTATAAAATAAAAGGAGGGGGGTCGACCGGCAGGTCGCATCTTTATAGAGGGGGGAGGGGATTATTGCTCCACCTCGCCCCCCGCGACCTGCCCACCTCGGGGGCGCCTTAACGGCCAGCCCCCTTGGCGGCGGTGGAAGTACTAAGTAGTCCCACCGCCGCCATTACGTCTGCGGCCCCTTACAGGGGGCCGTCGGCCTCGTCGGGGTTGCCCCGCCGATGCTAGCCTCCTGGGGGTGAGGGGGTCGGCTTCCCTCTCCCTCTCCGCTGCCTCCTTCTGCGTTATCACAATCTCGCAGAAGGAGGCAAACGCTGCTCTTGACCTCTCGCTGCCGATCATGTGTTCGACCACGACCGGCAACGAGAGGTCCATCCCAATAACGCCCCTTAGGTCTCTTCGCGGCGCCGACCACGCTGGACATTCTTCCAGCGTATGCCGCGCAGAGACCATGGGCCTCCTCGCAGTGGTGGCACTGCGATCCTCCCAGTGCCAGTTATGAACACACAGTTTGAGGAAACGGCGGTATGCAGGTAATTTAACTTATGCGCATGCATTGCTGCAACTTGTGCTGTATGATTTAGAATTTTTGTTACCGCGCCATCCGATTTTTATACATGTGCAAATACTCGTACACGCTGCATTGTATTTTTTTCCGCACGCGACAAGGAGGTGACAGAGGCGAGTTCCGGCTCGCGTCTGTCCCCTCCCCCCGTCCCGCCCCCCTGGTTGACCCGCATAAAACTTAAAAATACGATAAAATAAAAGGTAAAATCAATAAATGAAAACGTGTATAGATAAAATAGATAAAATAAAAGTCAATAAATAAATAAATAATAATAAGTAAATAAATACAATGGACAAAACACAACAAACATAAGAAGGGGGGAAAAATAATGGGGAATAAAAGATAAAGATAAAATTTATAATATAGAATATAAAATATATATAGAATAAAATGAAATATTATAAAATAAAAGGAGGGGGGTCGACTGGCAGGTCGCATCTTTGTAGAGGGGGGAGGGGATTATTGCTCCACCTCGCCCCCCGCGAGCTGCCCACCCCGGGGGCGCCTTAACGGCCAGCCCCCCTTGGCGGCGGTGGAAGTACTAAGTAGTCCCACCGCCGCCATTACGTCTGCGGCCCCTTACAGGGGGCCGTCGGACTCGTCGGGGTTGCCCCGCCGATGCTAGCCTCCTGGCGGAGAGGGGGTCGCCTTTCCTCTCCCTCTCCGCTGCCTCCTTCTGCGGTATCACAATCTCGCAGAAGGAGGCAAACGCTGCTCTTGACCTCTCGCTGCCGATCATGTGTTCGACCACGACCGGCAACGAGAGGTCCATCCCAATAACGCCCCTTAGGTCTCTGCGCGGCGCCGACCACGCTGGACATTCTTCCAGCGTATGCCGCGCAGAGTCCAGGGCCTCCTCGCAGTGGTGGCACTGCGATCCTCCCAGTGCCAGTTATGAACACACAGTTTGAGGAAACGGCGGTATGCAGGTAATTTAACTTATGCGCATGCATTGCTGCAACTTGTGCTGTATAATTTAGAATTTTTGTTACCGCGCCATCCGATTTTTATACATGTGCAAATACTCGTACATGCTGCATTGTATTTTTTTCCGCACGCGACAAGGAGGGGACAGAGGCGAGTTCCGGCTCGCGTCTGTCCCCTCCCCCCGTCCCACCCCCCTGGTCGACCCGCATAAAACTTAATATATGATAAAATAAAAGATAAAATCAATAAATTAAAACGTGTATAGATGAAATATATAAAATAAAAGTCAATAAATAAATAAATAATAATAAGTAAATAAATACAATGGACAAAACACAACAAACATAAGAAGGGGGGGCAAAATAAAGGGGAATAAAAGATAAAGATAAAATTTATAATATAGAATATAAAATATATATAGAATAAAATGAAATATTATAAAATAAAAGGAGTGGGGTCGACCGGCAGGTCGCATCTTTGTAGAGGGGGGAGGGGATTATTGCTCCACCTCGCCCCCCGCGACCTGCCCACCTCGGGGGCGCCTTAACGGCCAGCCCCCCTTGGCGGCGGTGGAAGTACTAAGTAGTCCCACCGCCGCCATTACGTCTGCGGCCCCTTACAGGGGGCCGTCGGCCTCGTCGGGGTTGCCACGCCGATGTTAGCCTCCTGGCGGAGTGGGGGTCGGCTTCCCTCTCCCTCTCCGCTGCCTCCTTCTGCGTTATCACAATCTCGCAGAAGGAGGCAAACGCTGCTCTTGACCTCTCGCTGCCGATCATGTGGTCGACCACGTACCGGCAACGAGAGGTCCATCCCAATAACGCCCCTTAGGTCTCTGCGCCGTGCCGACCACGCTGGACATTCTTCCAGCGTATGCCGCGCAGAGACCTGGGCCTCCTCGCAGTGGTGGCACTGCGATCCTCCCAGTGCGAGTTATGAACACACAGTTTGAGGAAACGGCGGTATGCAGGTAATTTAACTTATGCGCATGCATTGCTGCAACTTGTGCTGTATAATTTAGAATTTTTGTTACCGCGCCATCCGATTTTTATACATGTGCAAATACTCGTACATGCTGCATTGTATTTTTTTCCGCACGCGACAAGGAGGGGACAGAGGCGAGTTCCGGGTCGCGTCTGTCCCCTCCCCCCTGGTCGACCCGCATAAAACTTAAAATATGATAAAATAAAAGATAAAATCAATAAATTAAAACGTGTATAGATGAAATAGATAAAATAAATGACAATAAATAAATAAATAATAATAAGAAATAAATACAATGGACAAAACACAACAAACATAAGAAGGGGTGGCAAAATAAAGATGAATAAAAGATAAAGATAAAATTTATAATATAGAATATAAAATATATATAGAATAAAATGAAATATTATAAAATAAAAGGAGGGGGGTCGACCGGCAGGTCGCATCTTTGTAGAGGGGGGGAGGGGATTATTGCTCCACCTCGCCACCCGCGACCTGCCCACCTCGGGGGCGCCATAATGGCCAGCCCCCCTTGGCGGCGGTGGAAGTACTAAGTAGTCCCACCGCCGCCATTACGTCTGCGGCCCCTTACAGGGGGCCGTCGGCCTCGTCGGGGTTGCCCCGCCGATGCAAGCCTCCTGGCGGAGAGGGGGTCGCCTTTCCTCTCCCTCTCCGCTGCCTCCTTCTGCGTTATCACAATCTCGCAGAAGGAGGCAAACGCTGCTCTTGACCTCTCGCTGCCGATCATGTGTTCGACCACGACCGGCAACGAGAGGTCCATCCCAATAACGCCCCTTAGGTCTCTGCGCGGCGCCGACCACGCTGGACATTCTTCCAGCGTATGCCGCGCAGAGACCTGGGCCTCGTCGCAGTGGTGGCACTGCGATCCTCCCAGTGCCAGTTATGAACACACAGTTTGAGGAAACGGCGGTATGCAGGTAATTTAACTTATGCGCATGCATTGCTGCAACTTGTGCTGTATGATTTAGAATTTTTGTTACCGCGCCATCCGATTTTTATACATGTGCAATTACTCGTACACGCTGCATTGTATTTTTTTCCGCACGCGACAAGGAGGGGACAGAGGCGAGTTCCGGCTCGCGTCTGTCCCCTCCCCCGTCCCGCCCCATGGTTGACCCGCATAAAACTTAAAAATACGAGAAAATAAAAGGTAAAATCAATAAATGAAAACGTGTATAGATAAAATAGATAAAATAAAAGTCAATAAATAAATAAATAATAATAAGTAAATAAATACAATGGACAAAACACAACAAACATAAGAAGGGGGGCAAAATAAAGGGGAATAAAAGATAAAGATAAAATTTATAATATAGAATATAAAATATATATAGAATAAAATGAAATATTATAAAATAAAAGGAGATGGGTCGACCGGCAGGTCGCATCTTTGTAGAGGGGGGCAGGGGATTATTGCTCCACCTCGCCCCCCGCGAGCTGCCCACCCCGGGGGCGCCTTAACGGCCAGCCCCCCTTGGCGGCGGTGGAAGTACTGAGTAGTCCCACCGCCGCCATTACGTCTGTGGCCCCTTACAGGGGGCCGTCGGCCTCGTCGGGGTTGCCCCGCCGATGCTAGCCTCCTGGCGGAGAGGGGGTCAGCTTTCCTCTCCCTGTCCGCAGCGTCCTTCTGCGTTATCACAATCTCGCAGAAGGAGGCAAACGCTGCTCTTGACCTCTCGCTGCCGATCATGTGGTCGACCACGACGCGGCGCCGACCACGCTGGACATTCTTCCAGCGTATGCCGCGCAGAGTCCAGGGCCTCCTCGCAGTGGTGGCACTGCGATCCTCCCAGTGCCAGGTATGAACACACAGTTTGAGGAAACGGCTGTATGCAGGTAATTTAACTTATGCGCATGCATTGCTGCAACTTGTGCTGTATAATTTAGAATTTTTGTTACCGCGCCATCCGATTTTTATACATGTGCAAATACTCGTACATGCTGCATTGTATTTTTTTCCGCACGCGACAAGGAGGGGACAGAGGCGAGTTCCGGCTCGCGTCTGTCCCCTCCCCCCGTACCACCCCCTGGTCGACCCGCATAAAACTTAAAATATGATAAAAAAAAGATAAAATCAATAAATTAAAACGTGTATAGATGAAATAGATAAAATAAATGACAATAAATAAATAAATAATAATAAGAAATAAATACAATGGACAAAACACAACAAACATAAGAAGGGGTGGCAAAATAAAGATGAATAAAAGATAAAGATAAAATTTATAATATAGAATATAAAATATATATAGAATAAAATGAAATATTATAAAATAAAAGGAGGGGGGTCGACCGGCAGGTCGCATCTTTGTAGAGGGGGGTAGGGGATTATTGCTCCACCTCGCCCCCCGCGACCTGCCCACCTCGGTGGCGCCTTAACGGCCAGCCCCCCTTGGCGGCGGTGGAAGTACTAAGTAGTCCCACCGCCGCCATTACGTCTGCGGCCCCTTACAGGGGGCCGTCGGCCTCGTCGGGGTTGCCCCGCCGATGCTAGCCTCCTGGCGGTGAGGGGGTCGGCTTCCCTCTCCCTCTCCGGCTGCCTCTTTCTGCGTTATCACAATCTCGCAGAAGGAGGCAAACGCTGCTCTTGACCTCTCGCTGCCGATCATGTGGTCGACCACGACCGGCAACGAGAGGTCCATCCCAATAACGCCCCTTAGGTCTCTGCGCGGCGCCGACCACGCTGGACATTCTTCCAGCGTATGCCGCGCAGAGTCCAGGGCCTCCTCGCAGTGGTGGCACTGCGATCCTCCCAGTGCCAGTTATGAACACACAGTTTGAGGAAACGGCGGTATGAAGGTAATTTAACTTATGCGCATGCATTGCTGCAACTTGTGCTGTATAATTTAGAATTTTTGTTACCGCGCCATCCGATTTGTATACATGTGCAAATACTCGTACACGCTGCATTGTATTTTTTTCCGCACGCTACAAGGAGGGGACAGAGGCGAGTTCCGGCTCGCGTCTGTCCCCTCCCCCCGTCCCTCCCCCCTCGTCGAATCGCATAAAACTTAAAATACGATAAAATAAAAGATAAAATCAATAAATGAAAACGTGTATAGATAAAATAGATAAAACAAAAGTCAATAAATAAATTGTAACGGTTCTGCTTCCGACGGAGAAGTCGTAGCGGCGTCGTATCCTCTCGTGCTGGAATAACTCGTCGAGTCGGGTTCGTCTACCGGCGAGAGAATCGACTGAAGCTGAAAATGGACGAGGTGCGCGGGACGTGAAATAACGACAACGTGTATGTGTATTTTACGGGCCTCACTGCTCGTACATTCTCGTAACCTTGTGTCTCATGGACGGTCTTACGGACCCGTGATTCTAGGGACGATCCTTGCGTGATCGTTCATCGCGACGCGACGCGTATTCGTGGACCTGGTGCTTGTGCCGGCGACTGGGTGCAGCCGGGAGTGGTCGGGAAACCCTGCCTCGAGTCGGGAAAATCCTCGTGGCGGTTCTACGGCAAATGTAGAGGATGCTGCCCCTACATTTAATCGTCTCCGGTAGCTGTCGGAGTTCTCGGGATGCTGCCCGAGAGGTTTGCTCAGGATGCTGCCTGAGCGGCAGAGAGGGATGCTGCCCTCTCTGTTTGGTGTGTATGCTGTCACGCCGGTGGGAACTAGGTTAGGTAGGAAGGTGTTCCTGGGATGCTGCCCAGGCTGGAAAAGAGGCCCGTGCCTCGTTTGCATCGCCTTTTATAGGCGGCGGTTGGTGGTGAGGGGAATGGTGCAGGGAGAACGGATGTGTGACGTCGAGTTTCCGTATCCGTTAAGATGGCGGAACCTCGACGTCCGTTTCCCGCCGAATATGGCCTGGAGCGCGGGGATCGTGCATCGTGACGCGTCGTACGCGGACGACGCGTTCGGTAATCCTCGGCGTCGATCGGTTGTGTTCGGCGCGTGTCTAATAGTAACAGGCCTGCACCGTACAGGTCTGTTACAAAATAAATAATAATAAGTAAATAAATATAATGGACAAAACACAACAAACATAAGAAGGGGGGGCAAAATAAAGGGGAATAAAAGATAAAGATAAAATTTATAATACAGAATATAAAATATATAGAGAATAAAATGAAATATTATAAAATAAAAGGAGGGGGGTCGACCGGCAGGTCGCATCTTTGTAGAGGGGGAAGGGGATTATTGCTCCACCTCGCCCCCCGCGACCTGCCCACATCGGGGGCGCCTTAACGGCTAGCCCCCCTTGGCGGCGGTGGAAGTACTAAGTAGTCCCACCGCCGAAATTACGTCTGCGGCCCCTTACAGGGGGCCGTCGGCCTCGTCGGGGTTGCCCCGCCGATGTTAGCCTCCTGGCGGAGAGGGGGTCCGCTTCCCTCTCCCTCTCCGGCTGCCTCCTTCTGCGTTATCACAATCTCGCAGAAGGAGGCAAACGCTGCGCTTGACCTCTCGCTGCCGATCATGTGGTCGACCACGACCGGCAACGAGAGGTCCATCCCAATAACGCCCCTTAGGTCTCTGCGCGGCGCCGACCACGCTGGACATTCTTCCAGCGTACGCCACGCAGAGTCCTGGGCCTCCTCGCAGTGGTGGCACTGCGATCCTCCCAGTGCCAGTTATGAACACACAGTTTGAGGAAACGGCGGTATGCAGGCAATTTAACTTATGCGCATGCATTGCTGCAACTAGTGCTGTATAATTTAGAATTTTTGTTACCGCGCCATCCGATTTTTGTACATGTGCAAATACTCGTACACGCTGCATTGTATTTTTTTCCGCACGCGACAAGGAGGTGACAGAGGCGAGTTCCGGCTCGCGTCTGTCCCCTCCCCCCGTCCCACCCCCCTGGTCGACCCGCATAAAACTTAAAATACGATACAATAAAAGATAAAATCAATAAATGAAACTGTATATAGATAAAATAGATAAAATAAAAGTCAATAAATAAATAAATACAATGGACAAAACACAACAAACATAAGAAGGGGGGGCAAAATAAAGGGGAATAAAAGAGAAAGATAAAATTTATAATATAGAATATTAAATATATATAGAATAAAATGAAATATTATAAAATAAAAGGAGGGGGGTCGACCGGCAGGTCGCATCTTTATAGAGGGGGGAGGGGATTATTGCTCCACCTCGCCCCCCGCGACCTGCCCACCTCGGGGGCGCCTTAACGGCCAGCCCCCTTGGCGGCGGTGGAAGTACTAAGTAGTCCCACCGCCGCCATTACGTCTGCGGCCCCTTACAGGGGGCCGTCGGCCTCGTCGGGGTTGCCCCGCCGATGCTAGCCTCCTGGCGGAGAGGGGGTCAGCTTTCCTCTCCCTCTCCGCAGCCTCCTTCTGCGTTATCACAATCTCGCAGAAGGAGGCAAACGCTGCTCTTGACCTCTCGCTGCCGATCATGTGGTCGACCACGACCGGCAACGAGAGGTCCATCCCAATAACGCCCCTTAGGTCTCTGCGCGGCGCCGACCACGCTGGACATTCTTCCAGCGTATGCCGCGCAGAGACCATGGGCCTCCTCGCAGTGGTGGCACTGCGATCCTCCCAGTGCCAGTTATGAACACTCAGTTTGAGGAAACGGCGATATGCAGGTAATTTAACTTATGCGCATGCATTGCTGCAACTTGTGCTGTATGATTTAGAATTTTTGTTACCGCGCCATCCGATTTTTATACATGTGCAAATACTCGTACACGCTACATTGTATTTTTTTCCGCACGCGACAAGGAGGTGACAGAGGCGAGTTCCGGCTCGCGTCTGTCCCCTCCCCCCGTCCCGCTCCCCTGGTTGACCCGCATAAAACTTAAAAATACGATAAAATAAAAGGTAAAATCAATAAATGAAAACGTGTATAGATAAAATAGATAAAATAAAAGTCAATAAATAAATAAATAATAATAAGTAAATAAATACAATGGACAAAACACAACAAACATAAGAAGGGGGGCAAAATAAAGGGGAATAAAAGATAAAGATAAAATTTATAATATAGAATATAAAATATATATAGAATAAAATGAAATATTATAAAATAAAAGGAGGGGGGTCGACCGGCAGGTCGCATCTTTGTAGAGGGGGGCAGGGGATTATTGCTCCACCTCGCCCCCCGCGAGCTGCCCACCCCGGGGGCGCCTTAACGGCCAGCCCCCCTTGGCGGCGGTGGAAGTACTGAGTAGTCCCACCGCCGCCATTACGTCTGTGGCCCCTTACAGGGGGCCGTCGGCCTCGTCGGGGTTGCCCCGCCGACGCTAGCCTCCTGGCGGAGAGGGGGTCAGCTTTCCTCTCCCTGTCCGCAGCGTCCTTCTGCGTTATCACAATCTCGCAGAAGGAGGCAAACGCTGCTCTTGACCTCTCGCTGCCGATCATGTGGTTGACCACGACGCGGCGCCGACCACGCTGGACATTCTTCCAGCGTATGCCGCGCAGAGTCCAGGGCCTCCTCGCAGTGGTGGCACTGCGATCCTCCCAGTGCCAGGTATGAACACACAGTTTGAGGAAACGGCTGTATGCAGGTAATTTAACTTATGCGCATGCATTGCTGCAACTTGTGCTGTATAATTTAGAATTTTTGTTACCGCGCCATCCGATTTTTATACATGTGCAAATACTCGTACATGCTGCATTGTATTTTTTTCCGCACGCGACAAGGAGGGGACAGAGGCGAGTTCCGGCTCGCGTCTGTCCCCTCCCCCCGTACCACCCCCTGGTCGACCCGCATAAAACTTAAAATATGATAAAAAAAAGATAAAATCAATAAATTAAAACGTGTATAGATGAAATAGATAAAATAAATGACAATAAATAAATAAATAATAATAAGAAATAAATACAATGGACAAAACACAACAAACATAAGAAGGGGTGGCAAAATAAAGATGAATAAAAGATAAAGATAAAATTTATAATATAGAATATAAAATATATATAGAATAAAATGAAATATTATAAAATAAAAGGAGGGGGGTCGACCGGCAGGTCGCATCTTTGTAGAGGGGGGTAGGGGATTATTGCTCCACCTCGCCCCCCGCGACCTGCCCACCTCGGGGGCGCCTTAACGGCCAGCCCCCCTTGGCGGCGGTGGAAGTACTAAGTAGTCCCACCGCCGCCATTACGTCTGCGGCCCCTTACAGGGGGCCGTCGGCCTCGTCGGGGTTGCCACGCCGATGTTAGCCTCCTGGCGGAGTGGGGGTCGGCTTCCCTCTCCCTCTCCGCTGCCTCCTTCTGCGTTATCACAATCTCGCAGAAGGAGGCAAACGCTGCTCTTGACCTCTCGCTGCCGATCATGTGGTCGACCACGTACCGGCAACGAGAGGTCCATCCCAATAACGCCCCTTAGGTCTCTGCGCCGTGCCGACCACGCTGGACATTCTTCCAGCGTATGCCGCGCAGAGACCTGGGCCTCCTCGCAGTGGTGGCACTGCGATCCTCCCAGTGCGAGTTATGAACACACAGTTTGAGGAAACGGCGGTATGCAGGTAATTTAACTTATGCGCATGCATTGCTGCAACTTGTGCTGTATAATTTAGAATTTTTGTTACCGCGCCATCCGATTTTTATACATGTGCAAATACTCGTACATGCTGCATTGTATTTTTTTCCGCACGCGACAAGGAGGGGACAGAGGCGAGTTCCGGGTCGCGTCTGTCCCCTCCCCCCTGGTCGACCCGCATAAAACTTAAAATATGATAAAATAAAAGATAAAATCAATAAATTAAAACGTGTATAGATGAAATAGATAAAATAAATGACAATAAATAAATAAATAATAATAAGAAATAAATACAATGGACAAAACACAACAAACATAAGAAGGGGTGGCAAAATAAAGATGAATAAAAGATAAAGATAAAATTTATAATATAGAATATAAAATATATATAGAATAAAATGAAATATTATAAAATAAAAGGAGGGGGGTCGACCGGCAGGTCGCATCTTTGTAGAGGGGGGGAGGGGATTATTGCTCCACCTCGCCACCCGCGACCTGCCCACCTCGGGGGCGCCATAATGGCCAGCCCCCCTTGGCGGCGGTGGAAGTACTAAGTAGTCCCACCGCCGCCATTACGTCTGCGGCCCCTTACAGGGGGCCGTCGGCCTCGTCGGGGTTGCCCCGCCGATGCAAGCCTCCTGGCGGAGAGGGGGTCGCCTTTCCTCTCCCTCTCCGCTGCCTCCTTCTGCGTTATCACAATCTCGCAGAAGGAGGCAAACGCTGCTCTTGACCTCTCGCTGCCGATCATGTGTTCGACCACGACCGGCAACGAGAGGTCCATCCCAATAACGCCCCTTAGGTCTCTGCGCGGCGCCGACCACGCTGGACATTCTTCCAGCGTATGCCGCGCAGAGACCTGGGCCTCGTCGCAGTGGTGGCACTGCGATCCTCCCAGTGCCAGTTATGAACACACAGTTTGAGGAAACGGCGGTATGCAGGTAATTTAACTTATGCGCATGCATTGCTGCAACTTGTGCTGTATGATTTAGAATTTTTGTTACCGCGCCATCCGATTTTTATACATGTGCAATTACTCGTACACGCTGCATTGTATTTTTTTCCGCACGCGACAAGGAGGGGACAGAGGCGAGTTCCGGCTCGCGTCTGTCCCCTCCCCCGTCCCGCCCCATGGTTGACCCGCATAAAACTTAAAAATACGAGAAAATAAAAGGTAAAATCAATAAATGAAAACGTGTATAGATAAAATAGATAAAATAAAAGTCAATAAATAAATAAATAATAATAAGTAAATAAATACAATGGACAAAACACAACAAACATAAGAAGGGGGGCAAAATAAAGGGGAATAAAAGATAAAGATAAAATTTATAATATAGAATATAAAATATATATAGAATAAAATGAAATATTATAAAATAAAAGGAGATGGGTCGACCGGCAGGTCGCATCTTTGTAGAGGGGGGCAGGGGATTATTGCTCCACCTCGCCCCCCGCGAGCTGCCCACCCCGGGGGCGCCTTAACGGCCAGCCCCCCTTGGCGGCGGTGGAAGTACTGAGTAGTCCCACCGCCGCCATTACGTCTGTGGCCCCTTACAGGGGGCCGTCGGCCTCGTCGGGGTTGCCCCGCCGATGCTAGCCTCCTGGCGGAGAGGGGGTCAGCTTTCCTCTCCCTGTCCGCAGCGTCCTTCTGCGTTATCACAATCTCGCAGAAGGAGGCAAACGCTGCTCTTGACCTCTCGCTGCCGATCATGTGGTCGACCACGACGCGGCGCCGACCACGCTGGACATTCTTCCAGCGTATGCCGCGCAGAGTCCAGGGCCTCCTCGCAGTGGTGGCACTGCGATCCTCCCAGTGCCAGGTATGAACACACAGTTTGAGGAAACGGCTGTATGCAGGTAATTTAACTTATGCGCATGCATTGCTGCAACTTGTGCTGTATAATTTAGAATTTTTGTTACCGCGCCATCCGATTTTTATACATGTGCAAATACTCGTACATGCTGCATTGTATTTTTTTCCGCACGCGACAAGGAGGGGACAGAGGCGAGTTCCGGCTCGCGTCTGTCCCCTCCCCCCGTACCACCCCCTGGTCGACCCGCATAAAACTTAAAATATGATAAAAAAAAGATAAAATCAATAAATTAAAACGTGTATAGATGAAATAGATAAAATAAATGACAATAAATAAATAAATAATAATAAGAAATAAATACAATGGACAAAACACAACAAACATAAGAAGGGGTGGCAAAATAAAGATGAATAAAAGATAAAGATAAAATTTATAATATAGAATATAAAATATATATAGAATAAAATGAAATATTATAAAATAAAAGGAGGGGGGTCGACCGGCAGGTCGCATCTTTGTAGAGGGGGGTAGGGGATTATTGCTCCACCTCGCCCCCCGCGACCTGCCCACCTCGGTGGCGCCTTAACGGCCAGCCCCCCTTGGCGGCGGTGGAAGTACTAAGTAGTCCCACCGCCGCCATTACGTCTGCGGCCCCTTACAGGGGGCCGTCGGCCTCGTCGGGGTTGCCCCGCCGATGCTAGCCTCCTGGCGGTGAGGGGGTCGGCTTCCCTCTCCCTCTCCGGCTGCCTCTTTCTGCGTTATCACAATCTCGCAGAAGGAGGCAAACGCTGCTCTTGACCTCTCGCTGCCGATCATGTGGTCGACCACGACCGGCAACGAGAGGTCCATCCCAATAACGCCCCTTAGGTCTCTGCGCGGCGCCGACCACGCTGGACATTCTTCCAGCGTATGCCGCGCAGAGTCCAGGGCCTCCTCGCAGTGGTGGCACTGCGATCCTCCCAGTGCCAGTTATGAACACACAGTTTGAGGAAACGGCGGTATGAAGGTAATTTAACTTATGCGCATGCATTGCTGCAACTTGTGCTGTATAATTTAGAATTTTTGTTACCGCGCCATCCGATTTGTATACATGTGCAAATACTCGTACACGCTGCATTGTATTTTTTTCCGCACGCTACAAGGAGGGGACAGAGGCGAGTTCCGGCTCGCGTCTGTCCCCTCCCCCCGTCCCTCCCCCCTCGTCGAATCGCATAAAACTTAAAATACGATAAAATAAAAGATAAAATCAATAAATGAAAACGTGTATAGATAAAATAGATAAAACAAAAGTCAATAAATAAATTGTAACGGTTCTGCTTCCGACGGAGAAGTCGTAGCGGCGTCGTATCCTCTCGTGCTGGAATAACTCGTCGAGTCGGGTTCGTCTACCGGCGAGAGAATCGACTGAAGCTGAAAATGGACGAGGTGCGCGGGACGTGAAATAACGACAACGTGTATGTGTATTTTACGGGCCTCACTGCTCGTACATTCTCGTAACCTTGTGTCTCATGGACGGTCTTACGGACCCGTGATTCTAGGGACGATCCTTGCGTGATCGTTCATCGCGACGCGACGCGTATTCGTGGACCTGGTGCTTGTGCCGGCGACTGGGTGCAGCCGGGAGTGGTCGGGAAACCCTGCCTCGAGTCGGGAAAATCCTCGTGGCGGTTCTACGGCAAATGTAGAGGATGCTGCCCCTACATTTAATCGTCTCCGGTAGCTGTCGGAGTTCTCGGGATGCTGCCCGAGAGGTTTGCTCAGGATGCTGCCTGAGCGGCAGAGAGGGATGCTGCCCTCTCTGTTTGGTGTGTATGCTGTCACGCCGGTGGGAACTAGGTTAGGTAGGAAGGTGTTCCTGGGATGCTGCCCAGGCTGGAAAAGAGGCCCGTGCCTCGTTTGCATCGCCTTTTATAGGCGGCGGTTGGTGGTGAGGGGAATGGTGCAGGGAGAACGGATGTGTGACGTCGAGTTTCCGTATCCGTTAAGATGGCGGAACCTCGACGTCCGTTTCCCGCCGAATATGGCCTGGAGCGCGGGGATCGTGCATCGTGACGCGTCGTACGCGGACGACGCGTTCGGTAATCCTCGGCGTCGATCGGTTGTGTTCGGCGCGTGTCTAATAGTAACAGGCCTGCACCGTACAGGTCTGTTACAAAATAAATAATAATAAGTAAATAAATATAATGGACAAAACACAACAAACATAAGAAGGGGGGGCAAAATAAAGGGGAATAAAAGATAAAGATAAAATTTATAATACAGAATATAAAATATATAGAGAATAAAATGAAATATTATAAAATAAAAGGAGGGGGGTCGACCGGCAGGTCGCATCTTTGTAGAGGGGGAAGGGGATTATTGCTCCACCTCGCCCCCCGCGACCTGCCCACATCGGGGGCGCCTTAACGGCTAGCCCCCCTTGGCGGCGGTGGAAGTACTAAGTAGTCCCACCGCCGAAATTACGTCTGCGGCCCCTTACAGGGGGCCGTCGGCCTCGTCGGGGTTGCCCCGCCGATGTTAGCCTCCTGGCGGAGAGGGGGTCCGCTTCCCTCTCCCTCTCCGGCTGCCTCCTTCTGCGTTATCACAATCTCGCAGAAGGAGGCAAACGCTGCGCTTGACCTCTCGCTGCCGATCATGTGGTCGACCACGACCGGCAACGAGAGGTCCATCCCAATAACGCCCCTTAGGTCTCTGCGCGGCGCCGACCACGCTGGACATTCTTCCAGCGTACGCCACGCAGAGTCCTGGGCCTCCTCGCAGTGGTGGCACTGCGATCCTCCCAGTGCCAGTTATGAACACACAGTTTGAGGAAACGGCGGTATGCAGGCAATTTAACTTATGCGCATGCATTGCTGCAACTAGTGCTGTATAATTTAGAATTTTTGTTACCGCGCCATCCGATTTTTGTACATGTGCAAATACTCGTACACGCTGCATTGTATTTTTTTCCGCACGCGACAAGGAGGTGACAGAGGCGAGTTCCGGCTCGCGTCTGTCCCCTCCCCCCGTCCCACCCCCCTGGTCGACCCGCATAAAACTTAAAATACGATACAATAAAAGATAAAATCAATAAATGAAACTGTATATAGATAAAATAGATAAAATAAAAGTCAATAAATAAATAAATACAATGGACAAAACACAACAAACATAAGAAGGGGGGGCAAAATAAAGGGGAATAAAAGAGAAAGATAAAATTTATAATATAGAATATTAAATATATATAGAATAAAATGAAATATTATAAAATAAAAGGAGGGGGGTCGACCGGCAGGTCGCATCTTTATAGAGGGGGGAGGGGATTATTGCTCCACCTCGCCCCCCGCGACCTGCCCACCTCGGGGGCGCCTTAACGGCCAGCCCCCTTGGCGGCGGTGGAAGTACTAAGTAGTCCCACCGCCGCCATTACGTCTGCGGCCCCTTACAGGGGGCCGTCGGCCTCGTCGGGGTTGCCCCGCCGATGCTAGCCTCCTGGCGGAGAGGGGGTCAGCTTTCCTCTCCCTCTCCGCAGCCTCCTTCTGCGTTATCACAATCTCGCAGAAGGAGGCAAACGCTGCTCTTGACCTCTCGCTGCCGATCATGTGGTCGACCACGACCGGCAACGAGAGGTCCATCCCAATAACGCCCCTTAGGTCTCTGCGCGGCGCCGACCACGCTGGACATTCTTCCAGCGTATGCCGCGCAGAGACCATGGGCCTCCTCGCAGTGGTGGCACTGCGATCCTCCCAGTGCCAGTTATGAACACTCAGTTTGAGGAAACGGCGATATGCAGGTAATTTAACTTATGCGCATGCATTGCTGCAACTTGTGCTGTATGATTTAGAATTTTTGTTACCGCGCCATCCGATTTTTATACATGTGCAAATACTCGTACACGCTACATTGTATTTTTTTCCGCACGCGACAAGGAGGTGACAGAGGCGAGTTCCGGCTCGCGTCTGTCCCCTCCCCCCGTCCCGCTCCCCTGGTTGACCCGCATAAAACTTAAAAATACGATAAAATAAAAGGTAAAATCAATAAATGAAAACGTGTATAGATAAAATAGATAAAATAAAAGTCAATAAATAAATAAATAATAATAAGTAAATAAATACAATGGACAAAACACAACAAACATAAGAAGGGGGGCAAAATAAAGGGGAATAAAAGATAAAGATAAAATTTATAATATAGAATATAAAATATATATAGAATAAAATGAAATATTATAAAATAAAAGGAGGGGGGTCGACCGGCAGGTCGCATCTTTGTAGAGGGGGGCAGGGGATTATTGCTCCACCTCGCCCCCCGCGAGCTGCCCACCCCGGGGGCGCCTTAACGGCCAGCCCCCCTTGGCGGCGGTGGAAGTACTGAGTAGTCCCACCGCCGCCATTACGTCTGTGGCCCCTTACAGGGGGCCGTCGGCCTCGTCGGGGTTGCCCCGCCGACGCTAGCCTCCTGGCGGAGAGGGGGTCAGCTTTCCTCTCCCTGTCCGCAGCGTCCTTCTGCGTTATCACAATCTCGCAGAAGGAGGCAAACGCTGCTCTTGACCTCTCGCTGCCGATCATGTGGTTGACCACGACGCGGCGCCGACCACGCTGGACATTCTTCCAGCGTATGCCGCGCAGAGTCCAGGGCCTCCTCGCAGTGGTGGCACTGCGATCCTCCCAGTGCCAGGTATGAACACACAGTTTGAGGAAACGGCTGTATGCAGGTAATTTAACTTATGCGCATGCATTGCTGCAACTTGTGCTGTATAATTTAGAATTTTTGTTACCGCGCCATCCGATTTTTATACATGTGCAAATACTCGTACATGCTGCATTGTATTTTTTTCCGCACGCGACAAGGAGGGGACAGAGGCGAGTTCCGGCTCGCGTCTGTCCCCTCCCCCCGTACCACCCCCTGGTCGACCCGCATAAAACTTAAAATATGATAAAAAAAAGATAAAATCAATAAATTAAAACGTGTATAGATGAAATAGATAAAATAAATGACAATAAATAAATAAATAATAATAAGAAATAAATACAATGGACAAAACACAACAAACATAAGAAGGGGTGGCAAAATAAAGATGAATAAAAGATAAAGATAAAATTTATAATATAGAATATAAAATATATATAGAATAAAATGAAATATTATAAAATAAAAGGAGGGGGGTCGACCGGCAGGTCGCATCTTTGTAGAGGGGGGTAGGGGATTATTGCTCCACCTCGCCCCCCGCGACCTGCCCACCTCGGTGGCGCCTTAACGGCCAGCCCCCCTTGGCGGCGGTGGAAGTACTAAGTAGTCCCACCGCCGCCATTACGTCTGCGGCCCCTTACAGGGGGCCGTCGGCCTCGTCGGGGTTGCCCCGCCGATGCTAGCCTCCTGGCGGTGAGGGGGTCGGCTTCCCTCTCCCTCTCCGGCTGCCTCTTTCTGCGTTATCACAATCTCGCAGAAGGAGGCAAACGCTGCTCTTGACCTCTCGCTGCCGATCATGTGGTCGACCACGACCGGCAACGAGAGGTCCATCCCAATAACGCCCCTTAGGTCTCTGCGCGGCGCCGACCACGCTGGACATTCTTCCAGCGTATGCCGCGCAGAGTCCAGGGCCTCCTCGCAGTGGTGGCACTGCGATCCTCCCAGTGCCAGTTATGAACACACAGTTTGAGGAAACGGCGGTATGAAGGTAATTTAACTTATGCGCATGCATTGCTGCAACTTGTGCTGTATAATTTAGAATTTTTGTTACCGCGCCATCCGATTTGTATACATGTGCAAATACTCGTACACGCTGCATTGTATTTTTTTCCGCACGCTACAAGGAGGGGACAGAGGCGAGTTCCGGCTCGCGTCTGTCCCCTCCCCCCGTCCCTCCCCCCTCGTCGAATCGCATAAAACTTAAAATACGATAAAATAAAAGATAAAATCAATAAATGAAAACGTGTATAGATAAAATAGATAAAACAAAAGTCAATAAATAAATTGTAACGGTTCTGCTTCCGACGGAGAAGTCGTAGCGGCGTCGTATCCTCTCGTGCTGGAATAACTCGTCGAGTCGGGTTCGTCTACCGGCGAGAGAATCGACTGAAGCTGAAAATGGACGAGGTGCGCGGGACGTGAAATAACGACAACGTGTATGTGTATTTTACGGGCCTCACTGCTCGTACATTCTCGTAACCTTGTGTCTCATGGACGGTCTTACGGACCCGTGATTCTAGGGACGATCCTTGCGTGATCGTTCATCGCGACGCGACGCGTATTCGTGGACCTGGTGCTTGTGCCGGCGACTGAGTGCAGCCGGGAGTGGTCGGGAAACCCTGCCTCGAGTCGGGAAAATCCTCGTGGCGGTTCTACGGCAAATGTAGAGGATGCTGCCCCTACATTTAATCGTCTCCGGTAGCTGTCGGAGTTCTCGGGATGCTGCCCGAGAGGTTTGCTCAGGATGCTGCCTGAGAGGCAGAGAGGGATGCTGCCCTCTCTGTTTGGTGTGTATGCTGTCACGCCGGTGGGAACTAGGTTAGGTAGGAAGGTGTTCCTGGGATGCTGCCCAGGCTGGAAAAGAGGCCCGTGCCTCGTTTGCATCGCCTTTTATAGGCGGCGGTTGGTGGTGAGGGGAATGGTGCAGGGAGAACGGATGTGTGACGTCGAGTTTCCGTATCCGTTAAGATGGCGGAACCTCGACGTCCGTTTCCCGCCGAATATGGCCTGGAGCGCGGGGATCGTGCATCGTGACGCGTCGTACGCGGACGACGCGTTCGGTAATCCTCGGCGTCGATCGGTTGTGTTCGGCGCGTGTCTAATAGTAACAGGCCTGCACCGTACAGGTCTGTTACAAAATAAATAATAATAAGTAAATAAATACAATGGACAAAACACAACAAACATAAGAAGGGGGGGCAAAATAAAGGGGAATAAAAGATAAAGATAAAATTTATAATATAGAATATTAAATATATATAGAATAAAATGAAATATTATAAAATAAAAGGAGGGGGGTCGACCGGCAGGTCGCATCTTTATAGAGGGGGGAGGGGATTATTGCTCCACCTCGCCCCCCGCGACCTGCCCACCTCGGGGGCGCCTTAACGGCCAGCCCCCTTGGCGGCGGTGGAAGTACTAAGTAGTCCCACCGCCGCCATTACGTCTGCGGCCCCTTACAGGGGGCCGTCGGCCTCGTCGGGGTTGCCCCGCCGATGCTAGCCTCCTGGCGGAGAGGGGGTCAGCTTTCCTCTCCCTCTCCGCAGCCTCCTTCTGCGTTATCACAATCTCGCAGAAGGAGGCAAACGCTGCTCTTGACCTCTCGCTGCCGATCATGTGGTCGACCACGACCGGCAACGAGAGGTCCATCCCAATAACGCCCCTTAGGTCTCTGCGCGGCGCCGACCACGCTGGACATTCTTCCAGCGTATGCCGCACAGAGACCATGGGCCTCCTCGCAGTGGTGGCACTGCGATCCTCCCAGTGCCAGTTATGAACACTCAGTTTGAGGAAACGGCGATATGCAGGTAATTTAACTTATGCGCATGCATTGCTGCAACTTGTGCTGTATGATTTAGAATTTTTGTTACCGCGCCATCCGATTTTTATACATGTGCAAATACTCGTACACGCTGCATTGTATTTTTTTCCGCACGCGACAAGGAGGTGACAGAGGCGAGTTCCGGCTCGCGTCTGTCCCCTCCCCCCGTCCCGCCCCCCTGGTTGACCCGCATAAAACTTAAAAATACGATAAAATAAAAGGTAAAATCAATAAATGAAAACGTGTATAGATAAAATAGATAAAATAAAAGTCAATAAATAAATAAATAATAATAAGTAAATAAATACAATGGACAAAACACAACAAACATAAGAAGGGGGGCAAAATAAAGGGGAATAAAAGATAAAGATAAAATTTATAATATAGAATATAAAATATATATAGAATAAAATGAAATATTATAAAATAAAAGGAGGGGGGTCGACCGGCAGGTCGCATCTTTGTAGAGGGGGGCAGGGGATTATTGCTCCACCTCGCCCCCCGCGAGCTGCCCACCCCGGGGGCGCCTTAACGGCCAGCCCCCCTTGGCGGCGGTGGAAGTACTGAGTAGTCCCACCGCCGCCATTACGTCTGTGGCCCCTTACAGGGGGCCGTCGGCCTCGTCGGGGTTGCCCCGCCGATGCTAGCCTCCTGGCGGAGAGGGGGTCAGCTTTCCTCTCCCTGTCCGCAGCGTCCTTCTGCGTTATCATAATCTCGCAGAAGGAGGCAAACGCTGCTCTTGACCTCTCGCTGCCGATCATGTGGTCGACCACGACGCGGCGCCGACCACGCTGGACATTCTTCCAGCGTATGCCGCGCAGAGTCCAGGGCCTCCTCGCAGTGGTGGCACTGCGATCCTCCCAGTGCCAGTTATGAACACACAGTTTGAGGAAACGGCTGTATGCAGGTAATTTAACTTATGCGCATGCATTGCTGCAACTTGTGCTGTATAATTTAGAATTTTTGTTACCGCGCCATCCGATTTTTATACATGTGCAAATACTCGTACATGCTGCATTGTATTTTTTTCCGCACGCGACAAGGAGGGGACAGAGGCGAGTTCCGGCTCGCGTCTGTCCCCTCCCCCCGTGCCACCCCCTGGTCGACCCGCATAAAACTTAAAATATGATAAAAAAAAGATAAAATCAATAAATTAAAACGTGTATAGATGAAATAGATAAAATAAATGACAATAAATAAATAAATAATAATAAGAAATAAATACAATGGACAAAACACAACAAACATAAGAAGGGGTGGCAAAATAAAGATGAATAAAAGATAGAGATAAAATTTATAATATAGAATATAAAATATATATAGAATAAAATGAAATATTATAAAATAAAAGGAGGGGGGTCGACCGGCAGGTCGCATCTTTGTAGAGGGGGGTAGGGGATTATTGCTCCACCTCGCCCACCGCGACCTGCCCACCTCGGGGGCGCCTTAACGGCCAGCCCCCCTTGGCGGCGGTGGAAGTACTAAGTAGTCCCACCGCCGCCATTACGTCTGCGGCCCCTTACAGGGGGCCGTCGGCCTCGTCGGGGTTGCCCCGCCGATGCTAGCCTCCTGGCGGAGAGGGGGTCAGCTTTCCTCTCCCTGTCCGCAGCGTCCTTCTGCGTTATCACAATCTCGCAGAAGGAGGCAAACGCTGCTCTTGACCTCTCGCTGCCGATCATGTGGTCGACCACGACGCGGCGCCGACCACGCTGGACATTCTTCCAGCGTATGCCGCGCAGAGTCCAGGGCCTCCTCGCAGTGGTGGCACTGCGATCCTCCCAGTGCCAGTTATGAACACACAGTTTGAGGAAACGGCTGTATGCAGGTAATTTAACTTATGCGCATGCATTGCTGCAACTTGTGCTGTATAATTTAGAATTTTTGTTACCGCGCCATCCGATTTGTATTCATGTGCAAATACTCGTACACGCTGCATTGTATTTTTTTCCGCACGCTACAAGGAGGGGACAGAGGCGAGTTCCGGCTCGCGTCTGTCCCCTCCCCCCGTCCCTCCCCCCTGGTCGAATCGCATAAAACTTAAAATACGATAAAATAAAAGATAAAATCAATAAATGAAAACGTGTATAGATAAAATAGATAAAACAAAAGTCAATAAATAAATTGTAACGGTTCTGCTTCCGACGGAGAAGTCGTAACGGCGTCGTATCCTCTTGTGCTGGAATAACTCGTCGAGTCGGGTTCGTCTACCGGTGAGAGAATCGACTGAAGCTGAAAATGGACGAGGTGCGCGGGACGTGAAATAACGACAACGTGTATGTGTATTTTACGGGCCTCACTGCTCGTACATTCTCGTAACCTTGTGTCTCATGGACGGTCTTACGGACACGTGATTCTAGGGACGATCCTTGCGTGATCGTTCATCGCGACGCGACGCGTATTCGTGGACCTGGTGCTTGTGCCGGCGACTGGGTGCAGCCGGGAGTGGTCGGGAAACCCTGCCTCGAGTCGGGAAAATCCTCGTGGCGGTTCTACGGCAAATGTAGAGGATGCTGCCCCTACATTTAATCGTCTCCGGTAGCTGTCGGAGTTCTCGGGATGCTGCCCGAGAGGTTTGCTCAGGATGCTGCCTGAGCGGCAGAGAGGGATGCTGCCCTCTCTGTTTGGTGTGTATGCTGTCACGCCGGTGGGAACTAGGTTAGGTAGGAAGGTGTTCCTGGGATGCTGCCCAGGCTGGAAAAGAGGCCCGTGCCTCGTTTGCATCGCCTTTTATAGGCGGCGGTTGGTGGTGAGGGGAATGGTGCAGGGAGAACGGATGTGTGACGTCGAGTTTCCGTATCCGTTAAGATGGCGGAACCTCGACGTCCGTTTCCCGCCGAATATGGCCTGGAGCGCGGGGATCGTGCATCGTGACGCGTCGTACGCGGACGACGCGTTCGGTAATCCTCGGCGTCGATCGGTTGTGTTCGGCGCGTGTCTAATAGTAACAGGCCTGCACCGTACAGGTCTGTTACAAAATAAATAATAATAAGTAAATAAATACAATGGACAAAACACAACAAACATAAGAAGGGGGGGGCAAAATAAAGGGGAATAAAAGATAAAGATAAAATTTATAATATAGAATATAAAATATATAGAGAATAAAATGAAATATTATAAAATAAAAGGAGGGGGGTCGACCGGCAGGTCGCATCTTTGTAGAGGGGGAAGGGGATTATTGCTCCACCTCGCCTCCCGCGACCTGCCCACATCGGGGGCGCCTTAACGGCTAACCCCCCTTGGCGGCGGTGGAAGTACTAAGTAGTCCCACCGCCGAAATTACGTCTGCGGCCCCTTACAGGGGGCCGTCGGCCTCGTCGGGGTTGCCCCGCCGATGTTTGCCTCCTGGCGGAGAGGGGGTCGGCTTCCCTCTCCCTCTCCGGCTGCCTCCTTCTGCGTTATCACAATCTCGCAGAAGGAGGCAAACGCTGCGCTTGACCTCTCGCTGCCGATCATGTGGTCGACCACGACCGGCAACGAGAGGTCCATCCCAATAACGCCCCTTAGGTCTCTGCGCGGCGCCGACCACGCTGGACATTCTTCCAGCGTATGCCACGCAGAGTCCTGGGCCTCCTCGCAGTGGTGGCACTGCGATCCTCCCAGTGCCAGTTATGACCACACAGTTTGAGGAAACGGCGGTATGCAGGTAATTTAACTTATGCGCATGCATTGCTGCAACTAGTGCTGTATAATTTAGAATTTTTGTTACCGCGCCATCCGATTTTTGTACATGTGCAAATACTCGTACACGCTGCATTGTATTTTTTTCCGCACGCGACAAGGAGGTGACAGAGGCGAGTTCCGGCTCGCGTCTGTCCCCTCCCCCCGTCCCACCCCCCTGGTCGACCCGCATAAAACTTAAAATACGATACAATAAAAGATAAAATCAATAAATGAAACTGTATATAGATAAAATAGATAAAATAAAAGTCAATAAATAAATAAATAATAATAAGTAAATAAATACAATGGACAAAACACAACAAACATAAGAAGGGGGGGCAAAATAAAGGGGAATAAAAGATAAAGATAAAATTTATAATATAGAATATTAAATATATATAGAATAAAATGAAATATTATAAAATAAAAGGAGGGGGGTCGACCGGCAGGTCGCATCTTTATAGAGGGGGGAGGGGATTATTGCTCCACCTCGCCCCCCGCGACCTGCCCACCTCGGGGGCGCCTTAACGGCCAGCCCCCTTGGCGGCGGTGGAAGTACTAAGTAGTCCCACCGCCGCCATTACGTCTGCGGCCCCTTACAGGGGGCCGTCGGCCTCGTCGGGGTTGCCCCGCCGATGCTAGCCTCCTGGGGGTGAGGGGGTCGGCTTCCCTCTCCCTCTCCGCTGCCTCCTTCTGCGTTATCACAATCTCGCAGAAGGAGGCAAACGCTGCTCTTGACCTCTCGCTGCCGATCATGTGTTCGACCACGACCGGCAACGAGAGGTCCATCCCAATAACGCCCCTTAGGTCTCTGCGCGGCGCCGACCACGCTGGACATTCTTCCAGCGTATGCCGCGCAGAGACCATGGGCCTCCTCGCAGTGGTGGCACTGCGATCCTCCCAGTGCCAGTTATGAACACACAGTTTGAGGAAACGGCGGTATGCAGGTAATTTAACTTATGCGCATGCATTGCTGCAACTTGTGCTGTATGATTTAGAATTTTTGTTACCGCGCCATCCGATTTTTATACATGTGCAAATACTCGTACACGCTGCATTGTATTTTTTTCCGCACGCGACAAGGAGGTGACAGAGGCGAGTTCCGGCTCGCGTCTGTCCCCTCCCCCCGTCCCGCCCCCCTGGTTGACCCGCATAAAACTTAAAAATACGATAAAATAAAAGGTAAAATCAATAAATGAAAACGTGTATAGATAAAATAGATAAAATAAAAGTCAATAAATAAATAAATAATAATAAGTAAATAAATACAATGGACAAAACACAACAAACATAAGAAGGGGGGAAAAATAATGGGGAATAAAAGATAAAGATAAAATTTATAATATAGAATATAAAATATATATAGAATAAAATGAAATATTATAAAATAAAAGGAGGGGGGTCGACCGGCAGGTCGCATCTTTGTAGAGGGGGGGAGGGGATTATTGCTCCACCTCGCCCCCCGCGACCTGCCCACCTCGGGGGCGCCATAACGGCCAGCCCCCCTTGGCGGCGGTGGAAGTACTAAGTAGTCCCACCGCCGCCATTACGTCTGCGGCCCCTTACAGGGGGCCGTCGGCCTCGTCGGGGTTGCCCCGCCGATGCAAGCCTCCTGGCGGAGAGGGGGTCGCCTTTCCTCTCCCTCTCCGCTGCCTCCTTCTGCGTTATCACAATCTCGCAGAAGGAGGCAAACGCTGCTCTTGACCTCTCGCTGCCGATCATGTGGTCGACCACGACCGGCAACGAGAGGTCCATCCCAATAACGCCCCTTAGGTCTCTGCGCGGCGCCGACCACGCTGGACATTCTTCCAGCGTATGCCGCGCAGAGACCATGGGCCTCCTCGCAGTGGTGGCACTGCGATCCTCCCAGTGCCAGTTATGAACACTCAGTTTGAGGAAACGGCGATATGCAGGTAATTTAACTTATGCGCATGCATTGCTGCAACTTGTGCTGTATGATTTAGAATTTTTGTTACCGCGCCATCCGATTTTTATACATGTGCAAATACTCGTACACGCTACATTGTATTTTTTTCCGCACGCGACAAGGAGGTGACAGAGGCGAGTTCCGGCTCGCGTCTGTCCCCTCCCCCCGTCCCGCTCCCCTGGTTGACCCGCATAAAACTTAAAAATACGATAAAATAAAAGGTAAAATCAATAAATGAAAACGTGTATAGATAAAATAGATAAAATAAAAGTCAATAAATAAATAAATAATAATAAGTAAATAAATACAATGGACAAAACACAACAAACATAAGAAGGGGGGCAAAATAAAGGGGAATAAAAGATAAAGATAAAATTTATAATATAGAATATAAAATATATATAGAATAAAATGAAATATTATAAAATAAAAGGAGGGGGGTCGACCGGCAGGTCGCATCTTTGTAGAGGGGGGCAGGGGATTATTGCTCCACCTCGCCCCCCGCGAGCTGCCCACCCCGGGGGCGCCTTAACGGCCAGCCCCCCTTGGCGGCGGTGGAAGTACTGAGTAGTCCCACCGCCGCCATTACGTCTGTGGCCCCTTACAGGGGGCCGTCGGCCTCGTCGGGGTTGCCCCGCCGATGCTAGCCTCCTGGCGGAGAGGGGGTCAGCTTTCCTCTCCCTGTCCGCAGCGTCCTTCTGCGTTATCACAATCTCGCAGAAGGAGGCAAACGCTGCTCTTGACCTCTCGCTGCCGATCATGTGGTCGACCACGACGCGGCGCCGACCACGCTGGACATTCTTCCAGCGTATGCCGCGCAGAGTCCAGGGCCTCCTCGCAGTGGTGGCACTGCGATCCTCCCAGTGCCAGGTATGAACACACAGTTTGAGGAAACGGCTGTATGCAGGTAATTTAACTTATGCGCATGCATTGCTGCAACTTGTGCTGTATAATTTAGAATTTTTGTTACCGCGCCATCCGATTTTTATACATGTGCAAATACTCGTACATGCTGCATTGTATTTTTTTCCGCACGCGACAAGGAGGGGACAGAGGCGAGTTCCGGCTCGCGTCTGTCCCCTCCCCCCGTACCACCCCCTGGTCGACCCGCATAAAACTTAAAATATGATAAAAAAAAGATAAAATCAATAAATTAAAACGTGTATAGATGAAATAGATAAAATAAATGACAATAAATAAATAAATAATAATAAGAAATAAATACAATGGACAAAACACAACAAACATAAGAAGGGGTGGCAAAATAAAGATGAATAAAAGATAAAGATAAAATTTATAATATAGAATATAAAATATATATAGAATAAAATGAAATATTATAAAATAAAAGGAGGGGGGTCGACCGGCAGGTCGCATCTTTGTAGAGGGGGGTAGGGGATTATTGCTCCACCTCGCCCCCCGCGACCTGCCCACCTCGGTGGCGCCTTAACGGCCAGCCCCCCTTGGCGGCGGTGGAAGTACTAAGTAGTCCCACCGCCGCCATTACGTCTGCGGCCCCTTACAGGGGGCCGTCGGCCTCGTCGGGGTTGCCCCGCCGATGCTAGCCTCCTGGCGGTGAGGGGGTCGGCTTCCCTCTCCCTCTCCGCAGCCTCCTTCTGCGTTATCACAATCTCGCAGAAGGAGGCAAACGCTGCTCTTGACCTCTCGCTGCCGATCATGTGGTCGACCACGACCGGCAACGAGAGGTCCATCCCAATAACGCCCCTTAGGTCTCTGCGCGGCGCCGACCACGCTGGACATTCTTCCAGCGTATGCCGCGCAGAGTCCAGGGCCTCCTCGCAGTGGTGGCACTGCGATCCTCCCAGTGCCAGTTATGAACACACAGTTTGAGGAAACGGCGGTATGAAGGTAATTTAACTTATGCGCATGCATTGCTGCAACTTGTGCTGTATAATTTAGAATTTTTGTTACCGCGCCATCCGATTTGTATACATGTGCAAATACTCGTACACGCTGCATTGTATTTTTTTCCGCACGCTACAAGGAGGGGACAGAGGCGAGTTCCGGCTCGCGTCTGTCCCCTCCCCCCGTCCCTCCCCCCTTGTCGAATCGCATAAAACTTAAAATACGATAAAATAAAAGATAAAATCAATAAATGAAAACGTGTATAGATAAAATAGATAAAACAAAAGTCAATAAATAAATTGTAACGGTTCTGCTTCCGACGGAGAAGTCGTAGCGGCGTCGTATCCTCTCGTGCTGGAATAACTCGTCGAGTCGGGTTCGTCTACCGGCGAGAGAATCGACTGAAGCTGAAAATGGACGAGGTGCGCGGGACGTGAAATAACGACAACGTGTATGTGTATTTTACGGGCCTCACTGCTCGTACATTCTCGTAACCTTGTGTCTCATGGACGGTCTTACGGACCCGTGATTCTAGGGACGATCCTTGCGTGATCGTTCATCGCGACGCGACGCGTATTCGTGGACCTGGTGCTTGTGCCGGCGACTGGGTGCAGCCGGGAGTGGTCGGGAAACCCTGCCTCGAGTCGGGAAAATCCTCGTGGCGGTTCTACGGCAAATGTAGAGGATGCTGCCCCTACATTTAATCGTCTCCGGTAGCTGTCGGAGTTCTCGGGATGCTGCCCGAGAGGTTTGCTCAGGATGCTGCCTGAGCGGCAGAGAGGGATGCTGCCCTCTCTGTTTGGTGTGTATGCTGTCACGCCGGTGGGAACTAGGTTAGGTAGGAAGGTGTTCCTGGGATGCTGCCCAGGCTGGAAAAGAGGCCCGTGCCTCGTTTGCATCGCCTTTTATAGGCGGCGGTTGGTGGTGAGGGGAATGGTGCAGGGAGAACGGATGTGTGACGTCGAGTTTCCGTATCCGTTAAGATGGCGGAACCTCGACGTCCGTTTCCCGCCGAATATGGCCTGGAGCGCGGGGATCGTGCATCGTGACGCGTCGTACGCGGACGACGCGTTCGGTAATCCTCGGCGTCGATCGGTTGTGTTCGGCGCGTGTCTAATAGTAACAGGCCTGCACCGTACAGGTCTGTTACAAAATAAATAATAATAAGTAAATAAATACAATGGACAAAACACAACAAACATAAGAAGGGGGGGCAAAATAAAGGGGAATAAAAGATAAAGATAAAATTTATAATACAGAATATAAAATATATAGAGAATAAAATGAAATATTATAAAATAAAAGGAGGGGGGTCGACCGGCAGGTCGCATCTTTGTAGAGGGGGAAGGGGATTATTGCTCCACCTCGCCCCCCGCGACCTGCCCACATCGGGGGCGCCTTAACGGCTAGCCCCCCTTGGCGGCGGTGGAAGTACTAAGTAGTCCCACCGCCGAAATTACGTCTGCGGCCCCTTACAGGGGGCCGTCGGCCTCGTCGGGGTTGCCCCGCCGATGTTAGCCACCTGGCGGAGAGGGGGTCCGCTTCCCTCTCCCTCTCCGGCTGCCTCCTTCTGCGTTATCACAATCTCGCAGAAGGAGGCAAACGCTGCGCTTGACCTCTCGCTGCCGATCATGTGGTCGACCACGACCGGCAACGAGAGGTCCATCCCAATAACGCCCCTTAGGTCTCTGCGCGGCGCCGACCACGCTGGACATTCTTCCAGCGTACGCCACGCAGAGTCCTGGGCCTCCTCGCAGTGGTGGCACTGCGATCCTCCCAGTGCCAGTTATGAACACACAGTTTGAGGAAACGGCGGTATGCAGGTAATTTAACTTATGCGCATGCATTGCTGCAACTAGTGCTGTATAATTTAGAATTTTTGTTACCGCGCCATCCGATTTTTGTACATGTGCAAATACTCGTACACGCTGCATTGTATTTTTTTCCGCACGCGACAAGGAGGTGACAGAGGCGAGTTCCGGCTCGCGTCTGTCCCCTCCCCCCGTCCCACCCCCCTGGTCGACCCGCATAAAACTTAAAATACGATACAATAAAAGATAAAATCAATAAATGAAACTGTATATAGATAAAATAGATAAAATAAAAGTCAATAAATAAATAAATAATAATAAGTAAATAAATACAATGGACAAAACACAACAAACATAAGAAGGGGGGGCAAAATAAAGGGGAATAAAAGATAAAGATAAAATTTATAATATAGAATATTAAATATATATAGAATAAAATGAAATATTATAAAATAAAAGGAGGGGGGTCGACCGGCAGGTCGCATCTTTATAGAGGGGGGAGGGGATTATTGCTCCACCTCGCCCCCCGCGACCTGCCCACCTCGGGGGCGCCTTAACGGCCAGCCCCCTTGGCGGCGGTGGAAGTACTAAGTAGTCCCACCGCCGCCATTACGTCTGCGGCCCCTTACAGGGGGCCGTCGGCCTCGTCGGGGTTGCCCCGCCGATGCTAGCCTCCTGGCGGAGAGGGGGTCAGCTTTCCTCTCCCTCTCCGCAGCCTCCTTCTGCGTTATCACAATCTCGCAGAAGGAGGCAAACGCTGCTCTTGACCTCTCGCTGCCGATCATGTGGTCGACCACGACCGGCAACGAGAGGTCCATCCCAATAACGCCCCTTAGGTCTCTGCGCGGCGCCGACCACGCTGGACATTCTTCCAGCGTATGCCGCGCAGAGTCCAGGGCCTCCTCGCAGTGGTGGCACTGCGATCCTCCCAGTGCCAGTTATGAACACACAGTTTGAGGAAACGGCGGTATGAAGGTAATTTAACTTATGCGCATGCATTGCTGCAACTTGTGCTGTATAATTTAGAATTTTTGTTACCGCGTCATCCGATTTTTATACATGTGCAAATACTCGTACATGCTGCATTGTATTTTTTTTCGCACGCGACAAGGAGGGGACAGAGGCGAGTTCCGGGTCGCGTCTGTCCCCTCCCCCCGTCCCACCCCCCTGGTCGACCCGCATAAAACTTAAAATATGATAAAATAAAAGATAAAATCAATAAATTAAAACGTGTATAGATGAAATAGATAAAATAAATGACAATAAATAAATAAATAATAATAAGAAATAAATACAATGGATAAAACACAACAAACATAAGAAGGGGTGGCAAAATAAAGATGAATAAAAGATAAAGATAAAATTTATAATATAGAATATAAAATATATATAGAATAAAATGAAATATTATAAAATAAAAGGAGGGGGGTCGACCGGCAGGTCGCATCTTTGTAGAGGGGGGGAGGGGATTATTGCTCCACCTCGCCCCCCGCGACCTGCCCACCTCGGGGGCGCCATAACGGCCAGCCCCCCTTGGCGGCGGTGGAAGTACTAAGTAGTCCCACCGCCGCCATTACGTCTGCGGCCCCTTACAGGGGGCCGTCGGCCTCGTCGGGGTTGCCCCGCCGATGCTAGCCTCCTGGCGGTGAGGGGGTCGGCTTCCCTCTCCCTCTCCGCTGCCTCCTTCTGCGTTATCACAATCTCGCAGAAGGAGGCAAACGCTGCTCTTGACCTCTCGCTGCCGATCATGTGGTCGACCACTACCGGCAACGAGAGGTCCATCCCAATAACGCCCCTTAGGTCTCTGCGCGGCGCCGACCACGCTGGACATTCTTCCAGCGTATGCCGCGCAGAGTCCAGGGCCTCCTCGCAGTGGTGGCACTGCGATCCTCCCAGTGCCAGTTATGAACACACAGTTTGAGGAAACGGCTGTATGCAGGTAATTTAACTTATGCGCATGCATTGCTGCAACTTGTGCTGTATAATTTAGAATTTTTGTTACCGCGCCATCCGATTTTTATACATGTGCAAATACTCGTACATGCTGCATTGTATTTTTTTCCGCACGCGACGAGGAGGGGACAGAGGCGAGTTCCGGCTCGCGTCTGTCCCCTCCCCCCGTCCCACCCCCCTGGTCGACCCGCATAAAACTTAAAATACGATACAATAAAAGATAAAATCAATAAATGAAACTGTATATAGATAAAATAGATAAAATAAAAGTCAATAAATAAATAAATAATAATAAGTAAATAAATACAATGGACAAAACACAACAAACATAAGAAGGGGGGGCAAAATAAAGGGGAATAAAAGATAAAGATAAAATTTATAATATAGAATATTAAATATATATAGAATAAAATGAAATATTATAAAATAAAAGGAGGGGGGTCGACCGGCAGGTCGCATCTTTATAGAGGGGGTAGGGGATTATTGCTCCACCTCGCCCCCCGCGACCTGCCCACCTCGGTGGCGCCTTAACGGCCAGCCCCCCTTGGCGGCGGTGGAAGTACTAAGTAGTCCCACCGCCGCGATTACGTCTGCGGCCCCTTACAGGGGGCCGTCGGCCTCGTCGGGGTTGCCCCGCCGATGCTAGCCTCCTGGCGGTGAGGGGGTCGGCTTCCCTCTCCCTCTCCGCAGCCTCCTTCTGCGTTATCACAATCTCGCAGAAGGAGGCAAACGCTGCTCTTGACCTCTCGCTGCCGATCATGTGGTCGACCACGACCGGCAACGAGAGGTCCATCCCAATAACGCCCCTTAGGTCTCTGCGCGGCGCCGACCACGCTGGACATTCTTCCAGCGTATGCCGCGCAGAGTCCAGGGCCTCCTCGCAGTGGTGGCACTGCGATCCTCCCAGTGCCAGTTATGAACACACAGTTTGAGGAAACGGCGGTATGAAGGTAATTTAACTTATGCGCATGCATTGCTGCAACTTGTGCTGTATAATTTAGAATTTTTGTTACCGCGCCATCCGATTTGTATACATGTGCAAATACTCGTACACGCTGCATTGTATTTTTTTCCGCACGCTACAAGGAGGGGACAGAGGCGAGTTCCGGCTCGCGTCTGTCCCCTCCCCCCGTCCCTCTCCCCTTGTCGAATCGCATAAAACTTAAAATACGATAAAATAAAAGATAAAATCAATAAATGAAAACGTGTATAGATAAAATAGATAAAACAAAAGTCAATAAATAAATTGTAACGGTTCTGCTTCCGACGGAGAAGTCGTAGCGGCGTCGTATCCTCTCGTGCTGGAATAACTCGTCGAGTCGGGTTCGTCTACCGGCGAGAGAATCGACTGAAGCTGAAAATGGACGAGGTGCGCGGGACGTGAAATAACGACAACGTGTATGTGTATTTTACGGGCCTCACTGCTCGTACATTCTCGTAACCTTGTGTCTCATGGACGGTCTTACGGACCCGTGATTCTAGGGACGATCCTTGCGTGATCGTTCATCGCGACGCGACGCGTATTCGTGGACCTGGTGCTTGTGCCGGCGACTGGGTGCAGCCGGGAGTGGTCGGGAAACCCTGCCTCGAGTTGGGAAAATCCTCGTGGCGGTTCTACGGCAAATGTAGAGGATGCTGCCCCTACATTTAATCGTCTCCGGTAGCTGTCGGAGTTCTCGGGATGCTGCCCGAGAGGTTTGCTCAGGATGCTGCCTGAGCGGCAGAGAGGGATGCTGCCCTCTCTGTTTGGTGTGTATGCTGTCACGCCGGTGGGAACTAGGTTAGGTAGGAAGGTGTTCCTGGGATGCTGCCCAGGCTGAAAGAGGCCCGTGCCTCGTTTGCATCGCCTTTTATAGGCGGCGGTTGGTGGTGAGGGAATGGTGCAGGGAGAACGGATGTGTGACGTCGAGTTTCCGTATCCGTTAAGATGGCCGGAACCTCGACGTCCGTTTCCCGCCGAATATGGCCTGGAGCGCGGGGATCGTGCATCGTGACGCGTCGTACGCGGACGACGCGTTCGGTAATCCTCGGCGTCGATCGGTTGTGTTCGGCGCGTGTCTAATAGTAACAGGCCTGCACCGTACAGGTCTGTTACAAAATAAATAATAATAAGTAAATAAATACAATGGACAAAACACAACAAACATAAGAAGGGGGGGCAAATAAAGGGGAATAAAAGATAAAGATAAAATTTATATTATAGAATATAAAATATATAGAGAATAAAATGAAATATTATAAAATAAAAGGAGGGGGGTCGACCGGCAGGTCGCATCTTTGTAGAGGGGGAAGGGGATTATTGCTCCACCTCGCCCCCCGCGACCTGCCCACATTGGGGGCGCCTTAACGGCTAGCCCCCCTTGCGGCGGTGGAAGTACTAAGTAGTCCCACCGCCGAAATTACGTCTGCGGCCCCTTACAGGGGGCCGTCGGCCTCGTCGGGGTTGCCCCGCCGATGTTAGCCTCCTGGCGGAGAGGGGGTCGGCTTCCCTCTCCCTCTCCGGCTGCCTCCTTCTGCGTTATCACAATCTCGCAGAAGGAGGCAAACGCTGCGCTTGACCTCTCGCTGCCGATCATGTGGTCGACCACGACCGCACGAGAGGTCCATCCCAATAACGCCCCTTAGGTCTCTGCGCGGCGCCGACCACGCTGGACATTCTTCCAGCGTACGCCACGCAGAGTCCTGGGCCTCCTCGCAGTGGTGGCACTGCGATCCTCCCAGTGCCAGTTATGAACACACAGTTTGAGGAAACGGCGGTATGCAGGTAATTTAATTTATGCGCATGCATTGCTGCAACTAGTGCTGTATAATTTAGAATTTTTGTTACCGCGCCATCCGATTTTTGTACATGTGCAAATACTCGTACACGCTGCATTGTATTTTTTTCCGCACGCGACAAGGAGGTGACAGAGGCGAGTTCCGGCTCGCGTCTGTCCCCTCCCCCCGTCCCACCCCCCTGGTCGACCCGCATAAAACTTAAAATACGATACAATAAAAGATAAAATCAATAAATGAAACTGTATATAGATAAAATAGATAAAATAAAAGTCAATAAATAAATAAATAATAATAAGTAAATAAATACAATGGACAAAACACAACAAACATAAGAAGGGGGGGCAAAATAAAGGGGAATAAAAGATAAAGATAAAATTTATAATATAGAATATTAAATATATATAGAATAAAATGAAATATTATAAAATAAAAGGAGGGGGGTCGACCGGCAGGTCGCATCTTTATAGAGGGGGGAGGGGATTATTGCTCCACCTCGCCCCCCGCGACCTGCCCACCTCGGGGGCGCCTTAACGGCCAGCCCCCTTGGCGGCGGTGGAAGTACTAAGTAGTCCCACCGCCGCCATTACGTCTGCGGCCCCTTACAGGGGGCCGTCGGCCTCGTCGGGGTTGCCCCGCCGATGCTAGCCTCCTGGCGGAGAGGGGGTCAGCTTTCCTCTCCCTCTCCGCAGCCTCCTTCTGCGTTATCACAATCTCGCAGAAGGAGGCAAACGCTGCTCTTGACCTCTCGCTGCCGATCATGTGGTCGACCACGACCGGCAACGAGAGGTCCATCCCAATAACGCCCCTTAGGTCTCTGCGCGGCGCCGACCACGCTGGACATTCTTCCAGCGTATGCCGCGCAGAGTCCAGGGCCTCCTCGCAGTGGTGGCACTGCGATCCTCCCAGTGCCAGTTATGAACACACAGTTTGAGGAAACGGCGGTATGAAGGTAATTTAACTTATGCGCATGCATTGCTGCAACTTGTGCTGTATAATTTAGAATTTTTGTTACCGCGTCATCCGATTTTTATACATGTGCAAATACTCGTACATGCTGCATTGTATTTTTTTTCGCACGCGACAAGGAGGGGACAGAGGCGAGTTCCGGGTCGCGTCTGTCCCCTCCCCCCGTCCCACCCCCCTGGTCGACCCGCATGAAACTTAAAATATGATAAAATAAAAGATAAAATCAATAAATTAAAACGTGTATAGATGAAATAGATAAAATAAATGACAATAAATAAATAAATAATAATAAGAAATAAATACAATGGATAAAACACAACAAACATAAGAAGGGGTGGCAAAATAAAGATGAATAAAAGATAAAGATAAAATTTATAATATAGAATATAAAATATATATAGAATAAAATGAAATATTATAAAATAAAAGGAGGGGGGTCAACCGGCAGGTCGCATCTTTGTAGAGGGGGGGAGGGGATTATTGCTCCACCTCGCCCCCCGCGAATTGCCCACCTCGGGGGCGCCATAACGGCCAGCCCCCCTTGGCGGCGGTGGAAGTACTAAGTAGTCCCACCGCCGCCATTACGTCTGCGGCCCCTTACAGGGGGCCGTCGGCCTCGTCGGGGTTGCCCCGCCGATGCTAGCCTCCTGGCGGTGAGGGGGTCGGCTTCCCTCTCCCTCTCCGCTGCCTCCTTCTGCGTTATCACAATCTCGCAGAAGGAGGCAAACGCTGCTCTTGACCTCTCGCTGCCGATCATGTGGTCGACCACTACCGGCAACGAGAGGTCCATCCCAATAACGCCCCTTAGGTCTCTGCGCGGCGCCGACCACGCTGGACATTCTTCCAGCGTATGCCGCGCAGAGTCCAGGGCCTCCTCGCAGTGGTGGCACTGCGATCCTCCCAGTGCCAGTTATGAACACACAGTTTGAGGAAACGGCTGTATGCAGGTAATTTAACTTATGCGCATGCATTGCTGCAACTTGTGCTGTATAATTTAGAATTTTTGTTACCGCGCCATCCGATTTTTATACATGTGCAAATACTCGTACATGCTGCATTGTATTTTTTTCCGCACGCGACAAGGAGGGGACAGAGGCGAGTTCCGGCTTGCGTCTGTCCCCTCCCCCCGTCCCACCCCCCTGGTCGACCCGCATAAAACTTAAAATACGATACAATAAAAGATAAAATCAATAAATGAAACTGTATATAGATAAAATAGATAAAATAAAAGTCAATAAATAAATAAATAATAATAAGTAAATAAATACAATGGACAAAACACAACAAACATAAGAAGGGGGGGCAAAATAAAGGGGAATAAAAGATAAAGATAAAATTTATAATATAGAATATTAAATATATATAGAATAAAATGAAATATTATAAAATAAAAGGAGGGTGGTCGACCGGCAGGTCGCATCTTTATAGAGGGGGGAGGGGATTATTGCTCCACCTCGCCCCCCGCGACCTGCCCACCTCGGGGGCGCCTTAACGGCCAGCCCCCTTGGCGGCGGTGGAAGTACTAAGTAGTCCCACCGCCGCCATTACGTCTGCGGCCCCTTACAGGGG
Source organism: Lasioglossum baleicum (assembly GCF_051020765.1). Classification (NCBI taxonomy): domain Eukaryota; kingdom Metazoa; phylum Arthropoda; class Insecta; order Hymenoptera; family Halictidae; genus Lasioglossum; species Lasioglossum baleicum. The sequence continues at coordinate 255,073 of NW_027469099.1, read as the reverse complement.
GCCGTCGGCCTCGTCGGGGTTGCCCCGCCGATGCTAGCCTCCTGGCGGAGAGGGGGTCAGCTTTCCTCTCCCTCTCCGCAGCCTCCTTCTGCGTTATCACAATCTCGCAGAAGGAGGCAAACGCTGCTCTTGACCTCTCGCTGCCGATCATGTGGTCGACCACGACCGGCAACGAGAGGTCCATCCCAATAACGCCCCTTAGGTCTCTGCGCGGCGCCGACCACGCTGGACATTCTTCCAGCGTATGCCGCGCAGAGTCCAGGGCCTCCTCGCAGTGGTGGCACTGCGATCCTCCCAGTGCCAGTTATGAACACACAGTTTGAGGAAACGGCGGTATGAAGGTAATTTAACTTATGCGCATGCATTGCTGCAACTTGTGCTGTATAATTTAGAATTTTTGTTACCGCGCCATCCGATTTGTATACATGTGCAAATACTCGTACACGCTGCATTGTATTTTTTTCCGCACGCTACAAGGAGGGGACAGAGGCGAGTTCCGGCTCGCGTCTGTCCCCTCCCCCCGTCCCTCCCCCCTTGTCGAATCGCATAAAACTTAAAATACGATAAAATAAAAGATAAAATCAATAAATGAAAACGTGTATAGATAAAATAGATAAAACAAAAGTCAATAAATAAATTGTAACGGTTCTGCTTCCGACGGAGAAGTCGTAGCGGCGTCGTATCCTCTCGTGCTGGAATAACTCGTCGAGTCGGGTTCGTCTACCGGCGAGAGAATCGACTGAAGCTGAAAATGGACGAGGTGCGCGGGACGTGAAATAACGACAACGTGTATGTGTATTTTACGGGCCTCACTGCTCGTACATTCTCGTAACCTTGTGTCTCATGGACGGTCTTACGGACCCGTGATTCTAGGGACGATCCTTGCGTGATCGTTCATCGCGACGCGACGCGTATTCGTGGACCTGGTGCTTGTGCCGGCGACTGGGTGCAGCCGGGAGTGGTCGGGAAACCCTGCCTCGAGTCGGGAAAATCCTCGTGGCGGTTCTACGGCAAATGTAGAGGATGCTGCCCCTACATTTAATCGTCTCCGGTAGCTGTCGGAGTTCTCGGGATGCTGCCCGAGAGGTTTGCTCAGGATGCTGCCTGAGCGGCAGAGAGGGATGCTGCCCTCTCTGTTTGGTGTGTATGCTGTCACGCCGGTGGGAACTAGGTTAGGTAGGAAGGTGTTCCTGGGATGCTGCCCAGGCTGGAAAAGAGGCCCGTGCCTCGTTTGCATCGCCTTTTATAGGCGGCGGTTGGTGGTGAGGGGAATGGTGCAGGGAGAACGGATGTGTGACGTCGAGTTTCCGTATCCGTTAAGATGGCGGAACCTCGACGTCCGTTTCCCGCCGAATATGGCCTGGAGCGCGGGGATCGTGCATCGTGACGCGTCGTACGCGGACGACGCGTTCGGTAATCCTCGGCGTCGATCGGTTGTGTTCGGCGCGTGTCTAATAGTAACAGGCCTGCACCGTACAGGTCTGTTACAAAATAAATAATAATAAGTAAATAAATACAATGGACAAAACACAACAAACATAAGAAGGGGGGGCAAAATAAAGGGGAATAAAAGATAAAGATAAAATTTATAATATAGAATATAAAATATATAGAGAATAAAATGAAATATTATAAAATAAAAGGAGGGGGGTCGACCGGCAGGTCGCATCTTTGTAGAGGGGGAAGGGGATTATTGCTCCACCTCGCCCCCCGCGACCTGCCCACATTGGGGGCGCCTTAACGGCTAGCCCCCCTTGGCGGCGGTGGAAGTACTAAGTAGTCCCACCGCCGAAATTACGTCTGCGGCCCCTTACAGGGGGCCGTCGGCCTCGTCGGGGTTGCCCCGCCGATGTTAGCCTCCTGGCGGAGAGGGGGTCGGCTTCCCTCTCCCTCTCCGGCTGCCTCCTTCTGCGTTATCACAATCTCGCAGAAGGAGGCAAACGCTGCGCTTGACCTCTCGCTGCCGATCATGTGGTCGACCACGACCGGCAACGAGAGGTCCATCCCAATAACGCCCCTTAGGTCTCTGCGCGGCGCCGACCACGCTGGACATTCTTCCAGCGTACGCCACGCAGAGTCCTGGGCCTCCTCGCAGTGGTGGCACTGCGATCCTCCCAGTGCCAGTTATGAACACACAGTTTGAGGAAACGGCGGTATGCAGGTAATTTAATTTATGCGCATGCATTGCTGCAACTAGTGCTGTATAATTTAGAATTTTTGTTACCGCGCCATCCGATTTTTGTACATGTGCAAATACTCGTACACGCTGCATTGTATTTTTTTCCGCACGCGACAAGGAGGTGACAGAGGCGAGTTCCGGCTCGCGTCTGTCCCCTCCCCCCGTCCCACCCCCCTGGTCGACCCGCATAAAACTTAAAATACGATACAATAAAAGATAAAATCAATAAATGAAACTGTATATAGATAAAATAAAAGTCAATAAATAAATAAATAATAATAAGTAAATAAATACAATGGACAAAACACAACAAACATAAGAAGGGGGGGCAAAATAAAGGGGAATAAAAGATAAAGATAAAATTTATAATATAGAATATAAAATATATATAGAATAAAATGAAATATTATAAAATAAAAGGAGGGGGGTCGACCGGCAGGTCGCATCTTTGTAGAGGGGGGCAGGGGATTATTGCTCCACCTCGCCCCCCGCGAGCTGCCCACCCCGGGGGCGCCTTAACGGCCAGCCCCCCTTGGCGGCGGTGGAAGTACTGAGTAGTCCCACCGCCGCCATTACGACTGTGGCCCCTTACAGGGGGCCGTCGGCCTCGTCGGGGTTGCCCCGCCGATGCTAGCCTCCTGGCGGAGAGGGGGTCAGCTTTCCTCTCCCTGTCCGCAGCGTCCTTCTGCGTTATCACAATCTCGCAGAAGGAGGCAAACGCTGCTCTTGACCTCTCGCTGCCGATCATGTGGTCGACCACGACGCGGCGCCGACCACGCTGGACATTCTTCCAGCGTATGCCGCGCAGAGTCCAGGGCCTCCTCGCAGTGGTGGCACTGCGATCCTCAAAGTGCCAGTTATGAACACACAGTTTGAGGAAACGGCTGTATGCAGGTAATTTAACTTATGCGCATGCATTGCTGCAACTTGTGCTGTATAATTTAGAATTTTTGTTACCGCGCCATCCGATTTTTATACATGTGCAAATACTCGTACATGCTGCATTGTATTTTTTTCCGCACGCGACAAGGAGGGGACAGAGGCGAGTTCCGGCTCGCGTCTGTCCCCTCCCCCCGTGCCACCCCCTGGTCGACCCGCATAAAACTTAAAATATGATAAAAAAAAGATAAAATCAATAAATTAAAACGTGTATAGATGAAATAGATAAAATAAATGACAATAAATAAATAAATAATAATAAGAAATAAATACAATGGACAAAACACAACAAACATAAGAAGGGGTGGCAAAAGAAAGATGAATAAAAGATAAAGATAAAATTTATAATATAGAATATAAAATATATGTAGAATAAAATGAAATATTATAAAATAAAAGGAGGGGGGTCGACCGGCAGGTCGCATCTTTGTAGAGGGGGGTAGGGTATTATTGCTCCACCTCGCCCCCCGCGACCTGCCCACCTCGGGGGCGCCTTAACGGCCAGCCCCCCTTGGCGGCGGTGGAAGTACTAAGTAGTCCCACCGCCGCCATTACGTCTGCGGCCCCTTACAGGGGGCCGTCGGCCTCGTCGGGGTTGCCCCGCCGATGCTAGCCTCCTGGCGGAGAGGGGGTCAGCTTTCCTCTCCCTGTCCGCAGCGTCCTTCTGCGTTATCACAATCTCGCAGAAGGAGGCAAACGCTGCTCTTGACCTCTCGCTGCCGATCATGTGGTCGACCACGACGCGGCGCCGACCACGCTGGACATTCTTCCAGCGTATGCCGCGCAGAGTCCAGGGCCTCCTCGCAGTGGTGGCACTGCGATCCTCCCAGTGCCAGTTATGAACACACAGTTTGAGGAAACGGCTGTATGCAGGTAATTTAACTTATGCGCATGCATTGCTGCAACTTGTGCTGTATAATTTAGAATTTTTGTTACCGCGCCATCCGATTTGTATACATGTGCAAATACTCGTACACGCTGCATTGTATTTTTTTCCGCACGCTACAAGGAGGGGACAGAGGCGAGTTCCGGCTCGCGTCTGTCCCCTCCCCCCGTCCCTCCCCCCTGGTCGAATCGCATAAAACTTAAAATACGATAAAATAAAAGATAAAATCAATAAATGAAAACGTGTATAGATAAAATAGATAAAACAAAAGTCAATAAATAAATTGTAACGGTTCTGCTTCCGACGGAGAAGTCGTAGCGGCGTCGTATCCTCTCGTGCTGGAATAACTCGTCGAGTCGGGTTCGTCTACCGGTGAGAGAATCGACTGAAGCTGAAAATGGACGAGGTGCGCGGGACGTGAAATAACGACAACGTGTATGTGTATTTTACGGGCCTCACTGCTCGTACATTCTCGTAACCTTGTGTCTCATGGACGGTCTTACGGACCCGTGATTCTAGGGACGATCCTTGCGTGATCGTTCATCGCGACGCGACGCGTATTCGTGGACCTGGTGCTTGTGCCGGCGACTGGGTGCAGCCGCGAGTGGTCGGGAAACCCTGCCTCGAGTCGGGAAAATCCTCGTGGCGGTTCTACGGCAAATGTAGAGGATGCTGCCCCTACATTTAATCGTCTCCGGTAGCTGTCGGAGTTCTCGGGATGCTGCCCGAGAGGTTTGCTCAGGATGCTGCCTGAGCGGCAGAGAGGGATGCTGCCCTCTCTGTTTGGTGTGTATGCTGTCACGCCGGTGGGAACTAGGTTAGGTAGGAAGGTGTTCCTGGGATGCTGCCCAGGCTGGAAAAGAGGCCCGTGCCTCGTTTGCATCGCCTTTTATAGGCGGCGGTTGGTGGTGAGGGGAATGGTGCAGGGAGAACGGATGTGTGACGTCGAGTTTCCGTATCCGTTAAGATGGCGGAACCTCGACGTCCGTTTCCCGCCGAATATGGCCTGGAGCGCGGGGATCGTGCATCGTGACGCGTCGTACGCGGACGACGCGTTCGGTAATCCTCGGCGTCGATCGGTTGTGTTCGGCGCGTGTCTAATAGTAACAGGCCTGCACCGTACAGGTCTGTTACAAAATAAATAATAATAAGTAAATAAATACAATGGACAAAACACAACAAACATAAGAAGGGGGGGCAAAATAAAGGGGAATAAAAGATAAAGATAAAATTTATAATATAGAATATAAAATATATAGAGAATAAAATGAAATATTATAAAATAAAAGGAGGGGGGTCGACCGGCAGGTCGCATCTTTGTAGAGGGGGAAGGGGATTATTGCTCCACCTCGCCCCCCGCGACCTGCCCACATCGGGGGCGCCTTAACGGCTAGCCCCCCTTGGCGGCGGTGGAAGTACTAAGTAGTCCCACCGCCGAAATTACGTCTGCGGCCCCTTACAGGGGGCCGTCGGCCTCGTCGGGGTTGCCCCGCCGATGTTAGCCTCCTGGCGGAGAGGGGGTCGGCTTCCCTCTCCCTCTCCGGCTGCCTCCTTCTGCGTTATCACAATCTCGCAGAAGGAGGCAAACGCTGCGCTTGACCTCTCGCTGCCGATCATGTGGTCGACCACGACCGGCAACGAGAGGTCCATCCCAATAACGCCCCTTAGGTCTCTGCGCGGCGCCGACCACGCTGGACATTCTTCCAGCGTATGCCACGCAGAGTCCTGGGCCTCCTCGCAGTGGTGGCACTGCGATCCTCCCAGTGCCAGTTATGAACACACAGTTTGAGGAAACGGCGGTATGCAGGTAATTTAACTTATGCGCATGCATTGCTGCAACTAGTGCTGTATAATTTAGAATTTTTGTTACCGCGCCATCCGATTTTTGTACATGTGCAAATACTCGTACACGCTGCATTGTATTTTTTTCCGCACGCGACAAGGAGGTGACAGAGGCGAGTTCCGGCTCGCGTCTGTCCCCTCCCCCCGTCCCACCCCCCTGGTCGACCCGCATAAAACTTAAAATACGATACAATAAAAGATAAAATCAATAAATGAAACTGTATATAGATAAAATAGATAAAATAAAAGTCAATAAATAAATAAATAATAATAAGTAAATAAATACAATGGACAAAACACAACAAACATAAGAAGGGGGGGCAAAATAAAGGGGAATAAAAGATAAAGATAAAATTTATAATATAGAATATTAAATATATATAGAATAAAATGAAATATTATAAAATAAAAGGAGGGGGGTCGACTGGCAGGTCGCATCTTTGTAGAGGGGGGAGGGGATTATTGCTCCACCTCGCCCCCCGCGAGCTGCCCACCCCGGGGGCGCCTTAACGGCCAGCCCCCCTTGGCGGCGGTGGAAGTACTAAGTAGTCCCACCGCCGCCATTACGTCTGCGGCCCCTTACAGGTGGCCGTCGGACTCGTCGGGGTTGCCCCGCCGATGCAAGCCTCCTGGCGGAGAGGGGGTCGCCTTTCCTCTCCCTCTCCGCTGCCTCCTTCTGCGTTATCACAATCTCGCAGAAGGAGGCAAACGCTGCTCTTGACCTCTCGCTGCCGATCATGTGGTCGACCACGTACCGGCAACGAGAGGTCCATCCCAATAACGCCCCTTAGGTCTCTGCGCCGTGCCGACCACGCTGGACATTCTTCCAGCGTATGCCGCGCAGAGACCTGGGCCTCCTCGCAGTGGTGGCACTGCGATCCTCCCAGTGCGAGTTATGAACACACAGTTTGAGGAAACGGCGGTATGCAGGTAATTTAACTTATGCGCATGCATTGCTGCAACTTGTGCTGTATAATTTAGAATTTTTGTTACCGCGCCATCCGATTTTTATACATGTGCAAATACTCGTACATGCTGCATTGTATTTTTTTCCGCACGCGACAAGGAGGGGACAGAGGCGAGTTCCGGGTCGCGTCTGTCCCCTCCCCCCGTCCCACCCCCCTGGTCGACCCGCATAAAACTTAAAATATGATAAAATAAAAGATAAAATCAATAAATTAAAACGTGTATAGATGAAATAGATAAAATAAATGACAATAAATAAATAAATAATAATAAGAAATAAATACAATGGACAAAACACAACAAACATAAGAAGGGGTGGCAAAATAAAGATGAATAAAAGATAAAGATAAAATTTATAATATAGAATATAAAATATATATAGAATAAAATGAAATATTATAAAATAAAAGGAGTGGGGTCGACCGGCAGGTCGCATCTTTGTAGAGGGGGGAGGGGATTATTGCTCCACCTCGCCCCCCGCGACCTGCCCACCTCGGGGGCGCCTTAACGGTCAGCCCCCCTTGGCGGCGGTGGAAGTACTAAGTAGTCCCACCGCCGCCATTACGTCTGCGGCCCCTTACAGGGGTCCGTCGGCCTCGTCGGGGTTGCCACGCCGATGTTAGCCTCCTGGCGGAGTGGGGGTCGGCTTCCCTCTCCCTCTCCGCTGCCTCCTTCTGCGTTATCACAATCTCGCAGAAGGAGGCAAACGCTGCTCTTGACCTCTCGCTGCCGAACATGTGGTCGACCACGACCGGCAACGAGAGGTCCATCCCAATAACGCCCCTTAGGTCTCTGCGCGGCGCCGACCACGCTGGACATTCTTCCAGCGTATGCCGCGCAGAGTCCTGGGCCTCCTCGCAGTGGTGGCACTGCGAGCAACCCAGTGCGAGTTATGAACACACAGTTTGAGGAAACGGCGGTATGCAGGTAATTTAACTTATGCGCATGCATTGCTGCAACTTGTGCTGTATAATTTAGAATTTTTGTTACCGCGCCATCCGATTTTTATACATGTGCAAATACTCGTACACGCTGAATTGTATTTTATTCCGCACGCGACAAGGAGGGGACAGAGGCGAGTTCCGGCTCGCGTCTTTCCCCTCCCCCCGTCCCGCCCCCCTGGTCGAATTGCATAAAACTTAAAATACGATGAAATAAAAGATAAAATCAATAAATGAAAACGTGTAAAGATAAAATAGATAAAATAAAAGTCAATAAATAAATAATAATAAGTAAATAAATACAATGGACAAAACACAACAAACATAAGAAGGGGGGGCAAAATAAAGGGGAATGAAGATAAAATTTATAATATAGAATATAAAATATATATAGAATAAAATGAAATATTATAAAATAAAAGGAGGGGGGTCGACCGGCAGGTCGCATCTTTGTAGAGGGGGGAGGGGATTATTGCTCCACCTCGCCCCCCGCGACCTGCACACCTCGGGGGCGCCTTAACGGCTAGCCCCCCATGCCGGCGGTGGAAGTACTAAGTAGTCCCACCGCCGCCATTACGTCTGCGCCCCTTACAGGGGGCCGTCGGCCTCGTCGGGGTTGCCCCGCCGATGTTAGCCTCCTGGCGGAGAGGGGGTCGGCTTCCCTTTCCTTCTCCGGCTGCCTCCTTCTGCGTTATCACAATCTCGCAGAAGGAGGCAAACGCTGCTCTTGACCTCTCGCTGCCGATCATGTGGTCGACCACGACCGGCAACGAGAGGTCCATCCCAATAACGCCCCTTCGGTCTCTGCGCGGCGCCGACCACGCTGGACATTCTTCCAGCGTATGCCGCGCATAGTCCTGGGCCTCCTCGCAGTGGTGGCACTGCGATCCTCCCAGTGCCAGTTATGAACACACAGTTTGAGGAAACGGCGGTATGCAGGTAATTTAACTTATGCGCATGCATTGCTGCAACTTGTGCTGTATAATTTAGAATTTTTGTTACCGCGCCATCCGATTTTTATACATGTGCAAATACTCGTACACGCTGAATTGTATTTTATTCCGCACGCGACAAGGAGGGGACAGAGGCGAGTTCCGGCTCGCGTCTTTCCCCTCCCCCCGTCCCGCCCCCCTGGTCGAATTGCATAAAACTTAAAATACGATGAAATAAAAGATAAAATCAATAAATGAAAACGTGTAAAGATAAAATAGATAAAATAAAAGTCAATAAATAAATAATAATAAGTAAATAAATACAATGGACAAAACACAACAAACATAAGAAGGGGGGGCAAAATAAAGGGGAATGAAGATAAAATTTATAATATAGAATATAAAATATATATAGAATAAAATGAAATATTATAAAATAAAAGGAGGGGGGTCGACCGGCAGGTCGCATCTTTGTAGAGGGGGGAGGGGATTATTGCTCCACCTCGCCCCCCGCGACCTGCACACCTCGGGGGCGCCTTAACGGCTAGCCCCCCATGCCGGCGGTGGAAGTACTAAGTAGTCCCACCGCCGCCATTACGTCTGCGCCCCTTACAGGGGGCCGTCGGCCTCGTCGGGGTTGCCCCGCCGATGTTAGCCTCCTGGCGGAGAGGGGGTCGGCTTCCCTTTCCTTCTCCGGCTGCCTCCTTCTGCGTTATCACAATCTCGCAGAAGGAGGCAAACGCTGCTCTTGACCTCTCGCTGCCGATCATGTGGTCGACCACGACCGGCAACGAGAGGTCCATCCCAATAACGCCCCTTCGGTCTCTGCGCGGCGCCGACCACGCTGGACATTCTTCCAGCGTATGCCGCGCATAGTCCTGGGCCTCCTCGCAGTGGTGGCACTGCGATCCTCCCAGTGCCAGTTATGAACACACAGTTTGAGGAAACGGCGGTATGCAGGTAATTTAACTTATGCGCATGCATTGCTGCAACTTGTGCTGTATAATTTAGAATTTTTGTTACCGCGCCATCCGATTTTTATACATGTGCAAATACTCGTACACGCTGCATTGTATTTTTTTCCGCACGCGACAAGGAGGGGACAGAGGCGAGTTCCGGCTCGCGTCTGTCCACTCCCCCCGTCCCACCCCCCTGGTCGACCCGCATAAAACTTAAAAATATGATAAAATAAAATATAAAATCAATAAATGAAAACGTGTATAGATAAAATAGATAAAATAAAAGTCAATAAATAAATAATAATAAGTAAATAAATACAATGGACAAAACACAACAAACATAAGAAGGGGGGGCAAAATAAAGGGGAATAAAAGATAAAGATAAAATTTATAATATAGAATATAAAATATATATAGAATAAAATGAAATATTATAAAATAAAAGGAGGGGGGTCGACCGGCAGGTCGCATCTTTGTGGAGGGGGGAGGGGATTATTGCTCCACCTCGCCCCCGCGACCTGCACACCTCGGGGGCGCCTTAACGGCTAGCCCCCCATGCCGGCGGTGGAAGTACTAAGTAGTCCCACCGCCGCCATTACGTCTGCGCCCCTTACAGGGGGCCGTCGGCCTCGTCGGGGTTGCCCCGCCGATGTTAGCCTCCTGCGGAGAGGGGGTCGGCTTCCCTCTCCTTCTCCGGCTGCCTCCTTCTGCGTTATCACAATCTCGCAGAAGGAGGCAAACGCTGCTCTTGACCTCTCGCTGCCGATCATGTGGTCGACCACGACCGGCAACGAGAGGTCCATCCCAATAACGCCCCTTCGGCCTCTGCGCGGCGCCGACCACGCTGGACATTCTTCCAGCGTATGCCGCGCATAGTCCTGGGCCTCCTCGCAGTGGTGGCACTGCGATCCTCCCAGTGCCAGTTATGAACACACAGTTTGAGGAAACGGCGGTATGCAGGTAATTTAACTTATGCGCATGCATTGCTGCAACTTGTGCTGTATAATTTAGAATTTTTGTTACCGCGCCATCCGATTTTTATACATGTGCAAATACTCGTACACGCTGCATTGTATTTTTTTCCGCACGCGACAAGGAGGGGACAGAGGCGAGTTCCGGCTCGCGTCTGTCCACTCCCCCCGTCCCACCCCCCTGGTCGACCCGCATAAAACTTAAAAATATGATAAAAGAAAATATAAAATCAATAAATGAAAACGTGTATAGATAAAATAGATAAAATAAAAGTCAATAAATAAATAATAATAAGTAAATAAATACAATGGACAAAACACAACAAACATAAGAAGGGGGGGGCAAAATAAAGGGGAATAAAAGATAAAGATAAAATTTATAATATAGAATATAAAATATATATAGAATAAAATGAAATATTATAAAATAAAAGGAGGGGGGTCGACCGGCAGGTCGCATCTTTGTGGAGGGGGGAGGGGATTATTGCTCCACCTCGCCCCCGCGACCTGCACACCTCGGGGGCGCCTTAACGGCTAGCCCCCCATGCCGGCGGTGGAAGTACTAAGTAGTCCCACCGCCGCCATTACGTCTGCGCCCCTTACAGGGGGCCGTCGGCCTCGTCGGGGTTGCCCCGCCGATGTTAGCCTCCTGGCGGAGAGGGGGTCGGCTTCCCTCTCCTTCTCCGGCTGCCTCCTTCTGCGTTATCACAATCTCGCAGAAGGAGGCAAACGCTGCTCTTGACCTCTCGCTGCCGATCATGTGGTCGACCACGACCGGCAACGAGAGGTCCATCCCAATAACGCCCCTTCGGCCTCTGCGCGGCGCCGACCACGCTGGACATTCTTCCAGCGCATGCCGCGCATAGTCCTGGGCCTCCTCGCAGTGGTGGCACTGCGATCCTCCCAGTGCCAGTTATGAACACACAGTTTGAGGAAACGGCGGTATGCAGGTAATTTAACTTATGCGCATGCATTGCTGCAACTTGTGCTGTATAATTTAGAATTTTTGTTACCGCGCCATCCGATTTTTATACATGTGCAAATACTCGTACACGCTGCATTGTATTTTTTTCCGCACGCGACAAGGAGGGGACAGAGGCGAGTTCCGGCTCGCGTCTGTCCACTCCCCCCGTCCCACCCCCCTGGTCGACCCGCATAAAACTTAAAAATATGATAAAATAAAATATAAAATCAATAAATGAAAACGTGTATAGATAAAATAGATAAAATAAAAGTCAATAAATAAATAATAATAAGTAAATAAATACAATGGACAAAACACAACAAACATAAGAAGGGGGGGCAAAATAAAGGGGAATAAAAGATAAAGATAAAATTTATAATATAGAATATAAAATATATATAGAATAAAATGAAATATTATAAAATAAAAGGAGGGGGGTCGACCGGCAGGTCGCATCTTTGTGGAGGGGGGAGGGGATTATTGCTCCACCTCGCCCCCGCGACCTGCACACCTCGGGGGCGCCTTAACGGCTAGCCCCCCATGCCGGCGGTGGAAGTACTAAGTAGTCCCACCGCCGCCATTACGTCTGCGCCCCTTACAGGGGGCCGTCGGCCTCGTCGGGGTTGCCCCGCCGATGTTAGCCTCCTGGCGGAGAGGGGGTCGGCTTCCCTCTCCTTCTCCGGCTGCCTCCTTCTGCGTTATCACAATCTCGCAGAAGGAGGCAAACGCTGCTCTTGACCTCTCGCTGCCGATCATGTGGTCGACCACGACCGGCAACGAGAGGTCCATCCCAATAACGCCCCTTCGGCCTCTGCGCGGCGCCGACCACGCTGGACATTCTTCCAGCGTATGCCGCGCATAGTCCTGGGCCTCCTCGCAGTGGTGGCACTGCGATCCTCCCAGTGCCAGTTATGAACACACAGTTTGAGGAAACGGCGGTATGCAGGTAATTTAACTTATGCGCATGCATTGCTGCAACTTGTGCTGTATAATTTAGAATTTTTGTTACCGCGCCATCCGATTTTTATACATGTGCAAATACTCGTACACGCTGCATTGTATTTTTTTCCGCACGCGACAAGGAGGGGACAGAGGCGAGTTCCGGCTCGCGTCTGTCCACTCCCCCCGTCCCACCCCCCTGGTCGACCCGCATAAAACTTAAAAATATGATAAAAGAAAATATAAAATCAATAAATGAAAACGTGTATAGATAAAATAGATAAAATAAAAGTCAATAAATAAATAATAATAAGTAAATAAATACAATGGACAAAACACAACAAACATAAGAAGGGGGGGGCAAAATAAAGGGGAATAAAAGATAAAGATAAAATTTATAATATAGAATATAAAATATATATAGAATAAAATGAAATATTATAAAATAAAAGGAGGGGGGTCGACCGGCAGGTCGCATCTTTGTGGAGGGGGGAGGGGATTATTGCTCCACCTCGCCCCCGCGACCTGCACACCTCGGGGGCGCCTTAACGGCTAGCCCCCCATGCCGGCGGTGGAAGTACTAAGTAGTCCCACCGCCGTCATTACGTCTGCGCCCCTTACAGGGGGCCGTCGGCCTCGTCGGGGTTGCCCCGCCGATGTTAGCCTCCTGGCGGAGAGGGGGTCGGCTTCCCTCTCCTTCTCCGGCTGCCTCCTTCTGCGTTATCACAATCTCGCAGAAGGAGGCAAACGCTGCTCTTGACCTCTCGCTGCCGATCATGTGGTCGACCACGACCGGCAACGAGAGGTCCATCCCAATAACGCCCCTTCGGCCTCTGCGCGGCGCCGACCACGCTGGACATTCTTCCAGCGCATGCCGCGCATAGTCCTGGGCCTCCTCGCAGTGGTGGCACTGCGATCCTCCCAGTGCCAGTTATGAACACACAGTTTGAGGAAACGGCGGTATGCAGGTAATTTAACTTATGCGCATGCATTGCTGCAACTTGTGCTGTATAATTTAGAATTTTTGTTACCGCGCCATCCGATTTTTATACATGTGCAAATACTCGTACACGCTGCATTGTATTTTTTTCCGCACGCGACAAGGAGGGGACAGAGGCGAGTTCCGGCTCGCGTCTGTCCACTCCCCCCGTCCCACCCCCCTGGTCGACCCGCATAAAACTTAAAAATATGATAAAATAAAATATAAAATCAATAAATGAAAACGTGTATAGATAAAATAGATAAAATAAAAGTCAATAAATAAATAAATAATAATAAGTAAATAAATACAATGGACAAAAAACAACAAACATAAGAATGGGGGGCAAAATAAAGGGGAATAAAAGATAAAGATAAAATTTATAATATAGAATAAAATGAAATATTATAAAATAAAAGGAGGGGGTAGACCGGCAGGTCGCATCTTTGTAGAGGGGGGAGGGGATTATTGCTCCACCTCGCCCCCCGCGACCTGCACACCTCGGGGGCGCCTTAACGGCTAGCCCCCCATGCCGGCGGTGGAAGTACTAAGTAGTCCCACCGCCGCCATTACGTCTGCGCCCCTTACAGGGGGCCGTCGGCCTCGTCGGGGTTGCCCCGCCGATGTTAGCCTCCTGGCGGAGAGGGGGTCGGCTTCCCTCTCCTTCTCCGGCTGCCTCCTTCTGCGTTATCACAATCTCGCAGAAGGAGGCAAACGCTGCTCTTGACCTCTCGCTGCCGATCATGTGGTCGACCACGACCGGCAACGAGAGGTCCATCCCAATAACGCCCCTTCGGTCTCTGCGCGGCGCCGACCACGCTGGACATTCTTCCAGCGTATGCCGCGCATAGTCCTGGGCCTCCTCGCAGTGGTGGCACTGCGATCCTCCCAGTGCCAGTTATGAACACACAGTTTGAGGAAACGGCGGTATGCAGGTAATTTAACTTATGCGCATGCATTGCTGCAACTTGTGCTGTATAATTTAGAATTTTTGTTACCGCGCCTTCCGATTTTTATATATGTGCAAATACTCGTACACGCTGCATTGTATTTTTTTCCGCACGCGACAAGGAGGGGACAGAGGCGAGTTCCGGCTCGCCTCTGTCCCTTCTCCCCGTCCCACCCCCCTGGTCGACCCGCATAAAACTTAAAATACGATAAAATTGTTTAGGATTCGAATGTTTCCCGCGACTGGTGATCCCGCTAATGTCATCGCGATACGACATCGCGGGAGCGCTACACGGGATCGCGACGAGATTGCGTGTCGACCGCACATCTCCATAATATTTAGCTAATTGTCTTCGAGACAAAGGACCACGACCCGCACTTGATCGTGAGACATCGTAACAGTTACACGCGCTCATCGTCAAACTGTACATATTACGTGCCGATCGCCTCGTGGTTAACACCAGCTGTTGAATTCCGCTTTTCTTATAACGCTCGCGTTTATTGCGTTAAAACTGCCGACTGGAGTAACGATTGCTTAACTGAAAATAAAGAGACCGCTCGAGTTTGAGTGCTTTGTGACTTGATTCCTTCGCGTTTACTCGTCGACCACACCGTATATCCTCGTCAGGATAGTTCCGGATATCCTCCTGACCATTCCGGTCAAGACATTTTGGTCCTTCGAGCCGGATTGCGGTGAATTACGAGTGAAAACGAGGAATTTATAAGGATTCGTTCCACGTGCAAGAACGGTTCGGTGCTCCAGTTTTAAATTGAAGGTCGAAACAATACACGTCGCCAAAGGCTATCACAATGGCAGACCTCAAGGCGTTGCTTCGACAACAAATAGATGCCTCTCGTGTTGTTGAGCGTGCCCTCGACAATTTTAAAAGGATCGGCAAAAACAATTTAACTGCCGCTACGGTTCGCAATAGAATGGCATAATTGAACGATTCTTTTGCCGAATGCAAACTGCTACATAAGGAAATAGCCACTGTGGTCAAGGAGGATGAGCGGTCCAAGCTGGAATATTTCACCAAGGATCGTTTCACGGACTTGCACAAAATTTACGTGGTAACATCCGACTTTATGGCGGACGCGCTCTCCCAATTGAAGACAACAGACCAGGAGCAGCCCGCTGCCGGAAGTGCCGTCACAGAATCGGATGAGCAGTTAGGAGCCGACGGGAATCGCCTACCTGAGATGAACCTCCCGCACTTTTCGGGAGCCATCAGTGAGTGGGAGAGTTTCCGCGATCGCTTCCAAGCCATGGTCGTCAAACGTCGAGGTCTGTCAAATGTATCACGCTTTCAATATTTATTGTCGTGCGTAACGGGGGAGGCGAGCGATCTCGTCACGAATATCGCGATCACCGATGCCGGATTCACTGCCGCGTGGAGTATTCTTGACGAAACGTATGAGAATTCACGATTATTAGTAGCAGCCCATTTAAATACTTTGTATGACCTTCCACAAGTTCGTTCAGAGTCGGCCGAGCAACTTCAAAGCCTTCGCAACAAAGCCACTCTAACAATTAACGCTTTAAAAATTCTCGAACGTCCGGTTGCCGAGTGGGATGACTTGCTTGTTTTCTTTGTCACGAAAAAACTAGATTCTCGGTCACGGAAGGCTTGGGTGTTACATCTAGGTAATACTTCACAATGCCCGAAATTTAGTGAACTTGATACGTTTTTGAAATCTCGAGTGCGCGCGTTACGAACTATCGAGCAGTCTATGTCGGAAGAAGCATCGGGCACTCTTGCGAATTCTGGAGCAAAATCGAATCGTGTTCGTTCCACGTCTTTACATGGCGCCGCGGTTGCAAAGAGTGTGTGCGAATTATGCAAAGCGCATCATACGCTCGGACAATGCTCCTCCTTCAAGACCAAATCTGCCGCACAACGATTCGATTTCGTGAAGGAAACGAACCGATGCGTCAATTGCTTAAGTCCGCATCATGCAACCAGAAAATGTACCAGTTCGTATAATTGTACCATTTGTAATAAGCGACATCATACCCTGCTACACTTCAACGACGCACCTTCGAGTAATACCACGTCACGAACCAAATCGGTAGACCATAACGTCACCACTCTCGTCGCGTCGTGCTCCGTTCCTCGAATCACCGCATCGCAACAAGTATTGCTCGCGACGGCATGGATCGAACTGCGATCCTCATCGGGACGTTCCGAAAAAATTCGCGCCCTACTCGATCAGGGTTCGGTCGTATCAATAATTTCGGAAAACGTGGCTCAACGGTTACGACTTCCGCGTTCTCGCGTCGCAGTGAGTATTACCGGAATCGGAAATAATGCAGTTACATGTCGTTCGACAACAACATTTACCGTCGCGTCCTGCCAAACCGATGCAGTCTACTCCTTCACTGCCTACGTTTTGAGCTCCTTGTCAAACTACCTCCCTATTCGCGTAAATACCAATCCCCAGCTCTCGCACATTCGAGATCTGGCATTGGCGGACGAAAACCCTTTTAGTGCCGACCCAATAGAACTAATTATCGGTGCCGATCACTACGGATTACTTCTATTGGATGGGTTACGAAAGGGAAAAGTGAATGAACCTACGGCTCAGAACACAACCTTAGGCTGGATTCTTTCCGGTCCCGTTCCATCGTCAGCGACCAGGGCTCCTGCCGCCTTCGCAACATTCCACTGTAACGTTTCCGCGAATTTAGATACCGAACTTCGACGATTTTGGGAAGTAGAGGAGTTGCCGAATGTCACGCGTCTCTCCCCCGCCGAGTTAAAATGTGAGGAGCATTTTCAACGTACGCATTCTCGAACTTCGACGGGACAATACGTTGTTCGATTGCCCTTTACCGAAGGGCCACCCATTAATATCGGACCTTCGCTTTCCGCGGCGACGACAATGTTTAAACGGCAGGAGAATCGTCTGCAGCGAAACCCGGAGCACTATGCGGAATACTCGAAATTCTTATCCGAATACGAGGCACTCGGACACATGGTCGAAATTACAGAATCGGCTCCGGTCCCGTCAAATCAAATCGTGTATGTTCCACATCACGCGGTCATTCGTGAGCATAGCGCCACAACCCGTCTCCGAGTTGTTTTCAATGCATCTGCAAAAACGGGAAATGGTACTTCGTTAAACGATCACCTCTTGATCGGGCCCAAATTACAAACGGATTTATCCGCTGTCCTTCTACGATGGCGCCGTTATCAATATGTCTTTACAGCCGACATTGCAAAGATGTACCGGCAAATACGGGTCGATTCTAGAGACGTTGACTATCAACGGATTCTGTGGCGATCCTCTCCATCGGCTCCACTTCAGCATTTCCGACTGTTGACCGTTACATACGGTACGGCTCCCGCACCCTTTCTCGCGTTGCGCGTGCTCCAACAACTCGCGCAGGACGAAGGATCGAAATATCCTCTCGCGACGTCAGTTCTTCGCGATCAAATTTACGTGGATGATTGCGTGTTCGGCGCAGACGATCCACATCTAGCGAGACAAATTCGCGACCAAGTCACTGCATTGTTAAGAGAAGGGGGGTTTACATTGCGAAAATGGGCCAGTAATGACTCTTCATTACTTGCCGATATTGATCCCACGGATCACGGTCTTGCCGTCAATAAGCCGCTGTCACCCGATGAGAATTTGAAGGTCCTCGGAATCACTTGGAATCTCGAGACCGATTCTTTTCGTTTTGAGGTCATAATTACTCCTGCTATTCCGAAAACGAAACGGGAGATCCTGTCGACTATCGCGCGATTTTATGATCCACTCGGATGGGTCGCTCCTGTCGTCATTGTAGCTAAAATTCTAATGCAACGCTTATGGTTGCAAAATTGCGATTGGGACGACGCAATCCCCACCGAGCTGTGCGAAACATGGACAACGTATTGTACCCAACTTCCGCTCCTCCGCTCTATGGTTTTACCGCGATGGACAGGACACGCCGCGCAAAATGGCCACGTAGAATTGCACGGTTTTGCGGACGCTTCTCAAAGCGCCTACGCAGCCGTAGTGTACTCTAGAGTTACTACGAAAAAGGGAAATATCGTCGTGTCTCTTCTCGCGGCGAAATCTAAAGTGGCTCCGCTCAAATCATTATCCATTCCACGACTTGAGCTATGCGGAGTTTTGCTTCTGGCTCGCTTGATGGCGTTTATACAAACATCGTTTGGGGACGTTCAATGCGAGGTGCATGGCTGGACCGATTCCACAATCACCCTCGCTTGGATAAGTCAACCGCCATCTCGCTGGAAGACGTTTGTCGCAAACCGAGTCGCGGACATTCAACAACTCTTGCCGCATTGTCAATGGCATCACGTGCAGTCCGAAGAAAATCCCGCCGACTGTGCCTCGCGCGGAATGAATGTACCGCAATTTTTGAACCACTCATTATGGTGGAATGGCCCAACGTGGCTTCACTTACCCCCGACCTCATGGCCTTGTGTCGCACCTTCCTTCGATGCTACAACTTCATTAGAAGGTTCATGTGGCCCCCGCCCCACCTTCAGGGGATCTAGCTATGCGATTTTCCAGCTGGCCCAAACTACTTCGTGTAACAGCATATTTATTACGGTTTATCTCCAAACTCCGATCATCTCGTATTCGTACGAGATCAGTGTCCTTAAAAAAGGACAGGTATTCGGCGAAGTTCTCAGGTGCCAATGCATTGCTCCCGGGGGAGATTCATAAAGCGCGGACGTTCTGGCTGAAGCACATTCAGCGAACGGTCCACCCAAATGAAGTACATCGTTTGACATAACGGCTTCCGATCTCGCGACAAAGCCCATTAATTTCGTTGAATCCGTATCTAGACGCGGACGGACTACTTCGCGTCGGTGGGCGGTTGAGCAATTCGGCATTGCCGGAAATTACCAAACACCCCATTATCCTCACCTCGCATCCTCTAGTATTGCTCCTGATTAACTATCTGCATTTAAAATTATTACATGCCGGTCCTCAATTGACGCTTGCACAATTGAGGCAAGAATTTTGGCTTCTCCGGGCACGTCCGACCGTGCGCAAAGTAATACATCAGTGCGTTCGATGCGCGCGAGAACGTGCGACCGTCCCGTCCGAGCTAATGGGAGATCTTCCGTCGGTGCGCGTGACTCGTGCCGAACGAGCGTTTTTACATTGCGGAGTAGATTATGCCGGCCCGATCCCGGTCCGAACAACCTCCGGACGCGGACATAAGTCAACGAAAGGATATATCGCATTGTTCATTTGTATGACAACTCGCGCCGTGCACATCGAACTTGTGGGGTCATACACCACCGCTGCGTTTTTGGCGTGTTACGATCGATTCAGCTCGCGTCGCGGTCTGCCAATCGCAATGTATAGCGACAACGGCACGAACTTTCAGGGTGCCGATAAAGAAATGACCGCTGCCTTTCGAGCCGCGACACGAGACACAACGTGGCGAAAAAAACTCGCGACCGATCACGTCGCCTGGCATTTTATTCCCCCGTCCGCTCCGCATTTCGGCGGACTATGGGAAGCTGGGATTCGGAGTTTAAAATATCATTTCAAACGAGTAATTGGCGCGAACACGCTCACATTTGAAGAGCTGACCACAGTCTTATGCCAAATCGAAGCATGTATGAACTCCCGTCCGATCGCCCCGTCGTCGGACAATATCGACGATTACACCGTGCTCACGCCCGGTCACTTCCTTATCGGCACCGCGATTACTACAGTGCCGTCCGAGACTCTGTTGGATGTAAGTGATTCGCGACTGAGTCGGTGGCAATTATTGAAAAAATTGTATGAAAGCATTTGGAAAGCGTGGTCAACTGACTACCTTCACGCGTTGCAACAACGCACGAAATGGCGTACCGCGACTCACCTCGCGACGGTGGGTCGAATCGTTCTACTTCGAAACGCCCTCGCGCCTCCATGCAAATGGGAACTTGCGCGGATCATTAAATGTCATCCCGGAACAGACGGTATTACACGCGTCGTGACTGTTAAAACCGCTAACTCGGAATACAAACGCCCGATCGTGAAGCTCTGCTTCCTTCCCGTTGAAATCAATGAGGAGCTTTCTCGCGAAACAAAAAATGTACCCGCGACGCAAACATGTAAAATGCCGACGAATTGAGAATTCTCCTCGCGCCACTACATTATTAAACTTGTCAATGTTTGTCACGGCGGGCGGTGATGCTTGTAATTTTCCTTAAGAATATAACATTATATGTCAATTGTTTACTTTTTAGTTTCGGATGCGAACATCCGAGGCGGGCGGTATGTTTAGGATTCGAATGTTTCCCGCGACTGGTGATCCCGCTAATGTCATCGCGATACGACATCGCGGGAGCGCTACACGGGATCGCGACGAGATTGCGTGTCGACCGCACATCTCCATAATATTTAGCTAATTGTCTTCGAGACAAAGGACCACGACCCGCACTTGATCGTGAGACATCGTAACAGTTACACGCGCTCATCGTCAAACTGTACATATTACGTGCCGATCGCCTCGTGGTTAAAACCAGCTGTTGAATTCCGCTTTTCTTATAACGCACGCGTTTATTGCGTTAAAACTGCCGACTGGAGTAACGATTGCTTAACTGAAAATAAAGAGACCGCTCGAGTTTGAGTGCTTTGTGACTTGATTCCTTCGCGTTTACTCGTCGACCACACCGTATATCCTCGTCAGGATAGTTCCTGATATCCTCCTGACCATTCCGGTCAAGACAAAAATAAAAGATAAAATCAATAAATGAAAACGTGTATAGATAAAATAGATAAAATAAAAGTCAATAAATAAATAAATAATAATAAGTAAATAAATACAATGGACAAAACACAACAAACATAAGAAGGGGGGCAAAATAAAGGGGAATAAAAGATAAAGATATAATTTATAATATAGAATATAAAATATATATAGAATAAAATGAAATATTATAAAATAAAAGGAGGGGGGCGGACCGGCAGGTCGCATCTTTGTAGAGGGGGGAGGGGATTATTGCTCCACCTCGCCAACCGCGACCTGCCCACCTCGGGGGCGCCTTAACGGCCAGCCCCCCTTGGCGGCGGTGGAAGTACTAAGTAGTCCCACCGCCGCCATTACGTCTGCGGCCCCTTACAGGGGGCCGTCGGCCTCGTCGGGGTTGCCCCGCCGATGTTAGCCTCCTGGCGTAGGGGGGGTCGGCTTCCCTCTCCCTCTCCGCTGCCTCCTTCTGCGTTATCACAATCTCGCTGAAGGAGGCAAACGCTGCTCTTGACCTCTCGCTGCCGATCATGTGGTCGACCACGACCGGCAACGAGACGTCCATCCCAATAACGCCCCTTAGGTCTCTGCGCGGCGCCGACCACACTGGACATTCTTCCAGCGTCTGCCGCGCAGAGTCCTGGGCCTCCTCGCAGTGGTGGCACTGCGATCCTCCCAGTGCCAGTTATGAACACACAGTATGAGGAAACGGCGGTATGCAGGTAATTTAACTTATGCGCATGCATTGCTGCAACTTGTGCTGTATAATTTAGAATTTTTGTTACCGCGCCATCCGATTTTTATACATGTGCAAATACTCGTACACGCTGCATTGTATTTTTTTCCGCACGCGACAAGGAGGGGACAGAGGCGAGTACCGGCTCGCGTCTGTCCCCTAACCCCGTCCCGCCCCCCTGGTTGACCCGCATAAAACTTAAAAATACGATAAAATAAAAGGTAAAATCAATAAATGAAAACGTGTATAGATAAAATAGATAAAATAAAAGTCAATAAATAAATAAATAATAATAAGTAAATAAATACAATGGACAAAACACAACAAACATAAGAAGGGGGGCAAAATAAAGGGGAATAAAAGATAAAGATAAAATTTATAATATAGAATATAAAATATATATAGAATAAAATGAAATATTATAAAATAAAAGGAGGGGGGCGGACCGGCAGGTCGCATCTTTGTAGAGGGGGGAGGGGATTATTGCGCCACCTCACCAACCGCGACCTGCCCACCTCGGGGGCGCCTTAACGGCCAGCCCCCCTTGGCGGCGGTGGAAGTACTAAGTAGTCCCACCGCCGCCATTACGTCTGCGGCCCCTTACAGGGGGCCGTCGGCCTCGTCGGGGTTGCCCCGCCGATGCTAGCCTCCTGGGGGTGAGGGGGTCGGCTTCCCTCTCCCTCTCCGCTGCCTCCTTCTGCGTTATCACAATCTCGCAGAAGGAGGCAAACGCTGCTCTTGACCTCTCGCTGCCGATCATGTGTTCGACCACGACCGGCAACGAGAGGTCCTTCCCAATAACGCCCCTTAGGTCTCTGCGCGGCGCCGACCTCGCTGGACGTTCTTCCAGCGTATGCCGCGCAGAGTCCCGGGCCTCCTCGCAGTGATGGCACTGCGATCCTCCCAGTGCCAGTTATGAACACACAGTTTGAGGAAACGGCGGTATGCAGGTAATTTAACTTATGCGCATGCATTGCTGCAACTAGTGCTGTATAATTTAGAATTTTTGTTACCGCGCCATCCGATTTGTATACATGTGCAAATACTCGTACACGCTGCATTGTATTTTTTCCGCACGCGTCAAGGAGGGGACAGAGGCGAGTTCCGGCTCGCGCCTGTCCCCTCCCACCGTACCGCCCCCTGGTCGACCCGCATAAAACTTAAAATACGATAAAATAAAAGATAAAATCAATAAATGAAAACGTGTATAGATAAAATAGATAAAATAAAAGTCAATAAATAAATAAATAATAATAAGTAAATAAATACAATGGACAAAACACAACAAACATAAGAAGGGGGGCAAAATAAAGGGGAATAAATGATAAAGATACAATTTATAATATAGAATATAAAATATATATAGAATAAAATGAAATATTATAAAATAAAAGGATGGGGGTCGACCGGCAGGTCGCATCTTTGTAGAGGGGGGAGGGGATTATTGCTCCACCTCGCCCCCCGCGAGCTGCCCACCCCGGGGGCGCCTTAACGGCCAGCCCCCCTTGGCGGCGGTGGAAGTACTAAGTAGTCCCACCGCCGCCATTACGTATGCGGCCCCTTACAGGGGGCCGTCGGACTCGTCGGGGTTGCCCCGCCGATGTTAGCCTCCTGGCGTAGAGGGGGTCAGCTTTCCTCTCCCTCTCCGCTGCCTCCTTCTGCGTTATCACAATCTCGCAGAAGGAGGCAAACGCTGCTCTTGACCTCTCGCTGCCGATCATGTGGTCTGACCACGACCGGCAACGAGAGGTCCATCCCAATAACGTCCCTTAGGTCTCTGCGCGGTGCCGACCACGCTGGACATTCGTCCAGCGTATGCCGCGCAGAGTCCTGGGCCTCCTCGCAGTGGTGGCACTGCGATCCTCCCAGTGCCAGTTATGAACACACAGTTTGAGGAAACGGCGGTATGCAGGTAATTTAACTTATGCGCATGCATTGCTGCAACTAGTGCTGTATAATTTAGAATTTTTGTTACCACGCCATCCGATTTGTATACATGTGCAAATACTCGTACACACTGCATTGTATTTTTTTCCGCACGCGACAAGGAGGGGACAGAGGCGAGTTCCGGCTCGCGTCTGTCCCCTCCCACCGTCCCGCCCCCCTTGGTTGACCCGCATAAAACTTAAAAATACGATAAAATAAAAGGTAAAATCAATAAATGAAAACGTGTATAGATAAAATAGATAAAATAAAAGTCAATAAATAAATAAATAATAATAAGTAAATAAATACAATGGACAAAACACAACAAACATAAGAAGGGGGGCAAAATAAAGGGGAATAAAAGATAAAGATAAAATTTATAATATAGAATATAAAATATATATAGAATAAAATGAAATATTATAAAATAAAAGGAGGGGGGTCGACCGGCAGGTCGCATCTTTGTAGAGGGGGGAGGGGATTATTGCTCCACCTCGCCCCCCGCGAGCTGCCCACCCCGGGGGCGCCTTAACGGCCAGCCCCCCTTGGCGGCGGTGGAAGTACTAAGTAGTCCCACCGCCGCCATTACGTCTGCGGCCCCTTACAGGGGGCCGTCGGACTCGTCGGGGTTGCCCCACCGATGCAAGCCTCCTGGCGGAGAGGGGGTCGGCTTTCCTCTCCCTCTCCGCTGCCTCCTTCTGCGTTATCACAATCTCGCAGAAGGAGGCAAACGCTGTTCTTGACCTCTCGCTGCCGATCATGTGTTCGACCACGACCGGCAACGAGAGGTCCATCCCAATAACGCCCCTTAGGTCTCTGCGCGGCGCCGACCTCGCTGGACGTTCTTCCAGCGTATGCTGCGCAGAGTCCCGGGCCTCCTCGCAGTGATGGCACTGCGAATCTCCCAGTGCCAGTTATGAACTCACAGTTTGAGGAAACGGCGGTATGCAGGTAATTTAACTTATGCGCATGCATTGCTGCAACTAGTGCTGTATAATTTAGAATTTTTGTTACCGCGCCATCCGATTTGTATACATGTGCAAATTCTCGTACACGCTGCATTGTATTTTTTCCGCACGCGTCAAGGAGGGGACAGAGGCGAGTTCCGGCTCGCGCCTGTCCCCTCCCACCGTCCCGCCCCCCTGGTCGACCCGCATAAAACTTAAAATACGATAAAATAAAAGATAAAATCAATAAATGAAAACGTGTATAGATAAAATAGATAAAATAAAAGTCAATAAATAAATAAATAATAATAAGTAAATAAAAACAATGGACAAAACACAACAAACATAAGAAGGGGGGCAAAATAAAGGGGAATAAATGATAAAGATACAATTTATAATATAGAATATAAAATATATATTGTGACGTTGCAACGTCTGCGACGTCCCTTCTCCGTTTGTTTCGTGCATATTTTCGAGAGCGATAAAGGACCGGACCGCCCTCTAACGGGACACGTACCGAGACAGGATTCGAGAGCGCTCCTCTAAGAGATTCCGATATTATCGAGGACCTCCTAATGACATCTGTCGCGCGTGCCGAGAACGGCAAGTTTCAGGGCCGTATATGGAACGCGCAGAAGGAACCACCGATCGTCCGAATTGTCACGGGAAATGAACAATCGCCCCAAGGCCAGGAAGCTCCCGACGGAAAAGCGAATGGCCGTTTCGAGAAATTAGAGCTTGGTGCGAGGACACTCGGCAAGCAAACCGGAGGCGCCGCCAGGACAGCAGCCTTCGAACATCTCGTCCGATACGGACCAACGGAACACCCTGACGCCGTCTCGCCCCATCAAGGGAGAGCTGCCCCGGGGTCGGTGCCCTCGTAGCCAAGAAGAGGAAGCCCCTCCGCTGGTCAAGTCGAGCGATAGGCTCCTTGACCAATTTCGTTATTGCCCGGGGCCCTAGGGCGCGAAGAGGGAACGCTCCTGTGCCGCCGAGTCACGCCGTGGAAACACGCCATAAGCAATTCGGGAAAACGGTCGAGTGGGGGGGAGCCGAGTTCGATCCGCTAGGCGGCCGAAAATCGATGGATCACTGTCGCGCTGGCTATCACGACGTTGAGACGTGCTTCCCACATTGTAATCGCGCCGCGAAATCGGAAGTTGCGAACCGAGTGTCCCGTTGAGAGGATTACGTGGCGTCGGCAAAGTTTCAACGAGCCCAGCTCTATCGGGAGCCGTTTATCCTCCGGAAAACGGAACAATAACGCCACGAGAAGCGGTAAGTCGCACTTGTGATCCATTCGGTATTTTCGTTGCGCGCCGGCTCGACCTTCGTCGTGCGAGGACGAACGCTTCCCGTTCGGTCCTCGATAATTCGCTCGCATTCCTCTCGGAATGCTTTGAGATTGATCGGGAATATTTCGGGAGAGTTTTCCTCTGTAAATTGCGTGCGGAAGAGTGTCTTCCGAGGAGTCGCGTTCGTGAAAGTAATTCAATTCGGTATCTTCGCGTTTCTCGAATCCTGTGTCTCCTGTCGAATCGCGTATTCCGTCCGTCGGCGTTCGATCGCGTAATCGATAGCGTACGCGCCGGGGCGATTCACGTGCGGAAGTCATCGCGGCAGTCTCGCAGTTCGCCGGTCATCTGCGCCTCGCGTTTCCGAAGTTCGTTGTGAACGGAACGACGATCATTGTCAGCGGTATCGTTGCGAGCGAAATCGGTAGGACAACCGCGCGGCGAACGGCCATCTTTTCGCTATCTTGTATGAAGAGCGCGGGCTCTCGGGTCGCGGCCACGTGGCCGCTGATTTTGTAAACCAACGACTGCTACAATAAATAGCTCGAGACCATATCGTAGTCGAATTATTCGATTCCCTGTGAGATCCGTCCTGCCGAGAGGGCTGTCCTAGTCACCCCGTGTTCGAACCATCTGGCCCAGTCGCGACGTCATTTTCGATCCGCGTATCTCGAAGATTCGGCTCTCGACCTCGGCTTCTCCGAGCTCGAGCAGTGCTTTGCGTTTCGTGTGGCATCCTTGCGGTGCCTGGCGCCCGAACCTTTAGCTTTCGTGAGGAAATCGTCGAATCTTCGAGTCTCGTATTGTCTCGGGCGGACCGCGTGCACTCGGCTTGCACGCGGCCTGGTCTCAGCCCCTGCAAGGCCCGAAGGTAACCGGCTTCCGCGGGTCTAACAGCTCGTCGGAAAAAGGTTAACGTGACAAATTGGCGCCCGAACAGGGACCTCTCTTTCGAAAGGGTTTTCCCTGAACACGGAGAGAGGCACGGGTTGACGAAAGACTCTCACAGGGCAGATCGCGTATCGACCTTCCGGCACGCCGTGATCACCCGCGCGGAATTAGGAGAATCGACGGGAATTGCGAGACACGGGTTCGGCGATTAGAGAAAATTAAAGCAACGCACGAAAATTTCTCCGTATTCGTGAAATTACTCTCACGAACGTATCAAACGAAAGCCACGCACAACCACGTTCCGTCGCGTGACTTTCGAGGTTCCTCGCGATACGAGGACTTGTTGAGGCGAGCCAGCTCGACAAGAATTTTTTTTCTTAATTCTTGCCCACGTATTTCTTGTTAATTTATTTAATTTATTGAAATTTGTGCTTGTTGGAGTGTACGTCTTCGGTGTTTCCTTTTGTTCCCCGCCTGTAGAGGCAAATTCCCTCGTGTTCGTCGCGTAGTTAGTCTTTTTTTTTGTATTTTTTTTGTGTGCGAACGACTATCGACGCGTACAAAGCAAGGACGCGATACCCCCTGTAACGACCTTGCGAGATATTTGGGAATACGGGACTTCAGCACTGAGTGAGGCGGTTAGATTTCGAAAACGAAAATATTTCGATTCTCAAGGACAGCGATTTCGGTTAGCAACCGCGATCTAGTCGAGCTCGAAGTCGAGTTTCGTATCGTAGCGAAGAATCCGAGCCGTGCCCGGACGTTCGGATAAACACTGCGCGGTCGAGGGTCCTTGAGTTCGACAGCTCCGGGTAAAGTTTCGGTAACGGTCGCGCGTGAAAAACAAGTCGAGACATCGCGTTCGAAAAACAGCTTCGGCGTTACCGGCCACATTTCAAGATCTTTTGTCTCGCTCTCGAGTACGGTTCTCGTAAATAACTCTCAGGTAGCGATGGCGGAGGGTAGTAGGACCTACGTTTCGAAGTGGCCGGAGGACGACAAATCGTACTACAGCGCGCACGGGAGTGAGGACGACGGGACTGTAATAAAACAGGACCCTGAGTCCCACCCCCCTGGTCCAACTATGCTGCAGGTACCGACGGGATGGAAACCATCCCCGACAGTACCGCGTCCAGCCGCAGTAACGACTTCAGTCCCTCCGGCCGACTCTGAGGGTAACAAGACGGCGTACGAGGTCATGCGGAAATGGGACCTCTCGTTTGAAGGGAAACCCGGGGAAGACCCGGAGGAATTTTTCAAGAGGCTCTCCGTTATGCGAAGAGCCTGTACCGTTCGCGATGACGACCTCCTACGCTGTCTTCCGATTTGTTTCACCGGTACCGCGGCGAAATGGTTTGACACCTGCCCTCCGATGTCCACCTGGGAGGAATTCGAGTACGAGTGGCACCAGAATTTCCGCGATCCCGACTACCAACAGCTGCTCGAGCACGACATTCTCGTTCGAAGGCAAGGACCCGAAGAACCGCTTCGCGATTTCCTCGCGAATATGCGTAGTATGTTCGCGCGATTGAAGCGACCGTGGTCGGAACAAATGAAAATCGACCGCATTTTCTGGGGCGCGAGGGCAGAGTGCCGAGTCGGTATAGAAAAACGGACGGTTACGTCAGTAGCGGAGCTCGCGACATTAATGCGCGAGGCGGAACGATTCGCGATGCCGCAAAGCGTCGATAAATATCTCGTGCACACGATTGCGAATAAAGAATTCGCGTACGACCCGAAGAAATACGCGAAGGTGGCGGACGCGGAGCCGGAAAAGCCGAAGGAGTACGAAAGGGTGAACGCGGTAGTCGACGCGTCAGGAGGGGAACCGCGGTATCGTGCGGGCCCCTCTCGTCCGCGCGAACCCCCGATCGCCGAGCAACCGCGTCATAACCGACCGCCGTTCAACCGCTCGCGAGACGAGCCGCGCCGAACGCACCCGACCGCGACCGAGACCAACCGAACTGTCACTTCGCCGGTCAGACAGCCGGCGGCTGACAGCACGTGCTGGAATTGTCACCGGCCAGGGCATAGATCGCGCCAATGTCCAGAGCCGCAGACTCGACATTGTTATCGTTGCGGGGAACCCGGGGTAACCGCGAGAGACTGCCGTCGTTGCCCTCCGCGGGCGGAAAACTACTACCGAAGCCGCTCGTAAGGGCCCGAACGGCCTCGTACCCAGTCATTTCGGCCCGCGTAGCGAATACAGAGTTCGGATCAGCAACCGTATCGAAACCTCCGCTACTTGTCGTAGGCGCGCGCATTGCTTTCCACCGGGTGCTCGCACTGATCGACTCGGGCTCGTCGCTCTCGTTCGTGAGTCGCGAAACCATTGTGGTCGTGGGGGAGGCCGCCACGATAACGACGGCCGAAAACGAGTGTTATTTTCTTCTGGCCACGGGAGCCGTCGATCGCGCCGTAGATCAAGCTCGATTTTCGCTACGAATCAGAGACCAAACGAGGGAAATTTTCGCTTACGTCCTCGATAATTTAGTAAATCCGGTTTTGCTGGGAGTCGACGCGATCGCTCAGGTCGGTATCGTTGTCGAATATCATCGGGAGAAATGGCACTTTGCATCGCGGCCGCAGGTAGAATTTTCATTCGGTTGTATCTCGGAAAAGCCGCTCTGCTGCGGCCTACAGCGAATTTCCGAATCGCAGAAGGAGCGGTTGCGCGTATTTCTCGAGCGAGAAATGAAAGGCTTCGACCGGGTGCCTGGCGTGACGACTCTGACCGCTCACCGAATCGATGTCGGTGATAATAGGCCGATCAAACAACGTTACTATCCGGTCTCGCCGATCGTCCAGCAAGCGATCTACCGAGAAGTGGATTCGCTGCTGGAAAACGGAATAATCGAGCCATCGGAAAGTGAGTGGTCGAGTCCGATCGTCATGGTAAAGAAAGCGAACGGCAAATATCGGTTTTGTTTAGACTTCCGGAAAGTGAACGAAGTTTCTAAGAAAGACGCGTACCCGCTGCCTATCATGTCGAGCATTCTAGATAAATTACGCGCCGCGAAATACATCTCGACCCTCGATCTCTCGCAAGCGTACTTCCAGATTCCGCTCGAAGAATCGAGCAAGGAGATAACAGCATTTACCGTTCCGGGGAAAGGGTTATTCCAATTTAAGAGAATGCCGTATGGGCTCACGGGAGCCCCGGCAACTTTCCAACGTCTCGTAGACAGGTTGATCGGGCCCGAAATGGAGCCTTACGTGTTCGTGTATTTAGATGACGTCATCATCGCGACACCCACGTTCGAAGGCCATCTCGAGTGGCTCCAACGGGTTCTAGATCGCATAAAATCGGCGGGATTACTCGTAAACCCGGATAAATGCGAATTCTGTAAGGAGGAAGTTCGGTACCTCGGATTTGTGGTCAGCCAGGAAGGGTTAAAGGTCGATTCCGATAAAGTCGCACCGGTAATATCGTTTCCGGTCCCGCGGAATGTAAAACAACTGCGGCGATTTCTGGGGATGGCCTCGTGGTATCGCAGGTTCATTCCGGATTTCGCCACAGTCGCGGATCCGCTGAACATCCTTTTGCGGAAGGACGCGAAGTGGAAGTGGGAGCGTGAACAGCAATCCGCTTTCGAAAAATTACGAACGTTAGTCGCGACCGCCCCAACCCTGGCCTGCCCACATTTCGAGGTGCCCTTCACCTTGCAGACTGACGCTAGCATGGTAGGACTGGGAGCCGTGCTGGTACAAGAGATCGAGGGAACCGAAAGGGTCATCGCGTTCGCGAGTCGGTCGCTTAGCGCGGCTGAACGAAAATATTCCGCGACCGAACTAGAATGCCTCGCGATAGTGTGGGCCGTAGAGAAATACAGAGCGTATCTCGAAGGATACCACTTTACGATCGTGACCGACCACAATAGTTTACGGTGGTTAAGAAAATTGTCGAACCCCTCCGGTCGGCTCGCGCGGTGGGCGCTCCAATTATTAGAGTACGATTTCGAGATTAAGTATCGAAAAGGAGCGCTCAATCGCGTACCGGACGCGTTATCACGCATGTACGAGGGAGTCGAACCGGGGGAAGGGGGGGTCGAATTAGTGACCGCGGCCGTGACGAAACTCGAGTGGTTCGATCAGAAATTCCGAGAAGTAGAAAGCGGCCCAGAGCGCCACCCCGACTGGTCCATTCGCGAGGGGCAACTTTTCCATCGTCGTACCGACCCGTTAATCTCCGAAATTCTCGGCGGTGATTTAGACGAGTGGAAACTCGTCGTACCGGCCGAGAAAAGAACTGAAATTTTGAGGGAAAGCCACGACGAGGTGCAAGCGGGTCATTTGGGGGTTGAGAAAACCTACCATCGAATAGCGACCCGGTACTATTGGCCGGGAATGTTTCGCACGGTCGTAGAATACGTGCGACGCTGCCCCACGTGTCAGTTAACGAAGGTTGAGCAATCACTCCCTTCTGGGCTCATGGGAAGGCGTCGTATAGGCGCGCCGTGGATGGTTATCGCAACCGATATTATGGGCCCGCTTCCCCCGAGTCGTGCAGGGTTTTCGTACCTGCTCGTAATTCAAGACCTTTTTACGAAATGGGACGAGTGTTGCCCCCTGCGGAAGGCCACCGGGGCCAAGATTTCGGACGCGCTGGAAGACCTTGTCTTCTCACGTTGGGGGACGCCCGAGGTATTGCTCACAGATAACGGTACCGAATTCGTGAATAAAGCGATTCACGAACTCGCACGAACTTACGGGATCGCGATCACGACGACACCCCCGTATCACCCCCAGGCGAATCCTGTCGAGAGGGTGAACCGGATACTAAAAACGATGATAGTATCCTACATCGAAAAAGACCACCGTACGTGGGACGCGCACTTAGCGAAATTTCGATTCGCGTATAACACCGCGTACCACTCAGTGCTGCAAGCTTCGCCCGCGTTCTTGAATTTCGGACGCGAACCGAAACCAGCGTCATGCATTCGCGAGAGCGAGGAATCGCCGGTTGACCTGGAGGTAGCGCCTATCGAGGGATGGTCAGAGCGTATGTCGCACCTGGCCACATTACGCCACTGGGTCACCGAAAACTTAGAGCGAGCGTACGAGACGCAGGCGAAAAATTACAACCTGCACCGAAAAGACATCCGTTTCGTGGAGGGAGACCTCGTCCTTCGTCGACAGCGCGTCCTCTCGTCCGCCGCGCAGAACATCGCGGCCAAATTGTGCCCAAAGTTCAGCGGCCCTTTCCGAGTCGCGAAAGTATTATCGTCGGTCGTCTATCGACTAAGTACCCCCGAAGGGAAGGACGCCGGAAAGTCGCACGTGTCCGACCTGAAGCCGTACACTCCACCGCTCGAGGGAGAACAAAACGATAACACCCCAGTACCCTCCTTAATTACAGATGGAGGATATAGAGGAACCCCAGCAAATACGGCGCAGCCGGGTCGCGGTGCGGCAACAGATAGAGGGGCTCAAGGAGGAACTAGGGTACCTCCAACACCTAGTGAATCTCCTGTCACCAGGGGTCGCCCACGAGGAGGCCCTCGAAACGTTATCGCTGGTGGAATGGAGGTGGAATGGGGTGAAGGAGCGCACCAAACAACTGTGCACACTCGTCCACACACCACCGGAACTCCTGACGGAAGAGGAATCGGAGGAAGCGTCGACCTCAGGCGACGCAGAGACCGTGGTCCAGCAACCGACCGGAGGGCGAGTATCGGCTCGCGAGGAAGCAGAGCCGCCGGTCACGCCGCGGGAAGGAGCCATACCCGAGCAGGCTACGGCCGAGGCCACTCCGCCGCGCAAGGAGGAGGTAGCCCGGCCGCCGAAGAGAGAGACCGAGGCAACAACGGAGGAGGAGAGGAAGGAGACGCCGCAACGGAAGCAGAAGGCAGCCGCATTCCAGCCCGCGTCAGATAAAGCCTCAGCAGCGGCGAAAACATCGGGGCCAGTCGACAAGAACCGACAACAAAGAACGGCGAGTTGGGGCCAATATGAGAAATGGATGGCCAAGGAACGATTCCAGTTGAAAGATCCAGACGCGTGCTGGAATTGCGGGAAATACGGCCATGACCGCAACAAATGCCCGCAAAATATAAAGACGCACTGCTTCCGGTGCGGCCGATCGGGGTGCTCGGTGAGGACGTGCCCGATATGCGGCTCCTCATGGCGCAAAGCGCAACTGAAGCAAGACGGGAACACCGGGGCTTCACACCAACGCCCTTCGCGAGGGGCTTGAAGGCCCACCTCTAATAGGCCCGAGAAGAACCGGCCCTTTCGGCGGGTGGCAGAGATCTGGTTTTTTTTGGGGTGTGCGAGCAGTAAATGTGTCGTTGCTTTGTTTTTTTTTCTCTCTGTTAACCCCTCTCGCACACGCCACCGCCGATACGAAACAGGCAGTTTTTTTTATGTAAAAGAGTGGTAGCAGTTCTCGGGAGCTAATAAAAAGTTACTTTCGTTTCTCCCCGACAAGGGATAATTAGCGTGAGAAATTTATTTCGAAACCCCGATCCCTCCCAAAGGTCAACCGACGCCCATAGCTCGTCCGAAGTTCCGGTGCTGCCACCGAGGATCGTCGTTCGTTTGTTTTGTCTGTGTTTGTTATAGGGTATTCGTAAGGCGTGGTTGTCGCTTCGTGGTGAAGGCTCCGATTGTAAAGGACATCTCTTAGGGAGGAACGCTCTCTCACCTGTCGAGCCGCGGATCACGGGGGCGACGAAACCGTGTCGGTCCGGTCCATTTTAAGGGGGGGGGAGTTGTGACGTTGCAACGTCTGCGACGTCCCTTCTCCGTTTGTTTCGTGCATATTTTCGAGAGCGATAAAGGACCGGACCGCCCTCTAACGGGACACGTACCGAGACAGGATTCGAGAGCGCTCCTCTAAGAGATTCCGATATTATCGAGGACCTCCTAATGACATCTGTCGCGCGTGCCGAGAACGGCAAGTTTCAGGGCCGTATATGGAACGCGCAGAAGGAACCACCGATCGTCCGAATTGTCACGGGAAATGAACAATCGCCCCAAGGCCAGGAAGCTCCCGACGGAAAAGCGAATGGCCGTTTCGAGAAATTAGAGCTTGGTGCGAGGACACTCGGCAAGCAAACCGGAGGCGCCGCCAGGACAGCAGCCTTCGAACATCTCGTCCGATACGGACCAACGGAACACCCTGACGCCGTCTCGCCCCATCAAGGGAGAGCTGCCCCGGGGTCGGTGCCCTCGTAGCCAAGAAGAGGAAGCCCCTCCGCTGGTCAAGTCGAGCGATAGGCTCCTTGACCAATTTCGTGATTGCCCGGGGCCCTAGGGCGCGAAGAGGGAACGCTCCTGTGCCGCCGAGTCACGCCGTGGAAACACGCCATAAGCAATTCGGGAAAACGGTCGAGTGGGGGGGAGCCGAGTTCGATCCGCTCGGCGGCCGAAAATCGATGGATCACTGTCGCGCTGGCTATCACGACGTTGAGACGTGCTTCCCACATTGTAATCGCGCCGCGAAATCGGAAGTTGCGAACCGAGTGTCCCGTTGAGAGGATTACGTGGCGTCGGCAAAGTTTCAACGAGCCCAGCTCTATCGGGAGCCGTTTATCCTCCGGAAAACGGAACAATAACGCCACGAGAAGCGGTAAGTCGCACTTGTGATCCATTCGGTATTTTCGTTGCGCGCCGGCTCGACCTTCGTCGTGCGAGGACGAACGCTTCCCGTTCGGTCCTCGATAATTCGCTCGCATTCCTCTCGGAATGCTTTGAGATTGATCGGGAATATTTCGGGAGAGTTTTCCTCTGTAAATTGCGTGCGGAAGAGTGTCTTCCGAGGAGTCGCGTTCGTGAAAGTAATTCAATTCGGTATCTTCGCGTTTCTCGAATCCTGTGTCTCCTGTCGAATCGCGTATTCCGTCCGTCGGCGTTCGATCGCGTAATCGATAGCGTACGCGCCGGGGCGATTCACGTGCGGAAGTCATCGCGGCAGTCTCGCAGTTCGCCGGTCATCTGCGCCTCGCGTTTCCGAAGTTCGTTGTGAACGGAACGACGATCATTGTCAGCGGTATCGTTGCGAGCGAAATCGGTAGGACAACCGCGCGGCGAACGGCCATCTTTTCGCTATCTTGTATGAAGAGCGCGGGCTCTCGGGTCGCGGCCACGTGGCCGCTGATTTTGTAAACCAACGACTGCTACAATAAATAGCTCGAGACCATATCGTAGTCGAATTATTCGATTCCCTGTGAGATCCGTCCTGCCGAGAGGGCTGTCCTAGTCACCCCGTGTTCGAACCATCTGGCCCAGTCGCGACGTCATTTTCGATCCGCGTATCTCGAAGATTCGGCTCTCGACCTCGGCTTCTCCGAGCTCGAGCAGTGCTTTGCGTTTCGTGTGGCATCCTTGCGGTGCCTGGCGCCCGAACCTTTAGCTTTCGTGAGGAAATCGTCGAATCTTCGAGTCTCGTATTGTCTCGGGCGGACCGCGTGCACTCGGCTTGCACGCGGCCTGGTCTCAGCCCCTGCAAGGCCCGAAGGTAACCGGCTTCCGCGGGTCTAACAGCTCGTCGGAAAAAGGTTAACGTGACAATATAGAATAAAATGAAATATTATAAAATAAAAGGATGGGGGTCGACCGGCAGGTTGCATCTTTGTAGAGGGGGGAGGGGATTATTGCTCCACCTCGCCCCCCGCGAGCTGCCCACCCCGGGGGCGCCTTAACGGCCAGCCCCCCTTGCCGGCGGTGGAAGTACTAAGTAGTCCCACCGCCGCCATTACGTCTGCGGCCCCTTACAGGGGGCCGTCGGACTCGTCGGGGTTGCCCCGCCGATGTTAGCCTCCTGGCGTAGGGGGGGTCGGCTTCCCTCTCCCTCTCCGCTGCCTCCTTCTGCGTTATCACAATCTCGCTGAAGGAGGCAAACGCTGCTCTTGACCTCTCGCTGCCGATCATGTGGTCGACCACGACCGGCAACGAGACGTCCATCCCAATAACGCCCCTTAGGTCTCTGCGCGGCGCCGACCACACTGGACATTCTTCCAGCGTCTGCCGCGCAGAGTCCTGGGCCTCCTCGCAGTGGTGGCACTGCGATCCTCCCAGTGCCAGTTATGAACACACAGTATGAGGAAACGGCGGTATGCAGGTAATTTAACTTATGCGCATGCATTGCTGCAACTTGTGCTGTAAAATTTAGAATTTTTGTTACCGCGCCATCCGATTTTTATACATGTGCAAATACTCGTACACGCTGCATTGTATTTTTTTCCGCACGCGACAAGGAGGGGACAGAGGCGAGTTCCGGCTCGCGTCTGTCCCCTAACCCCGTCGCGCCCCCCTGGTTGACCCGCATAAAACTTAAAAATACGATAAAATAAAAGGTAAAAACAATAAATGAAAACGTGTATAGATAAAATAGATAAAATAAAAGTCAATAAATAAATAAATAATAATAAGTAAATAAATACAATGGACAAAACACAACAAACATAAGAAGGGGGGCAAAATAAAGGGGAATAAAAGATAAAGATAAAATTTATAATATAGAATATA
This sequence comes from Lasioglossum baleicum, assembly GCF_051020765.1. NCBI lineage: Eukaryota > Metazoa > Arthropoda > Insecta > Hymenoptera > Halictidae > Lasioglossum > Lasioglossum baleicum. Next base: position 218,653 of record NW_027469099.1, on the reverse strand, counting down.
AAATATATATAGAATAAAATGAAATATTATAAAATAAAAGGAGGGGGGTCGACCGGCAGGTCGCATCTTTGTAGAGGGGGGGAGGGGATTATTGCTCCACCTCGCCCCCCGCGACCTGCCCACCCCGGGGGCGCCTTAACGGCCAGCCCCCCTTGGCGGCGGTGGAAGTACTAAGTAGTCCCACCGCCGCCATTACATCTGCGGCCCCTTACAGGGGGCCGTCGGCCTCGTCGGGGTTGCCCCGCCGATGTTAGCCTCCTGGCGTAGGGGGGGTCGGCTTCCCTCTCCCTCTCCGCTGCCTCCTTCTGCGTTATCACAATCTCGCTGAAGGAGGCAAACGCTGCTCTTGACCTCTCGCTGCCGATCATGTGGTCGACCACGACCGGCAACGAGACGTCCATCCCAATAACGCCCCTTAGGTCTCTGCGCGGCGCCGACCACACTGGACATTCTTCCAGCGTCTGCCGCGCAGAGTCCTGGGCCTCCTCGCAGTGGTGGCACTGCGATCCTCCCAGTGCCAGTTATGAACACACAGTATGAGGAAACGGCGGTATGCAGGTAATTTAACTTATGCGCATGCATTGCTGCAACTTGTGCTGTATAATTTAGAATTTTTGTTACCGCGCCATCCGATTTTTATACATGTGCAAATACTCGTACACGCTGCATTGTATTTTTTTCCGCACGCGACAAGGAGGGGACAGAGGCGAGTACCGGCTCGCGTCTGTCCCCTAACCCCGTCCCGCCCCCCTGGTTGACCCGCATAAAACTTAAAAATACGATAAAATAAAAGGTAAAATCAATAAATGAAAACGTGTATAGATAAAATAGATAAAATAAAAGTCAATAAATAAATAAATAATAATAAGTAAATAAATACAATGGACAAAACACAACAAACATAAGAAGGGGGGCAAAATAAAGGGGAATAAAAGATAAAGATAAAATTTATAATATAGAATATAAAATATATATAGAATAAAATGAAATATTATAAAATAAAAGGAGGGGGGTCGACCGGCAGGTCTCATCTTTGTAGAGGGGGGAGGGGATTATTGCTCCACCTCGCCCCCCGCGAGCTGCCCACCCCGGGGGCGCCTTAACGGCCAGCCCCCCTTGGCGGCGGTGGAAGTACTAAGTAGTCCCACCGCCGCCATTACGTCTGCGGCCCCTTACAGGGGGCCGTCGGCATCGTCGGGGTTGCCCCGCCGATGCTAGCCTCCTGGGGGTGAGGGGGTCGGCTTCCCTTTCCCTCTCCGCTGCCTCCTTCTGCGTTATCACAATCTCGCAGAAGGAGGCAAACGCTGCTCTTGACCTCTCGCTGCCGATCATGTGTTCGACCACGACCGGCAACGAGAGGTCCATCCCAATAACGCCCCTTAGGTCTCTGCGCGGCGCCGACCTCGCTGGACGTTCTTCCAGCGTATGCCGCGCAGAGTCCCGGGCCTCCTCGCAGTGATGGCACTGCGAATCTCCCAGTGCCAGTTATGAACTCACAGTTTGAGGAAACGGCGGTATGCAGGTAATTTAACTTATGCGCATGCATTGCTGCAACTAGTGCTGTATAATTTAGAATTTTTGTTACCGCGCCATCCGATTTGTATACATGTGCAAATTCTCGTACACGCTGCATTGTATTTTTTCCGCACGCGTCAAGGAGGGGACAGAGGCGAGTTCCGGCTCGCGCCTGTCCCCTCCCACCGTCCCGCCCCCCTGGTCGACCCGCATAAAACTTAAAATACGATAAAATAAAAGATAAAATCAATAAATGAAAACGTGTATAGATAAAATAGATAAAATAAAAGTCAATAAATAAATAAATAATAATAAGTAAATAAAAACAATGGACAAAACACAACAAACATAAGAAGGGCGGCAAAATAAAGGGGAATAAATGATAAAGATACAATTTATAATATAGAATATAAAATATATATAGAATAAAATGAAATATTATAAAATAAAAGGATGGGGGTCGACCGGCAGGTTGCATCTTTGTAGAGGGGGAGGGGATTATTGCTCCACCTCGCCCCCCGCGAGCTGCCCACCCCGGGGGCGCCTTAACGGCCAGCCCCCCTTGGCGGCGGTGGAAGTACTAAGTAGTCCCACCGCCGCCATTACGTCTGCGGCCCCTTACAGGGGGCCGTCGGACTCGTCGGGGTTGCCCCGCCGATGTTAGCCTCCTGGCGTAGAGGGGGTCAGCTTTCCTCTCCCTCTCCGCTGCCTCCTTTTGCGTTATCACAATCTCGCAGAAGGAGGCAAACGCTGCTCTTGACCTCTCGCTGCCGATCATGTGGTCGACCACGACCGGCAACGAGAGGTCCATCCCAATAACGTCCCTTAGGTCTCTGCGCGGTGCCGACCACGCTGGACATTCGTCCAGCGTATGCCGCGCAGAGTCCTGGGCCTCCTCGCAGTGGTGGCACTGCGATCCTCCCAGTGCCAGTTATGAACACACAGTTTGAGGAAACGGCGGTGTGCAGGTAATTTAACTTATGCGCATGCATTGCTGCAACTAGTGCTGTATAATTTAGAATTTTTGTTACCACGCCATCCGATTTGTATACATGTGCAAATACTCGTACACGCTGCAATGTATTTTTTTCCGCACGCGACAAGGAGGGGACAGAGGCGAGTTCCGGCTCGCGTCTGTCCCCTCCCACCGTCCCGCCCCCCTGGTTGACCCGCTTAAAACTTAAAAATACGATAAAATAAAAGGTAAAATCAATAAATGAAAACGTGTATAGATAAAATAGATAAAATAAAAGTCAATAAATAAATAAATAATAATAAGTAAATAAATACAATGGACAAAACACAACAAACATAAGAAGGGGGGCAAAATAAAGGGGAATAAAAGATAAAGATAAAATTTATAATATAGAATATAAAATATATATAGAATAAAATGAAATATTATAAAATAAAAGGAGGGGGGTCGACCGGCAGGTCGCATCTTTGTAGAGGGGGGAGGGGATTATTGCTCCACCTCGCCCCCCGCGAGCTGCCCACCCCGGGGGCGCCTTAACGGCCAGCCCCCCTTGGCGGCGGTGGAAGTACTAAGTAGTCCCACCGCCGCCATTACGTCTGCGGCCCCTTACAGGGGGCCGTCGGCCTCGTCGGGGTTGCCCCGCCGATGTTAGCCTCCTGGCGTAGGGGGGGTCGGCTTCCCTCTCCCTCTCCGCTGCCTCCTTCTGCGTTATCACAATCTCGCTGAAGGAGGCAATCGCTGCTCTTGACCTCTCGCTGCCGATCATGTGGTCGACCCCGACCGGCAACGAGACGTCCATCCCAATAACGCCCCTTAGGTCTCTGCGCCGTGCCGACCACGCTGGACATTCTTCCAGCGTCTGCCGCGCAGAGTCCTGGGCCTCCTCGCAGTGGTGGCACTGCGATCCTCCCAGTGCCAGTTATGAACACACAGTATGAGGAAACGGCGGTATGCAGATAATTTAACTTATGCGCATGCATTGCTGCAACTTGTGCTGTATAATTTAGAATTTTTGTTACCGCGCCATCCGATTTTTATACATGTGCAAATACTCGTACACGCTGCATTGTATTTTTTCCGCACGCGACAAGGAGGGGACAGAGGCGAGTTCCGGCTCGCGTCTGTCCCCTCCCACCGTCCCGCCCCCCTGGTTGACCCGCTTAAAACTTAAAAATACGATAAAATAAAAGGTAAAATCAATAAATGAAAACGTGTATAGATAAAATAGATAAAATAAAAGTCAATAAATAAATAAATAATAATAAGTAAATAAATACAATGGACAAAACACAACAAACATAAGAAGGGGGGCAAAATAAAGGGGAATAAAAGATAAAGATAAAATTTATAATATAGAATATAAAATATATATAGAATAAAATGAAATATTATAAAATAAAAGGAGGGGGGTCGACCGGCAGGTCGCATATTTGTAGAGGGGGGGAGGGGATTATTGCTCCACCTCGCCCCCCGCGACCTGCCCACCCCGGGGGCGCCTTAACGGCCAGCCCCCCTTGGCGGCGGTGGGAGTACTAAGTAGTCCCACCGCCGCCATTACGTCTGCGGCCCCTTACAGGGGGCCTTCGGCCTCGTCGGGGTTGCCCCGCCGATGTTAGCCTCCTGGCGTAGGGGGGGTCGGCTTCCCTCTCCCTCTCCGCTGCCTCCTTCTGCGTTATCACAATCTCGCTGAAGGAGGCAAACGCTGCTCTTGACCTCTCGCTGCCGATCATGTGGTCGACCCCGACCGGCAACGAGACGTCCATCCCAATAACGCCCCTTAGGTCTCTGCGCGGCGCCGACCACACTGGACATTCTTCCAGCGTCTGCCGCGCAGAGTCCTGGGCCTCCTCGCAGTGGTGGCACTGCGATCCTCCCAGTGCCAGTTATGAACACACAGTATGAGGAAACGGCGGTATGCAGGTAATTTAACTTATGCGCATGCATTGCTGCAACTTGTGCTGTATAATTTAGAATTTTTGTTACCGCGCCATCCGATTTTTATACATGTGCAAATACTCGTACACGCTGCATTGTATTTTTTTCCGCACGCGACCAGGAGGGGACAGAGGCGAGTTCCGGCTCGCGTCTGTCCCCTCCCCCCATCCCGCCCCCATGGTTGACCCGCATAAAACTTAAAAATACGATAAAATAAAAGGTAAAATCAATAAATGAAAACGTGTATAGATAAAATAGATAAAATAAAAGTCAATAAATAAATAAATAATAATAAGTAAATAAATACAATGGACAAAACACAACAAACATAAGAAGGGGGGCAAAATAAAGGGGAATAAAAGATAAAGATAAAATTTATAATATAGAATATAAAATATATATAGAATAAAATGAAATATTATAAAATAAAAGGAGGGGGATCGACCGGCAGGTCGCATCTTTGTAGAGGGGGGGAGGGGATTATTGCTCCACCTCGCCCCCCGCGACCTGCCCACCCCGGGGGCGCCTTAACGGCCAGCCCCCCTTGGCGGCGGTGGGAGTACTAAGTAGTCCCACCGCCGCCATTACGTCTGCGGCCCCTTACAGGGGGCCTTCGGCCTCGTCGGGGTTGCCCCGCCGATGTTAGCCTCCTGGCGTAGGGTGGGTCGGCTTCCCTCTCCCTCTCCGCTGCCTCCTTCTGCGTTATCACAATCTCGCTGAAGGAGGCAAACGCTGCTCTTGACCTCTCGCTGCCGATCATGTGGTCGACCACGACCGGCAACGAGACGTCCATCCCAATAACGCCCCTTAGGTCTCTGCGCCGTGCCGACCACGCTGGACATTCTTCCAGCGTCTGCCGCGCAGAGTCCTGGGCCTCCTCGCAGTGGTGGCACTGGGATCCTCCCAGTGCCAGTTATGAACACACAGTATGAGGAAACGGCGGTATGCAGGTAATTTAACTTATGCGCATGCATTGCTGCAACTTGTGCTGTATAATTTAGAATTTTTGTTACCGCGCCATCCGATTTTTATACATGTGCAAATACTCGTACACGCTGCATTGTATTTTTTCCGCACGCGACAAGGAGGGGACAGAGGCGAGTTCCGGCTCGCGTCTGTCCCCTCCCACCGTCCCGCCCCCCTGGTTGACCCGCTTAAAACTTAAAAATACGATAAAATAAAAGGTAAAATCAATAAATGAAAACGTGTATAGATAAAATAGATAAAATAAAAGTCAATAAATAAATAAATAATAATAAGTAAATAAATACAATGGACAAAACACAACAAACATAAGAAGGGGGGCAAAATAAAGGGGAATAAAAGATAAAGATAAAATTTATAATATAGAATATAAAATATATATAGAATAAAATGAAATATTATAAAATAGAAGGAGGTGGGTCGCCCGTCAGGTCGCATCTTTGTAGAGGGGGGAGGGGATTATTGCTCCACCTCGCCCCCCGCGAGCTGCCCACCCCGGGGGCGCCTTAACGGCCAGCCCCCCTTGGCGGCGGTGGAAGTACTAAGTAGTCCCACCGCCGCCATTACGTCTGCGGCCCCTTACAGGGGGCCGTCGGACTCGTCGGGGTTGCCCCGCCGATGCAAGCCTCCTGGCGGAGAGGGGGTCAGCTTTCCTCTCCCTCTCCGCTGCCTCCTTCTGCGTAATCACAATCTCGCAGAAGGAGGCAAACGCTGCTCTTGACCTCTCGCTGCCGATCATGTGTTCGACCACGACCGGCAACGAGAGGTCCATCCCAATAACGCCCCTTAGGTCTCTGCGCGGCGCCGACCACGCTGGACATTCTTCCAGCGTATGCCGCGCAGAGACCTGGGCCTCCTCGCAGTGGTGGCACTGCGATCCTCCCAGTGCCAGTTATGAACACACAGTTTGAGGAAACGGCGGTATGCAGGTAATTTAACTTATGCGCATGCATTGCTGCAACTTGTGCTGTATGATTTAGAATTTTTGTTACCGCGCCATCCGATTTTTATACATGTGCAAATACTCGTACACGCTGCATTGTATTTTTTTCCGCACGCGACCAGGAGGGGACAGAGGCGAGTTCCGGCTCGCGTCTGTCCCCTCCCCCCGTCCCGCCCCCATGGTTGACCCGCATAAAACTTAAAAATACGATAAAATAAAAGGTAAAATCAATAAATGAAAACGTGTATAGATAAAATAGATAAAATAAAAGTCAATAAATAAATAAATAATAATAAGTAAATAAATACAATGGACAAAACACAACAAACATAAGAAGGGGGGCAAAATAAAGGGGAATAAAAGATAAAGATAAAATTTATAATATAGAATATAAAATATATATAGAATAAAATGAAATATTATAAAATAAAAGGAGGGGGGTCGACCGGCAGGTCGCATCTTTGTAGAGGGGGGAGGGGATTATTGCTCCACCTTGCCCCCCGCGAGCTGCCCACCCCGGGGGCGCCTTAACGGCCAGCCCCCCTTGGCGGCGGTGGAAGTACTAAGTAGTCCCACCGCCGCCATTACGTCTGCGGCCCCTTACAGGGGGCCGTCGGCCTCGTCGGGGTTGCTCCGCCGATGTTAGCCTCCTGGCGTAGGGGGGGTCGGCTTCCCTCTCCCTCTTCGCTGCCTCCTTCTGCGTTATCACAATCTCGCAGAAGGAGGCAAACGCTGCTCTTGACCTCTCGCTGCCGATCATGTGTTCGACCACAACCGGCAACGAGAGGTCCATCCCAATAACGCCCCTTAGGTCTCTGCGCGGCGCCTACCACGCTGGACATTCTTCCAGCGTCTGCCGCGCAGAGTCCTGGGCCTCCTCGCAGTGGTGGCACTGCGATCCTCCCAGTGCCAGTTATGAACACACAGTTTGAGGAAACGGCGGTATGCAGGTAATTTAACTTATGCGCATGCATTGCTGCAACTTGTGCTGTATAATTTAGAATTTTTGTTACCGCGCCATCCGATTTTTATACATGTGCAAATACTCGTACACGCTGCATTGTATTTTTTCCGCACGCGACAAGGAGGGGACAGAGGCGAGTTCCGGCTCGCGTCTGTCCCCTCCCACCGTCCCGCCCCCCTGGTTGACCCGCTTAAAACTTAAAAATACGATAAAATAAAAGGTAAAATCAATAAATGAAAACGTGTATAGATAAAATAGATAAAATAAAAGTCAATAAATAAATAAATAATAATAAGTAAATAAATACAATGGACAAAACACAACAAACATAAGAAGGGGGGCAAAATAAAGGGGAATAAAAGATAAAGATAAAATTTATAATATAGAATATAAAATATATATAGAATAAAATGAAATATTATAAAATAAAAGGAGGGGGGTCGACCGGCAGGTCGCATCTTTGTAGAGGGGGGAGGGGATTATTGCTCCACCTCGCCCCCCGCGAGCTGCCCACCCCGGGGGCGCCTTAACGGCCAGCCCCCCTTGGCGGCGGTGGGAGTACTAAGTAGTCCCACCGCCGCCATTACGTCTGCGGCCCCTTACAGGGGGCCTTCGGCCTCGTCGGGGTTGCCCCGCCGATGTTAGCCTCCTGGCGTAGGGGGGGTCGGCTTCCCTCTCCCTCTCCGCTGCCTCCTTCTGCGTTATCACAATCTCGCTGAAGGAGGCAAACGCTGCTCTTGACCTCTCGCTGCCGATCATGTGGTCGACCCCGACCGGCAACGAGACGTCCATCCCAATAACGCCCCTTAGGTCTCTGCGCGGCGCCGACCACACTGGACATTCTTCCAGCGTCTGCCGCGCAGAGTCCTGGGCCTCCTCGCAGTGGTGGCACTGCGATCCTCCCAGTGCCAGTTATGAACACACAGTATGAGGAAACGGCGGTATGCAGGTAATTTAACTTATGCGCATGCATTGCTGCAACTTGTGCTGTATAATTTAGAATTTTTGTTACCGCGCCATCCGATTTTTATACATGTGCAAATACTCGTACACGCTGCATTGTATTTTTTTCCGCACGCGACCAGGAGGGGACAGAGGCGAGTTCCGGCTCGCGTCTGTCCCCTCCCCCCATCCCGCCCCCATGGTTGACCCGCATAAAACTTAAAAATACGATAAAATAAAAGGTAAAATCAATAAATGAAAACGTGTATAGATAAAATAGATAAAATAAAAGTCAATAAATAAATAAATAATAATAAGTAAATAAATACAATGGACAAAACACAACAAACATAAGAAGGGGGGCAAAATAAAGGGGAATAAAAGATAAAGATAAAATTTATAATATAGAATATAAAATATATATAGAATAAAATGAAATATTATAAAATAAAAGGAGGGGGATCGACCGGCAGGTCGCATCTTTGTAGAGGGGGGGAGGGGATTATTGCTCCACCTCGCCCCCCGCGACCTGCCCACCCCGGGGGCGCCTTAACGGCCAGCCCCCCTTGGCGGCGGTGGAAGTACTAAGTAGTCCCACCGCCGCCATTACGTCTGCGGCCCCTTACAGGGGGCCTTCGGCCTCGTCGGGGTTGCCCCGCCGATGTTAGCCTCCTGGCGTAGGGTGGGTCGGCTTCCCTCTCCCTCTCCGCTGCCTCCTTCTGCGTTATCACAATCTCGCTGAAGGAGGCAAACGCTGCTCTTGACCTCTCGCTGCCGATCATGTGGTCGACCACGACCGGCAACGAGAGGTCCATCCCAATAACGCCCCTTAGGTCTCTGCGCGGCGCCTACCACGCTGGACATTCTTCCAGCGTCTGCCGCGCAGAGTCCTGGGCCTCCTCGCAGTGGTGGCACTGCGATCCTCCCAGTGCCAGTTATGAACACACAGTTTGAGGAAACGGCGGTATGCAGGTAATTTAACTTATGCGCATGCATTGCTGCAACTTGTGCTGTATAATTTAGAATTTTTGTTACCGCGCCATCCGATTTTTATACATGTGCAAATACTCGTACACGCTGCATTGTATTTTTTCCGCACGCGACAAGGAGGGGATAGAGGCGAGTTCCGGCTCGCGTCTGTCCCCTCCCACCGTCCCGCCCCCCTGGTTGACCCGCTTAAAACTTAAAAATACGATAAAATAAAAGGTAAAATCAATAAATGAAAACGTGTATAGATAAAATAGATAAAATAAAAGTCAATAAATAAATAAATAATAATAAGTAAATAAATACAATGGACAAAACACAACAAACATAAGAAGGGGGGCAAAATAAAGGGGAATAAAAGATAAAGATAAAATTTATAATATAGAATATAAAATATATATAGAATAAAATGAAATATTATAAAATAAAAGGAGGGGGGTCGACCGGCAGGTCGCATCTTTGTAGAGGGGGGAGGGGATTATTGCTCCACCTCGCCCCCCGCGAGCTGCCCACCCCGGGGGCGCCTTAACGGCCAGCCCCCCTTGGCGGCGGTGGAAGTACTAAGTAGTCCCACCGCCGCCATTACGTCTGCGGCCCCTTACAGGGGGCCGTCGGACTCGTCGGGGTTGCCCCGACGATGCAAGCCTCCTGGCGGAGAGGGGGTCGGCTTTCCTCTCCCTCTCCGCTGCCTCCTTCTGCGTTGTCACAATCTCGCAGAAGGAGGCAAACGCTGCTCTTGACCTCTCGCTGCCGATCATGTGTTCGACCACGACCGGCAACGAGAGGTCCATCCCAATAACGCCCCTTAGGTCTCTGCGCGGCGCCGACCACGCTGCACATTCTTTCAGCGTATGCCGCGCAGAGACCTGGGCCTCCTCGCAGTGGTGGCACTGCGATCCTCCCAGTGCCAGTTATGAACACACAGTTTGAGGAAACGGCGGTATGCAGGTAATTTAACTTATGCGCATGCATTGCTGCAACTTGTGCTGTATGATTTAGAATATTTGTTACCGCGCCATCCGATTTTTATACATGTGCAAATACTCGTACACGCTGCATTGTATTTTTTTCCGCACGCGACAAGGAGGGGACAGAGGCGAGTTCCGGCTCGCGTCTGTCCCCTCCCCCCGTCCCGCCCCCATGGTTGACCCGCATAAAACTTAAAAATACGATAAAATAAAAGGTAAAATCAATAAATGAAAACGTGTATAGATAAAATAGATAAAATAAAAGTCAATAAATAAATAAATAATAATAAGTAAATAAATACAATGGACAAAACACAACAAACATAAGAAGGGGGGCAAAATAAAGGGGAATAAAAGATAAAGATAAAATTTATAATATAGAATATAAAATATATATAGAATAAAATGAAATAGTATAAAATAAAAGGAGGGGGGTCGACCGGCAGGTCGCATCTTTGTAGAGGGGGGAGGGGATTATTGCTCCACCTCGCCCCCCGCGAGTTGCCCACCCCGGGGGCGCCTTAACGGCCAGCCCCCCTTGGCGGCGGTGGAAGTACTAAGTAGTCCCACCGCCGCCATTACGTCTGCGGCCCCTTACAGGGGGCCGTCGGACTCGTCGGGGTTGCCCCACCGATGCAAGCCTCCTGGCGGAGAGGGGGTCGGCTTTCCTCTCCCTCTCCGCTGCCTCCTTCTGCGTTATCACAATCTCGCAGAAGGAGGCAAACGCTGCTCTTGACCTCTCGCTGCCGATCATGTGTTCGACCACGACCGGCAACGAGAGGTCCATCCCAATAACGCCCCTTAGGTCTTTGCGCGGTGCCGACCACGCTGGACATTCTTCCAGCGTATGCAGCGCAGAGTCCTGGGCCTCCTCGCAGTGGTGGCACTGCGATCCTCCCAGTGCCAGTTATGAACACACAGTTTGAGGAAACGGCGGTATGCAGGTAATTTAACCTATGCGCATGCATTGCTGCAACTAGTGCTGTATAATTTAGAATTTTTGTTACCGCGCCATCCGATTTGTATACATGTGCAAATACTCGTACACGCTGCATTGTATTTTTTTCCGCACGCGACAAGGAGGGGACAGAGGCGAGTTCCGGCTCGCGTCTGTCCCCTCCCCCCGTCCCACCCCCTGGTCGAATCGCATAAAACTTAAAATACGATAAAATAAAAGATAAAATCAATAAATGAAAACGTGTGTAGATAAAATAGATAAAATAAAGGTCAATAAATAAATAAATAATAATAAGTAAATAAATACAATGGACAAAACACAACAAACATAAGAAGGGGGCAAAATAAAGGGGAATAAAAGATAAAGATAAAATTTATAATATAGAATATAAAATATATATAGAATAAAATGAAATATTATAAAATAAAAGGAGGGGGGTCGACCGGCAGGTCGCATCTTTGTAGAGGGGGGAGGGGATTATTGCTCCACCTCGCCCCCCGCGAGCTGCCCACCCTGGGGGCGCCTTAACGGCCAGCCCCCCTTGGCGGCGGTGGAAGTACTAAGTAGTCCCACCGCCGCCATTACGTCTGCGGCCCCTTACAGGGGGCCGTCGGACTCGACGGGGTTGTCCCACCGATGCAAGCCTCCTGGCGGAGAGGGTGTCGGCTTTCCTCTCCCTCTCCGCTGCCTCCTTCCGCGTTATCACAATCTCGCAGAAGGAGGCAAACGCTGCTCTTGACCTCTCGCTGCCGATCATGTGTTCGACCACGACCGGCAACGAGAGGTCCATCCCAATAACGCCCCTTAGGTCTCTGCGCGGCGCCGATCACGCTGGACATTCTTCCAGCGTATGCCGCGCAGAGACCTGGGCCTCCTCGCAGTGGTGGCACTGCGATCCTCCCAGTGCCAGTTATGAACACACAGTTTGAGGAAACGGCGGTATGCAGGTAATTTAACTTATGCGCATGCATTGCTGCAACTTGTGCTGTATGATTTAAAATTTTTGTTACCGCGCCATCCGATTTTTATACATGTGCAAATACTCGTACACGCTGCATTGTATTTTTTTCCGCACGCGACAAGGAGGGGACAGAGGCGAGTTCCGGCTCGCGTTTGACCCCTCCCCCCGTCCCGCCCCCATGGTTGACCCGCATAAAACTTAAAAATACGATAAAATAAAAGGTAAAATCAATAAATGAAAACGTGTATAGATAAAATAGATAAAATAAAAGTCAATAAATAAATAAATAATAATAAGTAAATAAATACAATGGACAAAACACAACAAACATAAGAAGGGGGGCAAAATAAAGGGGAATAAAAGATAAAGATAAAATTTATAATATAGAATATAAAATATATATAGAATAAAATGAAAAATTATAAAATAAAAGGAGGGGGGTCGACCGGCAGGTCTCATCTTTGTAGAGGGGGGAGGGGATTATTGCTCCAGGTCGCCCCCCGCGAGCTGCCCACCCCGGGGGCGCCTTAACGGCCAGCCCCCCTTGGCGGCGGTGGAAGTACTAAGTAGTCCCACCGCCGCCATTACGTCTGCGGCCCCTTATAGGGGGCCGTCGCACTCGTCGGGGTTGCCCCGCCGATGCTAGCCTCCTGGCAGAGAGGGGGTCGGCTTTCCTCTCCCTCTCCGCTGCCTCCTTCTGCGCTATCACAATCTCGCAGAAGGAGGCAAACGCTGCTCTTGACCTCTCGCTGCCGATCATGTGGTCTACCACGGCCGGCAACGAGAGGTCCATCCCAATAACGTCCCTTAGGTCTCTGCGCGGTGCCGACCACGCTGGACATTCTTCCAGCGTATGCAGCGCAGAGTCCTGGGCCTCCTCGCAGTGGTGGCACTGCGATCCTCCCAGTGCCAGTTATGAACACACAGTTTGAGGAAACGGCGGTATGCAGGTAATTTAACTTATGCGCATGCATTGCTGCAACTAGTGCTGTATAATTTAGAATTTTTGTTACCGCGCCATCCGATTTGTATACATGTGCAAATACTCGTACACGCTGCATTGTATTTTTTTCCGCACGCGACAAGGAGGGGACAGAGGCGAGTTCCGGCTCGCGTCTGTCCCCTCCCCCCGTCCCACCCCCTGGTCGAATCGCATAAAACTTAAAATACGATAAAATAAAAGATAAAATCAATAAATGAAAACGTGTGTAGATAAAATAGATAAAATAAAAGTCAATAAATAAATAAATAATAATAAGTAAATAAATACAATGGACAAAACACAACAAACATAAGAAGGGGGCAAAATAAAGGGGAATAAAAGATAAAGATAAAATTTATAATATAGAATATAAAATATATATAGAATAACATGAAATAGTATAAAATAAAAGGAGGGGGGTCGACCGGCAGGTCGCATCTTTGTAGAGGGGGGAGGGGATTATTGCTCCACCTCGCCCCCCGCGAGTTGCCCACCCCGGGGGCGCCTTAACGGCCAGCCCCCCTTGGCGGCGGTGGAAGTACTAAGTAGTCCCACCGCCGCCATTACGTCTGCGGCCCCTTACAGGGGGCCGTCGGACTCGTCGGGGTTGCCCCACCGATGCAAGCCTCCTGGCGGAGAGGGGGTCGGCTTTCCTCTCCCTCTCCGCTGCCTCCTTCTGCGTTATCACAATCTCGCAGAAGGAGGCAAACGCTGCTCTTGACCTCTCGCTGCCGATCATGTGGTCGACCACGGCCGGCAACGAGAGGTCCATCCCAATAACGTCCCTTAGGTCTCTGCGCGGTGCCGACCACGCTGGACATTCTTCCAGCGTATGCAGCGCAGAGTCCTGGGCCTCCTCGCAGTGGTGGCACTGCGATCCTCCCAGTGCCAGTTATGAACACACAGTTTGAGGAAACGGCGGTATGCAGGTAATTTAACTTATGCGCATGCATTGCTGCAACTAGTGCTCTATAATTTAGAATTTTTGTTACCGCGCCATCCGATTTGTATACATGTGCAAATACTCGTACACGCTGCATTGTATTTTTTTCCGCACGCGACAAGGAGGGGACAGAGGCGAGTTCCGGCTCGCGTCTGTCCCCTCCCCCCGTCCCACCCCCTGGTCGAATCGCATAAAACTTAAAATACGATAAAATAAAAGATAAAATCAATAAATGAAAACGTGTGTAGATAAAATAGATAAAATAAAAGTCAATAAATAAATAAATAATAATAAGTAAATAAATACAATGGACAAAACACAACAAACATAAGAAGGGGGCAAAATAAAGGGGAATAAAAGATGAAGATAAAATTTATAATATAGAATATAAAATATATATAGAATAAAATGAAATAGTATAAAATAAAAGGAGGGGGGTCGACCGGCAGGTCGCATCTTTGTAGAGGGGGGAGGGGATTATTGCTCCACCTCGCCCCCCGCGAGTTGCCCACCCCGGGGGCGCCTTAACGGCCAGCCCCCCTTGGCGGCGGTGGAAGTACTAAGTAGTCCCACCGCCGCCATTACGTCTGCGGCCCCTTACAGGGGGCCGTCGGACTCGTCGGGGTTGCCCCACCGATGCAAGCCTCCTGGCGGAGAGGGGGTCGGCTTTCCTCTCCCTCTCCGCTGCCTCCTTCTGCGTTATCACAATCTCGCAGAAGGAGGCAAACGCTGCTCTTGACCTCTCGCTGCCGATCATGTGTTCGACCACGACCGGCAACGAGAGGTCCATCCCAATAACGCCCCTTAGGTCTTTGCGCGGTGCCGACCACGCTGGACATTCTTCCAGCGTATGCAGCGCAGAGTCCTGGGCCTCCTCGCAGTGGTGGCACTGCGATCCTCCCAGTGCCAGTTATGAACACACAGTTTGAGGAAACGGCGGTATGCAGGTAATTTAACTTATGCGCATGCATTGCTGCAACTAGTGCTGTATAATTTAGAATTTTTGTTACCGCGCCATCCGATTTGTATACATGTGCAAATACTCGTACACGCTGCATTGTATTTTTTTCCGCACGCGACAAGGAGGGGACAGAGGCGAGTTCCGGCTCGCGTCTGTCCCCTCCCCCCGTCCCACCCCCTGGTCGAATCGCATAAAACTTAAAATACGATAAAATAAAAGATAAAATCAATAAATGAAAACGTGTGTAGATAAAATAGATAAAATAAAAGTCAATAACTAAATAAATAATAATAAGTAAATAAATACAATGGACAAAACACAACAAACATAAGAAGGGGGCAAAATAAAGGGGAATAAAAGATAAAGATAAAATTTATAATATAGAATATAAAATATATATAGAATAAAATGAAATAGTATAAAATAAAAGGAGGGGGGTCGACCGACAGGTCGCATCTTTGTAGAGGGGGGTGGGGATTATTGCTCCACCTCGCCCCCCGCGAGTTGCCCACCCCGGGGGCGCCTTAACGGCCAGCCCCCCTTGGCGGCGGTGGAAGTACTAAGTAGTCCCATCGCCGCCATTACGTCTGCGGCCCCTTACAGGGGGCCGTCGGACTCGTCGGGGTTGCCCCGCCGATGCTAGCCTCCTGGCGGAGAGGGGGTCGGCTTTCCTCTCCCTCTCCGCTGCCTCCTTCTGCGTTATCACAATCTCGCAGAAGGAGGCAAACGCTGCTCTTGACCTCTCGCTGCCGATCATGTGTTCGACCACGACCGGCAACGAGAGGTCCATCCCAATAACGCCCCTTAGGTCTCTGCGCGGCGCCGACCACGCTGGACATTCGTCCAGCGTATGCCGCGCAGAGTCCTGGGCCTCCTCGCAGTGGTGGCACTGCGATCCTCCCAGTGCCAGTTATGAACACACAGTTTGAGGAAACGGCGGTATGCAGGTAATTTAACTTATGCGCATGCATTGATGCAACTTGTGCTGTATAATTTAGAATTTTTGTTACCGCGCCATCCGATTTTTATACATGTGCAAATACTCGTACACGCTGCATTGTATTTTTTTCCGCACGCGACAAGGAGGGGACAGAGGCGAGTTCCGGCTCGAGTCTGTCCCCTCCCCCCGTCCCAACCCCCCTGGTCGAATCGCATAAAACTTAAAATACGATAAAATAAAAGATAAAATCAATAAATGAAAACGTGTATAGATAAAATAGATAAAATAAAAGTCAATAAATAAATAAATAATAATAAGTAAATAAATACAATGGACAAAACACAACAAACATAAGAAGGGGGGCAAAATAAAGGGGAATAAAAGATAAAGATAAAATTTATAATATAGAATATAAAATATATAGAGAATGAAATGAAATATTATAAAATAAAACGAGGGGGGTCGTCCGGCAGGTCGCATCTTTGTAGAGGGGGGGAGGGGATTATTGCTCCACCTCGCCCCCCGCGAGCTGCCCACCCCGGGGGCGCCTTAACGGCCAGCCCCCCTTGGCGGCGGTAGAAGTACTAAGTAGTCCCACCGCCGCCATTACGTCTGCGGCCCCTTACAGGGGGCCGTCGGCCTCGTCGGGGTTGCCCCGCCGATGCTAGCCTCCTGGCGGAGAGGGGGTCGGCTTTCCTCTCCCTCTCCGCTGCCTCCTTCTGCGTTATCACAATCTCGCAGAAGGAGGCAAACGCTGCTCTTGACCTCTCGCTGCCGATCATGTGTTCGACCACGACCGGCAACGAGAGGTCCATCCCAATAACGCCCCTTAGGTCTCTGCGCGGCGCCGACCACGCTGGACATTCTTCCAGCGTCTGCCGCGCAGAGTCCTGGCCCTCCTCGCAGTGGTGGCACTGCGATCCTCCCAGTGCCAGTTATGAATACACAGTTTGAGGAAACGGCGGTATGCAGGTAATTTAACTTATGCGCATGCATTGCTGCAACTTGTGCTGTATAATTTAGGATTTTTGTTACCGCGCCATCCGATTTTTATACATGTGCAAATACTCGTACACACTGCATTGTATTTTTTTCCGCACGCGACAAGGAGGGGACAGAGGCGAGTTCCGGCTCGCGTCTGTCCCCTACCCCCGTCCCGCCACCCTGGTTGACCCGCTTAAATCTTAAAAATACGATAAAATAAAAGGTAAAATCAATAAATGAAAACGTGTATAGATAAAATAGATAAAATAAAAGTCAATAAATAAATAAATAATAATAAGTAAATAAATACAATGGACAAAACACAACAAACATAAGAAGGGGGGCAAAATAAAGGGGAATAAAAGATAAAGATAAAATTTATAATATAGAATATAAAATATATATAGAATAAAATGAAATATTATAAAATAACAGGAGGGGGGTCGACCGGCAGGTCGCATCTTTGTAGAGGGGGGAGGGGATTATTGCTCCACCTCGCCCCCCGCGAGCTGCCCACCCCGGGGGCGCCTTAACGGCCAGCCCCCCTTGGCGGCGGTGGAAGTACTAAGTAGTCCCACCGCCGCCATTACGTCTGCGGCCCCTTACAGGGGGCCGTCGGACTCGTCGGGGTTGCCCCACCGATGCAAGCCTCCTGGCGGAGAGGGGGTCGGCTTTCCTCTCCCTCTCCGCTGCCTCCTTCTGCGTTATCACAATCTCGCAGAAGGAGGCAAACGCTGTTCTTGACCTCTCGCTGCCGATCATGTGTTCGACCACGACCGGCAACGAGAGGTCCACCCCAATAACGCCCCTTAGGTCTCTGCGCGGCGCCGACCACGCTGGACATTCTTCCAGCGTCTGCCGCGCAGAGTCCTGGGCCTCCTCGCAGTGGTGGCACTGCGATCCTCCCAGTGCCAGTTATGAACACACAGATTGAGGAAACGGCGGTATGCTGGTAATTTAACTTATGCGCATGCATTGCTGCAACTTGTGCTGTATAATTTAGGATTTTTGTTACCGCGCCATCCGATTTTTATACATGTGCAAATACTCGTACACACTGCATTGTATTTTTTTCCGCACGCGACAAGGAGGGGACAGAGGCGAGTTCCGGCTCGCGTCTGTCCCCTACCCCCGTCCCGCCACCCTGGTTGACCCGCTTAAAACTTAAAAATACGATAAAATAAAAGGTAAAATCAATAAATGAAAACGTGTATAGATAAAATAGATAAAATAAAAGTCAATAAATAAATAAATAATAATAAGTAAATAAATACAATGGACAAAACACAACAAACATAAGAAGGGGGGCAAAACAAAGGGGAATAAAAGATAAAGATAAAATTTATAATATAGAATATAAAATATATATAGAATAAAATGAAATATTATAAAATAAAAGGAGGGGGGTCGACCGGCAGGTCGCATCTTGGTAGAGGGGGGAGGGGATTATTGCTCCACCTCGCCCCCCGCGAGCTGCCCACCCCGGGGGCGCCTTAACGGCCAGCCCCCCTTGGCGGCGGTAGAAGTACTAAGTAGTCCCACCGCCGCCATTACGTCTGCGGCCCCGTACAGGGGGCCGTCGGCCTCGTCGGGGTTGCCCCGCCGATGCTAGCCTCCTGGCGGAGAGGGGGTCGGCTTTCCTCTCCCTCTCCGCTGCCTCCTTCTGCGTTATCACAATCTCGCAGAAGGAGGCAAACGCTGTTCTTGACCTCTCGCTGCCGATCATGTGTTCGACCACGACCGGCAACGAGAGGTCCATCCCAATAACGTCCCTTAGGTCTCTGCGCGGTGCCGACCACGCTGGACATTCTTCCAGCGTATGCCGCGCAGAGTCCCGGGCCTCCTCGCAGTGGTGGCACTGCGATCCTCCCAGTGCCAGTTATGAACACACAGTTTGAGGAAACGGCGGTATGCAGGTAATTTAACTTATGCGCATGCATTGCTGCAACTTGTGCTGTATAATTTAGGATTTTTGTTACCGCGCCATCCGATTTTTATACATGTGCAAATACTCGTACACACTGCATTGTATTTTTTTCCGCACGCGACAAGGAGGGGACAGAGGCGAGTTCCGGCTCGCGTCTGTCCCCTACCCCCGTCCCGCCACCCTGGTTGACCCGCTTAAAACTTAAAAATACGATAAAATAAAAGGTAAAATCAATAAATGAAAACGTGTATAGATAAAATAGATAAAATAAAAGTCAATAAATAAATAAATAATAATAAGTAAATAAATACAATGGACAAAACACAACAAACATAAGAAGGGGGGCAAAATAAAGGGGAATAAAAGATAAAGATAAAATTTATAATATAGAATATAAAATATATATAGAATAAAATGAAATATTATAAAATAAAAGGAGGGGGGTCGACCGGCAGGTCGCATCTTTGTAGAGGGGGGAGGGGATTATTGCTCCACCTCGCCCCCCGCGAGCTGCCCACCCCGGGGGCGCCTTAACGGCCAGCCCCCCTTGGCGGCGGTGGAAGTACTAAGTAGTCCCACCGCCGCCATTACGTCTGCGGCCCCTTACAGGGGGCCGTCGGACTCGTCGGGGTTGCCCCACCGATGCAAGCCTCCTGGCGGAGAGGAGGTCGGCTTTCCTCTCCCTCTCCGCTGCCTCCTTCTGCGTTATCACAATCTCGCAGAAGGAGGCAAACGCTGTTCTTGACCTCTCGCTGCCGATCATGTGTTCGACCACGACCGGCAACGAGAGGTCCATCCCAATAACGCCCCTTAGGTCTCTGCGCGGCGCCGACCACGCTGGACATTCTTCCAGCGTCTGCCGCGCAGAGTCCTGGGCCTCCTCGCAGTGGTGGCACTGCGATCCTCCCAGTGCCAGTTATGAACACACAGATTGAGGAAACGGCGGTATGCAGGTAATTTAACTTATGCGCATGCATTGCTGCAACTTGTGCTGTATAATTTAGGATTTTTGTTACCGCGCCATCCGATTTTTATACATGTGCAAATACTCGTACACACTGCATTGTATTTTTTTCCGCACGCGACAAGGAGGGGACAGAGGCGAGTTCCGGCTCGCGTCTGTCCCCTACCCCCGTCCCGCCACCCTGGTTGACCCGCTTAAAACTTAAAAATACGATAAAATAAAAGGTAAAATCAATAAATGAAAACGTGTATAGATAAAATAGATAAAATAAAAGTCAATAAATAAATAAATAATAATAAGTAAATAAATACAATGGACAAAACACAACAAACATAAGAAGGGGGGCAAAATAAAGGGGAATAAAAGATAAAGATAAAATTTATAATATAGAATATAAAATATATATAGAATAAAATGAAATATTATAAAATAAAAGGAGGGGGGTCGACCGGCAGGTCGCATCTTGGTAGAGGGGGGAGGGGATTATTGCTCCACCTCGCCCCCCGCGAGCTGCCCACCCCGGGGGCGCCTTAACGGCCAGCCCCCCTTGGCGGCGGTAGAAGTACTAAGTAGTCCCACCGCCGCCATTACGTCTGCGGCCCCTTACAGGGGGCTGTCGGCCTCGTCGGGGTTGCCCCGCCGATGCTAGCCTCCTGGCGGAGAGGGGGTCGGCTTTCCTCTCCCTCTCCGCTGCCTCCTTCTGCGTTATCACAATCTCGCAGAAGGAGGCAAACGCTGCTCTTGACCTCTCGCTGCCGATCATGTGTTCGACCACGACCGGCAACGAGAGGTCCATCCCAATAACGCCCCTTAGGTCTCTGCGCGGCGCCGACCACGCTGGACATTCTTCCAGCGTCTGCCGCGCAGAGTCCTGGGCCTCCTCGCAGTGGTGGCACTGCGATCCTCCCAGTGCCAGTTATGAACACACAGATTGAGGAAACGGCGGTATGCAGGTAATTTAACTTATGCGCATGCATTGCTGCAACTTGTGCTGTATAATTTAGGATTTTTGTTACCGCGCCATCCGATTTTTATACATGTGCAAATACTCGTACACACTGCATTGTATTTTTTTCCGCACGCGACAAGGAGGGGACAGAGGCGAGTTCCGGCTCGCGTCTGTCCCCTACCCCCGTCCCGCCACCCTGGTTGACCCGCTTAAAACTTAAAAATACGATAAAATAAAAGGTAAAATCAATAAATGAAAACGTGTATAGATAAAATAGATAAAATAAAAGTCAATAAATAAATAAATAATAATAAGTAAATAAATACAATGGACAAAACACAACAAACATAAGAAGGGGGGCAAAATAAAGGGGAATAAAAGATAAAGATAAAATTTATAATATAGAATATAAAATATATATAGAATAAAATGAAATATTATAAAATAAAAGGAGGGGGGTCGACCGGCAGGTCGCATCTTGGTAGAGGGGGGAGGGGATTATTGCTCCACCTCGCCCCCCGCGAGCTGCCCACCCCGGGGGCGCCTTAACGGCCAGCCCCCCTTGGCGGCGGTAGAAGTACTAAGTAGTCCCACCGCCGCCATTACGTCTGCGGCCCCTTACAGGGGGCTGTCGGCCTCGTCGGGGTTGCCCCGCCGATGCTAGCCTCCTGGCGGAGAGGGGGTCGGCTTTCCTCTCCCTCTCCGCTGCCTCCTTCTGCGTTATCACAATCTCGCAGAAGGAGGCAAACGCTGCTCTTGACCTCTCGCTGCCGATCATGTGTTCGACCACGACCGGCAACGAGAGGTCCATCCCAATAACGCCCCTTAGGTCTCTGCGCGGCGCCGACCACGCTGGACATTCTTCCAGCGTATGCCGCGCAGAGTCCCGGGCCTCCTCGCAGTGGTGGCACTGCGATCCTCCCAGTGCCAGTTATGAACACACAGTTTGAGGAAACGGCGGTATGCAGGTAATTTAACTTATGCGCATGCATTGCTGCAACTAGTGCTGTATAATTTAGAATTTTTGTTACCGCGCCATCCGATTTGTATACATGTGCAAATACTCGTAAACGCTGCATTGTATTTTTTTCCGCACGCGACAAGGAGGGGACAGAGGCGAGTTCCGGCTTACCCCCCTTGTCGAATCGCATAAAACTTAAAATACGATAAAATAAAAGATAAAATCAATAAATGAAAACGTGTATAGATAAAATAGATAAAATAAAAGTCAATAAATAAATAAATAATAATAAGTAAATAAATACAACGGACAAAACACAACAAACATAAGAAGGGGGGCAAAATAAAGGGGAATAAAAGATAAAGATAAAATTTATAATATAGAATATAAAATATATAGAGAATGAAATGAAATATTATAAAATAAAAGGAGGGGGTCGTCCGGCAGGTCGCATCTTTGTAGAGGGGGGGAGGGGATTATTGCTCCACCTCGCCCCCCGCGACCTGCCCACCCCGGGGGCGCCTTAACGGCCAGCCCCCCTTTTCGGCGGTGGAAGTACTAAGTAGTCCCACCGCCGCCATTACGTCTGCGGCCCCTTACAGGGGGCCGTCGGCCTCGTCGGGGTTGCCCCGCCGATGCTAGCCTCCTGGCGGAGAGGGGGTCGGCTTTCCTCTCCCTCTCCGCTGCCTCCTTCTGCGTTATCACAATCTCGCAGAAGGAGGCAAACGCTGTTCTTGACCTCTCGCTGCCGATCATGTGTTCGACCACGACCGGCAACGAGAAGTCCATCCCAATAACGTCCCTTAGGTCTCTGCGCGGTGCCGACCACGCTGGACATTCTTCCAGCGTATGCAGCGCAGAGTCCTGGGCCTCCTCGCAGTGGTGGCACTGCGATCCTCCCAGTGCCAGTTATGAACACACAGTTTGAGGAAACGGCGGTATGCAGGTAATTTAACTTATGCGCATGCATTGCTGCAACTAGTGCTGTATAATTTAGAATTTTTGTTACCGCGCCATCCGATTTGTATACATGTGCAAATACTCGTACACGCTGCATTGTATTTTTTTCCGCACGCGACAAGGAGGGGACAGAGGCGAGTTCCGGCTCGCGTCTGTCCCCTCCCCCCGTCCCACCCCCTGGTCGAATCGCATAAAACTTAAAATACGATAAAATAAAAGATAAAATCAATAAATGAAAACGTGTGTAGATAAAATAGATAAAATAAAAGTCAATAAATAAATAAATAATAATAAGTAAATAAATACAATGGACAAAACACAACAAACATAAGAAGGGGGCAAAATAAAGGGGAATAAAAGATAAAGATAAAATTTATAATATAGAATATAAAATATATATAGAATAAAATGAAATAGTATAAAATAAAAGGAGGGGGGTCGACCGGCAGGTCGCATCTTTGTAGAGGGGGGAGGGGATTATTGCTCCACCTCGCCCCCCGCGAGTTGCCCACCCCGGGGGCGCCTTAACGGCCAGCCCCCCTTGGCGGCGGTGGAAGTACTAAGTAGTCCCACCGCCGCCATTACGTCTGCGGCCCCTTACAGGGGGCCGTCGGACTCGTCGGGGTTGCCCCACCGATGCAAGCCTCCTGGCGGAGAGGGGGTCGGCTTTCCTCTCCCTCTCCGCTGCCTCCTTCTGCGTTATCACAATCTCGCAGAAGGAGGCAAACGCTGTTCTTGACCTCTCGCTGCCGATCATGTGTTCGACCACGACCGGCAACGAGAGGTCCATCCCAATAACGCCCCTTAGGTCTCTGCGCGGCGCCGACCACGCTGGACATTCTTCCAGCGTCTGCCGCGCAGAGTCCTGGGCCTCCTCGCAGTGGTGGCACTGCGATCCTCCCAGTGCCAGTTATGAACACACAGATTGAGGAAACGGCGGTATGCTGGTAATTTAACTTATGCGCATGCATTGCTGCAACTTGTGCTGTATAATTTAGGATTTTTGTTACCGCGCCATCCGATTTTTATACATGTGCAAATACTCGTACACACTGCATTGTATTTTTTTCCGCACGCGACAAGGAGGGGACAGAGGCGAGTTCCGGCTCGCGTCTGTCCCCTACCCCCGTCCCGCCACCCTGGTTGACCCGCTTAAAACTTAAAAATACGATAAAATAAAAGGTAAAATCAATAAATGAAAACGTGTATAGATAAAATAGATAAAATAAAAGTCAATAAATAAATAAATAATAATAAGTAAATAAATACAATGGACAAAACACAACAAACATAAGAAGGGGGGCAAAATAAAGGGGAATAAAAGATAAAGATAAAATTTATAATATAGAATATAAAATATATATAGAATAAAATGAAATATTATAAAATAAAAGGAGGGGGGTCGACCGGCAGGTCGCATCTTGGTAGAGGGGGGAGGGGATTATTGCTCCACCTCGCCCCCCGCGAGCTGCCCACCCCGGGGGCGCCTTAACGGCCAGCCCCCCTTGGCGGCGGTAGAAGTACTAAGTAGTCCCACCGCCGCCATTACGTCTGCGGCCCCTTACAGGGGGCCGTCGGCCTCGTCGGGGTTGCCCCGCCGATGCTAGCCTCCTGACGGAGAGGGGGTCGGCTTTCCTCTCCCTCTCCGCTGCCTCCTTCTGCGTTATCACAATCTCGCAGAAGGAGGCAAACGCTGTTCTTGACCTCTCGCTGCCGATCATGTGTTCGACCACGACCGGCAACGAGAGGTCCATCCCAATAACGTCCCTTAGGTCTCTGCGCGGTGCCGACCACGCTGGACATTCTTCCAGCGTATGCCGCGCAGAGTCCCGGGCCTCCTCGCAGTGGTGGCACTGCGATCCTCCCAGTGCCAGTTATGAACACACAGTTTGAGGAAACGGCGGTATGCAGGTAATTTAACTTATGCGCATGCATTGCTGCAACTGGTGCTGTATAATTTAGGATTTTTGTTACCGCGCCATCCGATTTTTATACATGTGCAAATACTCGTACACACTGCATTGTATTTTTTTCCGCACGCGACAAGGAGGGGACAGAGGCGAGTTCCGGCTCGCGTCTGTCCCCTCCCCCCGTCCCAACCCCCCTGGTCGAATCGCATAAAACTTAAAATACGATAAAATAAAAGATAAAATCAATAAATGAAAACGTGTATAGATAAAATAGATAAAATAAAAGTCAATAAATAAATAAATAATAATAAGTAAATAAATACAATGGACAAAACACAACAAACATAAGAAGGGGGGCAAAATAAAGGGGAATAAAAGATAAAGATAAAATTTATAATATAGAATATAAAATATATATAGAATAAAATGAAATATTATAAAATAAAAGGAGGGGGGTCGACCGGCAGGTCGCATCTTGGTAGAGGGGGGAGGGGATTATTGCTCCACCTCGCCCCCCGCGAGCTGCCCACCCCGGGGGCGCCTTAACGGCCAGCCCCCCTTGGCGGCGGTAGAAGTACTAAGTAGTCCCACCGCCGCCATTACGTCTGCGGCCCCTTACAGGGGGCCGTCGGCCTCGTCGGGGTTGCCCCGCCGATGCTAGCCTCCTGGCGGAGAGGGGGTCGGCTTTCCTCTCCCTCTCCGCTGCCTCCTTCTGCGTTATCACAATCTCGCAGAAGGAGGCAAACGCTGCTCTTGACCTCTCGCTGCCGATCATGTGTTCGACCACGACCGGCAACGAGAGGTCCATCCCAATAACGCCCCTTAGGTCTCTGCGCGGCGCCGACCACGCTGGACATTCTTCCAGCGTCTGCCGCGCAGAGTCCTGGCCCTCCTCGCAGTGGTGGCACTGCGATCCTCCCAGTGCCAGTTATGAATACAGAGTTTGAGGAAACGGCGGTATGCAGGTAATTTAACTTATGCGCATGCATTGCTGCAACTTGTGCTGTATAATTTAGGATTTTTGTTACCGCGCCATCCGATTTTTATACATGTGCAAATACTCGTACACACTGCATTGTATTTTTTTCCGCACGCGACAAGGAGGGGACAGAGGCGAGTTCCGGCTCGCGTCTGTCCCCTACCCCCGTCCCGCCACCCTGGTTGACCCGCTTAAAACTTAAAAATACGATAAAATAAAAGGTAAAATCAATAAATGAAAACGTGTATAGATAAAATAGATAAAATAAAAGTCAATAAATAAATAAATAATAATAAGTAAATAAATACAATGGACAAAACACAACAAACATAAGAAGGGGGGCAAAATAAAGGGGAATAAAAGATAAAGATAAAATTTATAATATAGAATATAAAATATATATAGAATAAAATGAAAAATTATAGAATAAAAGGAGGGGGGTCGACCGGCAGGTCTCATCTTTGTAGAGGGGGGAGGGGATTATTGCTCCAGGTCGCCCCCCGCGAGCTGCCCACCCCGGGGGCGCCTTAACGGCCAGCCCCCCTTGGCGGCGGTGGAAGTACTAAGTAGTCCCACCGCCGCCATTACGTCTGCGGCCCCTTATAGGGGGCCGTCGCACTCGTCGGGGTTGCCCCGCCGATGCTAGCCTCCTGGCAGAGAGGGGGTCGGCTTTCCTCTCCCTCTCCGCTGCCTCCTTCTGCGCTATCACAATCTCGCAGAAGGAGGCAAACGCTGCTCTTGACCTCTCGCTGCCGATCATGTGGTCGACCACGGCCGGCAACGAGAGGTCCATCCCAATAACGTCCCTTAGGTCTCTGCGCGGTGCCGACCACGCTGGACATTCTTCCAGCGTATGCAGCGCAGAGTCCTGGGCCTCCTCGCAGTGGTGGCACTGCGATCCTCCCAGTGCCAGTTATGAACACACAGTTTGAGGAAACGGCGGTATGCAGGTAATTTAACTTATGCGCATGCATTGCTGCAACTAGTGCTGTATAATTTAGAATTTTTGTTACCGCGCCATCCGATTTGTATACATGTGCAAATACTCGTACACGCTGCATTGTATTTTTTTCCGCACGCGACAAGGAGGGGACAGAGGCGAGTTCCGGCTCGCGTCTGTCCCCTCCCCCCGTCCCACCCCCTGGTCGAATCGCATAAAACTTAAAATACGATAAAATAAAAGATAAAATCAATAAATGAAAACGTGTGTAGATAAAATAGATAAAATAAAAGTCAATAAATAAATAAATAATAATAAGTAAATAAATACAATGGACAAAACACAACAAACATAAGAAGGGGGCAATATAAAGGGGAATAAAAGATAAAGATAAAATTTATAATATTGAATATAAAATATATATAGAATAAAATGAAATAGTATAAAATAAAAGGAGGGGGGTCGACCGGCAGGTCGCATCTTTGTAGAGGGGGGAGGGGATTATTGCTCCACCTCGCCCCCCGCGAGTTGCCCACCCCGGGGGCGCCTTAACGGCCAGCCCCCCTTGGCGGCGGTGGAAGTACTAAGTAGTCCCACCGCCGCCATTACGTCTGCGGCCCCTTACAGGGGGCCGTCGGACTCGTCGGGGTTGCCCCACCGATGCAAGCCTCCTGGCGGAGAGGGGGTCGGCTTTCCTCTCCCTCTCCGCTGCCTCCTTCTGCGTTATCACAATCTCGCAGAAGGAGGCAAACGCTGCTCTTGACCTCTCGCTGCCGATCATGTGTTCGACCACGACCGGCAACGAGAGGTCCATCCCAATAACGCCCCTTAGGTCTTTGCGCGGTGCCGACCACGCTGGACATTCTTCCAGCGTATGCAGCGCAGAGTCCCGTGCCTCCTCGTAGTGGTGGCACTGCGATCCTCCCAGTGCCAGTTATGAACACACAGTTTGAGGAAACGGCGGTATGCAGGTAATTTAACTTATGCGCATGCATTGCTGCAACTAGTGCTGTATAATTTAGAATTTTTGTTACCGCGCCATCCGATTTGTATACATGTGCAAATACTCGTACACGCTGCATTGTATTTTTTTCCGCACGCGACAAGGAGGGGACAGAGGCGAGTTCCGGCTCGCGTCTGTCCCCTCCCCCCGTCCCACCCCCTGGTCGAATCGCATAAAACTTAAAATACGATAAAATAAAAGATAAAATCAATAAATGAAAACGTGTGTAGATAAAATAGATAAAATAAAAGTCAATAAATAAATAAATAATAATAAGTAAATAAATACAATGAACAAAACACAACAAACATAAGAAGGGGGCAAAATAAAGGGGAATAAAAGATAAAGATAAAATTTATAATATAGAATATAAAATATATATAGAATAAAATGAAATAGTATAAAATAAAAGGAGGGGGGTCGACCGGCAGGTCGCATCTTTGTAGAGGGGGGTGGGGATTATTGCTCCACCTCGCCCCCCGCGAGTTGCCCACCCCGGGGGCGCCTTAACGGCCAGCCCCCCTTGGCGGCGGTGGAAGTACTAAGTAGTCCCACCGCCGCCATTACGTCTGCGGCCCCTTACAGGGGGCCGTCGGACTCGTCGGGGTTGCCCCGCCGATGCTAGCCTCCTGGCGGAGAGGGGGTCGGCTTTCCTCTCCCTCTCCGCTGCCTCCTTCTGCGTTATCACAATCTCGCAGAAGGAGGCAAACGCTGCTCTTGACCTCTCGCTGCCGATCATGTGTTCGACCACGACCGGCAACGAGAGGTCCATCCCAATAACGCCCCTTAGGTCTCTGCGCGGCGCCGACCACGCTGGACATTCTTCCAGCGCATGCCGCGCAGAGTCCTGGGCCTCCTCGCAGTGGTGGCACTGCGATCCTCCCAGTGCCAGTTATGAACACACAGTTTGAGGAAACGGCGGTATGCAGGTAATTTAACTTATGCGCATGCATTGATGCAACTTGTGCTGTATAATTTAGAATTTTTGTTACCGCGCCATCCGATTTTTATACATGTGCAAATACTCGTACACGCTGCATTGTATTTTTTTCCGCACGCGACAAGGAGGGGACAGAGGCGAGTTCCGGCTCTCAAAAGTCAATAAATAAATAAATAATAATAAGTAAATAAATACAATGGACAAAACACAACAAACATAAGAAGGGGGGCAAAATAAAGGGGAATAAAAGATAAAGATAAAATTTATAATATAGAATATAAAATATATATAGAATAAAATGAAATATTATAAAATAAAAGGAGGGGGGTCGACCGGCAGGTCGCATCTTTGTAGAGGGAGGAGGGGATTATTGCTCCACCTCGCCCCCCGCGAGCTGCCCACCCCGGGGGCGCCTTAACGGCCAGCCCCCCTTGGCGGCGGAGGAAGTACTAAGTAGTCCCACCGCCGCCATTACGTCTGCGGCCCCTTACAGGGGGCCGTCGGACTCATCGGGGTTGCCCCACCGATGCAAGCCTCCTGGCGGAGAGGGGGTCGGCTTTCCTCTCCCTCTCCGCTGCCTCCTTCTGCGTTATCACAATCTCGCAGAAGGAGGCGAACGCTGCTCTTGACCTCTCGCTGCCGATCATGTGTTCGACCACGACCGGCAACGAGAGGTCCATCCCAATAACGCCCCTTAGGTCTCTGCGCGGCGCCGACCACGCTGGACATTCTTCCAGCGTATGCCGCGCAGAGTCCCGGGCCTCCTCGCAGTGGTGGCACTGCGATCCTCCCAGTGCCAGTTATGAACACACAGTTTGAGGAAACGGCGGTATGCAGGTAATTTAACTTATGCGCATGCATTGCTGCAACTAGTGCTGTATAATTTAGAATTTTTGTTACCGCGCCATCCGATTTGTATACATGTGCAAATACTCGTACACGCTGCATTGTATTTTTTTCCGCACGCGACAAGGAGGGGACAGAGGCGAGTTCCGGCTCGCGTCTGTCCCCTCCCCCCGTCCCACCCCCTGGTCGAATCGCATAAAACTTAAAATACGATAAAATAAAAGATAAAATCAATAAATGAAAACGTGTGTAGATAAAATAGATAAAATAAAAGTCAATAAATAAATAAATAATAATAAGTAAATAAATACAATGGACAAAACACAACAAACATAAGAAGGGGGGCAAAATAAAGGGGAATAAAAGATAAAGATAAAATTTATAATATAGAATATAAAATATATAGAGAATGAAATGAAATATTATAAAATAAAACGAGGGGGGTCGTCCGGCAGGTCGCATCTTTGTAGAGGGGGGGAGGGGATTATTGCTCCACCTCGCCCCCCGCGACCTGCCCACCCCGGGGGCGCCTTAACGGCCAGCCCCCCTTTTCGGCGGTGGAAGTACTAAGTAGTCCCACCGCCGCCATTACGTCTGCGGCCCCTTACAGGGGTCCGTCGGCCTCGTCGGGGTTGCCCCGCCGATGCTAGCCTCCTGGCGGAGAGGGGGTCGGCTTTCCTCTCCCTCTCCGCTGCCTCCTTCTGCGTTATCACAATCTCGCAGAAGGAGGCAAACGCTGCTCTTGACCTCTCGCTGCCGATCATGTGTTCGACCACGACCGGCAACGAGAGGTCCATCCCAATAACGCCCCTTAGGTCTCTGCGCGGCGCCGACCACGCTGGACATTCTTCCAGCGTATGCCGCGCAGAGTCCCGGGCCTCCTCGCAGTGGTGGCACTGCGATCCTCCCAGTGCCAGTTATGAACACACAGTTTGAGGAAACGGCGGTATGCAGGTAATTTAACTTATGCGCATGCATTGCTGCAACTTGTGCTGTATAATTTAGGATTTTTGTTACCGCGCCATCCGATTTTTATACATGTGCAAATACTCGTACACACTGCATTGTATTTTTTTCCGCACGCGACAAGGAGGGGACAGAGGCGAGTTCCGGCTCGCGTCTGTCCCCTCCCCCCGTCCCAACCCCCCTGGTCGAATCGCATAAAACTTAAAATACGATAAAATAAAAGATAAAATCAATAAATGAAAACGTGTATAGATAAAATAGATAAAATAAAAGTCAATAAATAAATAAATAATAATAAGTAAATAAATACAATGGACAAAACACAACAAACATAAGAAGGGGGGCAAAATAAAGGGGAATAAAAGATAAAGATAAAATTTATAATATAGAATATAAAATATATATAGAATAAAATGAAAAATTATAGAATAAAAGGAGGGGGGTCGACCGGCAGGTCTCATCTTTGTAGAGGGGGGAGGGGATTATTGCTCCAGGTCGCCCCCCGCGAGCTGCCCACCCCGGGGGCGCCTTAACGGCCAGCCCCCCTTGGCGGCGGTGGAAGTACTAAGTAGTCCCACCGCCGCCATTACGTCTGCGGCCCCTTATAGGGGGCCGTCGCACTCGTCGGGGTTGCCCCGCCGATGCTAGCCTCCTGGCAGAGAGGGGGTCGGCTTTCCTCTCCCTCTCCGCTGCCTCCTTCTGCGCTATCACAATCTCGCAGAAGGAGGCAAACGCTGCTCTTGACCTCTCGCTGCCGATCATGTGGTCGACCACGGCCGGCAACGAGAGGTCCATCCCAATAACGTCCCTTAGGTCTCTGCGCGGTGCCGACCACGCTGGACATTCTTCCAGCGTATGCAGCGCAGAGTCCTGGGCCTCCTCGCAGTGGTGGCACTGCGATCCTCCCAGTGCCAGTTATGAACACACAGTTTGAGGAAACGGCGGTATGCAGGTAATTTAACTTATGCGCATGCATTGCTGCAACTAGTGCTGTATAATTTAGAATTTTTGTTACCGCGCCATCCGATTTGTATACATGTGCAAATACTCGTACACGCTGCATTGTATTTTTTTCCGCACGCGACAAGGAGGGGACAGAGGCGAGTTCCGGCTCGCGTCTGTCCCCTCCCCCCGTCCCACCCCCTGGTCGAATCGCATAAAACTTAAAATACGATAAAATAAAAGATAAAATCAATAAATGAAAACGTGTGTAGATAAAATAGATAAAATAAAAGTCAATAAATAAATAAATAATAATAAGTAAATACATACAATGGACAAAACACAACAAACATAAGAAGGGGGCAAAATAAAGGGGAATAAAAGATAAAGATAAAATTTATAATATAGAATATAAAATATATATAGAATAAAATGAAATAGTATAAAATAAAAGGAGGGGGGTCGACCGGCAGGTCGCATCTTTGTAGAGGGGGGAGGGGATTATTGCTCCACCTCGCCCCCCGCGAGTTGCCCACCCCGGGGGCGCCTTAACGGCCAGCCCCCCTTGGCGGCGGTGGAAGTACTAAGTAGTCCCACCGCCGCCATTACGTCTGCGGCCCCTTACAGGGGGCCGTCGGACTCGTCGGGGTTGCCCCACCGATGCAAGCCTCCTGGCGGAGAGGGGGTCGGCTTTCCTCTCCCTCTCCGCTGCCTCCTTCTGCGTTATCACAATCTCGCAGAAGGAGGCAAACGCTGCTCTTGACCTCTCGCTGCCGATCATGTGGTCGACCACGGCCGGCAACGAGAGGTCCATCCCAATAACGTCCCTTAGGTCTCTGCGCGGTGCCGACCACGCTGGGCATTCTTCCAGCGTATGCAGCGCAGAGTCCTGGGCCTCCTCGCAGTGGTGGCACTGCGATCCTCCCAGTGCCAGTTATGAACACACAGTTTGAGGAAACGGCGGTATGCAGGTAATTTAACTTATGCGCATGCATTGCTGCAACTAGTGCTGTATAATTTAGAATTTTTGTTACCGCGCCATCCGATTTGTATACATGTGCAAATACTCGTACACGCTGCATTGTATTTTTTTCCGCACGCGACAAGGAGGGGACAGAGGCGAGTTCCGGCTCGCGTCTGTCCCCTCCCCCCGTCCCACCCCCTGGTCGAATCGCATAAAACTTAAAATACGATAAAATAAAAGATAAAATCAATAAATGAAAACGTGTGTAGATAAAATAGATAAAATAAAAGTCAATAAATAAATAAATAATAATAAGTAAATAAATACAATGGACAAAACACAACAAACATAAGAAGGGGGCAATATAAAGGGGAATAAAAGATAAAGATAAAATTTATAATATTGAATATAAAATATATATAGAATAAAATGAAATAGTATAAAATAAAAGGAGGGGGGTCGACCGGCAGGTCGCATCTTTGTAGAGGGGGGAGGGGATTATTGCTCCACCTCGCCCCCCGCGAGTTGCCCACCCCGGGGGCGCCTTAACGGCCAGCCCCCCTTGGCGGCGGTGGAAGTACTAAGTAGTCCCACCGCCGCCATTACGTCTGCGGCCCCTTACAGGGGGCCGTCGGACTCGTCGGGGTTGCCCCACCGATGCAAGCCTCCTGGCGGAGAGGGGGTCGGCTTTCCTCTCCCTCTCCGCTGCCTCCTTCTGCGTTATCACAATCTCGCAGAAGGAGGCAAACGCTGCTCTTGACCTCTCGCTGCCGATCATGTGTTCGACCACGACCGGCAACGAGAGGTCCATCCCAATAACGCCCCTTAGGTCTTTGCGCGGTGCCGACCACGCTGGACATTCTTCCAGCGTATGCAGCGCAGAGTCCCGTGCCTCCTCGTAGTGGTGGCACTGCGATCCTCCCAGTGCCAGTTATGAACACACAGTTTGAGGAAACGGCGGTATGCAGGTAATTTAACTTATGCGCATGCATTGCTGCAACTAGTGCTGTATAATTTAGAATTTTTGTTACCGCGCCATCCGATTTGTATACATGTGCAAATACTCGTACACGCTGCATTGTATTTTTTTCCGCACGCGACAAGGAGGGGACAGAGGCGAGTTCCGGCTCGCGTCTGTCCCCTCCCCCCGTCCCACCCCCTGGTCGAATCGCATAAAACTTAAAATACGATAAAATAAAAGATAAAATCAATAAATGAAAACGTGTGTAGATAAAATAGATAAAATAAAAGTCAATAAATAAATAAATAATAATAAGTAAATAAATACAATGAACAAAACACAACAAACATAAGAAGGGGGCAAAATAAAGGGGAATAAAAGATAAAGATAAAATTTATAATATAGAATATAAAATATATATAGAATAAAATGAAATAGTATAAAATAAAAGGAGGGGGGTCGACCGGCAGGTCGCATCTTTGTAGAGGGGGGTGGGGATTATTGCTCCACCTCGCCCCCCGCGAGTTGCCCACCCCGGGGGCGCCTTAACGGCCAGCCCCCCTTGGCGGCGGTGGAAGTACTAAGTAGTCCCACCGCCGCCATTACGTCTGCGGCCCCTTACAGGGGGCCGTCGGACTCGTCGGGGTTGCCCCGCCGATGCTAGCCTCCTGGCGGAGAGGGGGTCGGCTTTCCTCTCCCTCTCCGCTGCCTCCTTCTGCGTTATCACAATCTCGCAGAAGGAGGCAAACGCTGCTCTTGACCTCTCGCTGCCGATCATGTGTTCGACCACGACCGGCAACGAGAGGTCCATCCCAATAACGCCCCTTAGGTCTCTGCGCGGCGCCGACCACGCTGGACATTCTTCCAGCGCATGCCGCGCAGAGTCCTGGGCCTCCTCGCAGTGGTGGCACTGCGATCCTCCCAGTGCCAGTTATGAACACACAGTTTGAGGAAACGGCGGTATGCAGGTAATTTAACTTATGCGCATGCATTGATGCAACTTGTGCTGTATAATTTAGAATTTTTGTTACCGCGCCATCCGATTTTTATACATGTGCAAATACTCGTACACGCTGCATTGTATTTTTTTCCGCACGCGACAAGGAGGGGACAGAGGCGAGTTCCGGCTCTCAAAAGTCAATAAATAAATAAATAATAATAAGTAAATAAATACAATGGACAAAACACAACAAACATAAGAAGGGGGGCAAAATAAAGGGGAATAAAAGATAAAGATAAAATTTATAATATAGAATATAAAATATATATAGAATAAAATGAAATATTATAAAATAAAAGGAGGGGGGTCGACCGGCAGGTCGCATCTTTGTAGAGGGAGGAGGGGATTATTGCTCCACCTCGCCCCCCGCGAGCTGCCCACCCCGGGGGCGCCTTAACGGCCAGCCCCCCTTGGCGGCGGAGGAAGTACTAAGTAGTCCCACCGCCGCCATTACGTCTGCGGCCCCTTACAGGGGGCCGTCGGACTCGTCGGGGTTGCCCCACCGATGCAAGCCTCCTGGCGGAGAGGGGGTCGGCTTTCCTCTCCCTCTCCGCTGCCTCCTTCTGCGTTATCACAATCTCGCAGAAGGAGGCGAACGCTGCTCTTGACCTCTCGCTGCCGATCATGTGTTCGACCACGACCGGCAACGAGAGGTCCATCCCAATAACGCCCCTTAGGTCTCTGCGCGGCGCCGACCACGCTGGACATTCTTCCAGCGTATGCCGCGCAGAGTCCCGGGCCTCCTCGCAGTGGTGGCACTGCGATCCTCCCAGTGCCAGTTATGAACACACAGTTTGAGGAAACGGCGGTATGCAGGTAATTTAACTTATGCGCATGCATTGCTGCAACTAGTGCTGTATAATTTAGAATTTTTGTTACCGCGCCATCCGATTTGTATACATGTGCAAATACTCGTACACGCTGCATTGTATTTTTTTCCGCACGCGACAAGGAGGGGACAGAGGCGAGTTCCGGCTCGCGTCTGTCCCCTCCCCCCGTCCCACCCCCTGGTCGAATCGCATAAAACTTAAAATACGATAAAATAAAAGATAAAATCAATAAATGAAAACGTGTGTAGATAAAATAGATAAAATAAAAGTCAATAAATAAATAAATAATAATAAGTAAATAAATACAATGGACAAAACACAACAAACATAAGAAGGGGGGCAAAATAAAGGGGAATAAAAGATAAAGATAAAATTTATAATATAGAATATAAAATATATAGAGAATGAAATGAAATATTATAAAATAAAACGAGGGGGGTCGTCCGGCAGGTCGCATCTTTGTAGAGGGGGGGAGGGGATTATTGCTCCACCTCGCCCCCCGCGACCTGCCCACCCCGGGGGCGCCTTAACGGCCAGCCCCCCTTTTCGGCGGTGGAAGTACTAAGTAGTCCCACCGCCGCCATTACGTCTGCGGCCCCTTACAGGGGTCCGTCGGCCTCGTCGGGGTTGCCCCGCCGATGCTAGCCTCCTGGCGGAGAGGGGGTCGGCTTTCCTCTCCCTCTCCGCTGCCTCCTTCTGCGTTATCACAATCTCGCAGAAGGAGGCAAACGCTGCTCTTGACCTCTCGCTGCCGATCATGTGTTCGACCACGACCGGCAACGAGAGGTCCATCCCAATAACGCCCCTTAGGTCTCTGCGCGGCGCCGACCACGCTGGACATTCTTCCAGCGTATGCCGCGCAGAGTCCCGGGCCTCCTCGCAGTGGTGGCACTGCGATCCTCCCAGTGCCAGTTATGAACACACAGTTTGAGGAAACGGCGGTATGCAGGTAATTTAACTTATGCGCATGCATTGCTGCAACTTGTGCTGTATAATTTAGGATTTTTGTTACCGCGCCATCCGATTTTTATACATGTGCAAATACTCGTACACACTGCATTGTATTTTTTTCCGCACGCGACAAGGAGGGGACAGAGGCGAGTTCCGGCTCGCGTCTGTCCCCTCCCCCCGTCCCAACCCCCCTGGTCGAATCGCATAAAACTTAAAATACGATAAAATAAAAGATAAAATCAATAAATGAAAACGTGTATAGATAAAATAGATAAAATAAAAGTCAATAAATAAATAAATAATAATAAGTAAATAAATACAATGGACAAAACACAACAAACATAAGAAGGGGGGCAAAATAAAGGGGAATAAAAGATAAAGATAAAATTTATAATATAGAATATAAAATATATATAGAATAAAATGAAAAATTATAGAATAAAAGGAGGGGGGTCGACCGGCAGGTCTCATCTTTGTAGAGGGGGGAGGGGATTATTGCTCCAGGTCGCCCCCCGCGAGCTGCCCACCCCGGGGGCGCCTTAACGGCCAGCCCCCCTTGGCGGCGGTGGAAGTACTAAGTAGTCCCACCGCCGCCATTACGTCTGCGGCCCCTTATAGGGGGCCGTCGCACTCGTCGGGGTTGCCCCGCCGATGCTAGCCTCCTGGCAGAGAGGGGGTCGGCTTTCCTCTCCCTCTCCGCTGCCTCCTTCTGCGCTATCACAATCTCGCAGAAGGAGGCAAACGCTGCTCTTGACCTCTCGCTGCCGATCATGTGGTCGACCACGGCCGGCAACGAGAGGTCCATCCCAATAACGTCCCTTAGGTCTCTGCGCGGTGCCGACCACGCTGGACATTCTTCCAGCGTATGCAGCGCAGAGTCCTGGGCCTCCTCGCAGTGGTGGCACTGCGATCCTCCCAGTGCCAGTTATGAACACACAGTTTGAGGAAACGGCGGTATGCAGGTAATTTAACTTATGCGCATGCATTGCTGCAACTAGTGCTGTATAATTTAGAATTTTTGTTACCGCGCCATCCGATTTGTATACATGTGCAAATACTCGTACACGCTGCATTGTATTTTTTTCCGCACGCGACAAGGAGGGGACAGAGGCGAGTTCCGGCTCGCGTCTGTCCCCTCCCCCCGTCCCACCCCCTGGTCGAATCGCATAAAACTTAAAATACGATAAAATAAAAGATAAAATCAATAAATGAAAACGTGTGTAGATAAAATAGATAAAATAAAAGTCAATAAATAAATAAATAATAATAAGTAAATACATACAATGGACAAAACACAACAAACATAAGAAGGGGGCAAAATAAAGGGGAATAAAAGATAAAGATAAAATTTATAATATAGAATATAAAATATATATAGAATAAAATGAAATAGTATAAAATAAAAGGAGGGGGGTCGACCGGCAGGTCGCATCTTTGTAGAGGGGGGAGGGGATTATTGCTCCACCTCGCCCCCCGCGAGTTGCCCACCCCGGGGGCGCCTTAACGGCCAGCCCCCCTTGGCGGCGGTGGAAGTACTAAGTAGTCCCACCGCCGCCATTACGTCTGCGGCCCCTTACAGGGGGCCGTCGGACTCGTCGGGGTTGCCCCACCGATGCAAGCCTCCTGGCGGAGAGGGGGTCGGCTTTCCTCTCCCTCTCCGCTGCCTCCTTCTGCGTTATCACAATCTCGCAGAAGGAGGCAAACGCTGCTCTTGACCTCTCGCTGCCGATCATGTGGTCGACCACGGCCGGCAACGAGAGGTCCATCCCAATAACGTCCCTTAGGTCTCTGCGCGGTGCCGACCACGCTGGACATTCTTCCAGCGTATGCAGCGCAGAGTCCTGGGCCTCCTCGCAGTGGTGGCACTGCGATCCTCCCAGTGCCAGTTATGAACACACAGTTTGAGGAAACGGCGGTATGCAGGTAATTTAACTTATGCGCATGCATTGCTGCAACTAGTGCTGTATAATTTAGAATTTTTGTTACCGCGCCATCCGATTTGTATACATGTGCAAATACTCGTACACGCTGCATTGTATTTTTTTCCGCACGCGACAAGGAGGGGACAGAGGCGAGTTCCGGCTCGCGTCTGTCCCCTCCCCCCGTCCCACCCCCTGGTCGAATCGCATAAAACTTAAAATACGATAAAATAAAAGATAAAATCAATAAATGAAAACGTGTGTAGATAAAATAGATAAAATAAAAGTCAATAAATAAATAAATAATAATAAGTAAATACATACAATGGACAAAACACAACAAACATAAGAAGGGGGCAAAATAAAGGGGAATAAAAGATAAAGATAAAATTTATAATATAGAATATAAAATATATATAGAATAAAATGAAATAGTATAAAATAAAAGGAGGGGGGTCGACCGGCAGGTCGCATCTTTGTAGAGGGGGGAGGGGATTATTGCTCCACCTCGCCCCCCGCGAGTTGCCCACCCCGGGGGCGCCTTAACGGCCAGCCCCCCTTGGCGGCGGTGGAAGTACTAAGTAGTCCCACCGCCGCCATTACGTCTGCGGCCCCTCACAGGGGGCCGTCGGACTCGTCGGGGTTGCCCCACCGATGCAAGCCTCCTGGCGGAGAGGGGGTCGGCTTTCCTCTCCCTCTCCGCTGCCTCCTTCTGCGTTATCACAATCTCGCAGAAGGAGGCAAACGCTGCTCTTGACCTCTCGCTGCCGATCATGTGGTCGACCACGGCCGGCAACGAGAGGTCCATCCCAATAACGTCCCTTAGGTCTCTGCGCGGTGCCGACCACGCTGGGCATTCTTCCAGCGTATGCAGCGCAGAGTCCTGGGCCTCCTCGCAGTGGTGGCACTGCGATCCTCCCAGTGCCAGTTATGAACACACAGTTTGAGGAAACGGCGGTCTGCAGGTAATTTAACTTATGCGCATGCATTGCTGCAACTAGTGCTGTATAATTTAGAATTTTTGTTACCGCGCCATCCGATTTGTATACATGTGCAAATACTCGTACACGCTGCATTGTATTTTTTTCCGCACGCGACAAGGAGGGGACAGAGGCGAGTTCCGGCTCGCGTCTGTCCCCTCCCCCCGTCCCACCCCCTGGTCGAATCGCATAAAACTTAAAATACGATAAAATAAAAGATAAAATCAATAAATGAAAACGTGTGTAGATAAAATAGATAAAATAAAAGTCAATAAATAAATAAATAATAATAAGTAAATAAATACAATGGACAAAACACAACAAACATAAGAAGGGGGCAATATAAAGGGGAATAAAAGATAAAGATAAAATTTATAATATTGAATATAAAATATATATAGAATAAAATGAAATAGTATAAAATAAAAGGAGGGGGGTCGACCGGCAGGTCGCATCTTTGTAGAGGGGGGAGGGGATTATTGCTCCACCTCGCCCCCCGCGAGTTGCCCACCCCGGGGGCGCCTTAACGGCCAGCCCCCCTTGGCGGCGGTGGAAGTACTAAGTAGTCCCACCGCCGCCATTACGTCTGCGGCCCCTTACAGGGGGCCGTCGGACTCGTCGGGGTTGCCCCACCGATGCAAGCCTCCTGGCGGAGAGGGGGTCGGCTTTCCTCTCCCTCTCCGCTGCCTCCTTCTGCGTTATCACAATCTCGCAGAAGGAGGCAAACGCTGCTCTTGACCTCTCGCTGCCGATCATGTGTTCGACCACGACCGGCAACGAGAGGTCCATCCCAATAACGCCCCTTAGGTCTTTGCGCGGTGCCGACCACGCTGGACATTCTTCCAGCGTATGCAGCGCAGAGTCCCGTGCCTCCTCGTAGTGGTGGCACTGCGATCCTCCCAGTGCCAGTTATGAACACACAGTTTGAGGAAACGGCGGTATGCAGGTAATTTAACTTATGCGCATGCATTGCTGCAACTAGTGCTGTATAATTTAGAATTTTTGTTACCGCGCCATCCGATTTGTATACATGTGCAAATACTCGTACACGCTGCATTGTATTTTTTTCCGCACGCGACAAGGAGGGGACAGAGGCGAGTTCCGGCTCGCGTCTGTCCCCTCCCCCCGTCCCACCCCCTGGTCGAATCGCATAAAACTTAAAATACGATAAAATAAAAGATAAAATCAATAAATGAAAACGTGTGTAGATAAAATAGATAAAATAAAAGTCAATAAATAAATAAATAATAATAAGTAAATAAATACAATGAACAAAACACAACAAACATAAGAAGGGGGCAAAATAAAGGGGAATAAAAGATAAAGATAAAATTTATAATATAGAATATAAAATATATATAGAATAAAATGAAATAGTATAAAATAAAAGGAGGGGGGTCGACCGGCAGGTCGCATCTTTGTAGAGGGGGGTGGGGATTATTGCTCCACCTCGCCCCCCGCGAGTTGCCCACCCCGGGGGCGCCTTAACGGCCAGCCCCCCTTGGCGGCGGTGGAAGTACTAAGTAGTCCCACCGCCGCCATTACGTCTGCG
Organism: Lasioglossum baleicum; assembly: GCF_051020765.1. Lineage (NCBI taxonomy): Eukaryota > Metazoa > Arthropoda > Insecta > Hymenoptera > Halictidae > Lasioglossum > Lasioglossum baleicum. The sequence continues at coordinate 178,266 of NW_027469099.1, read as the reverse complement.
GCCCCTTACAGGGGGCCGTCGGACTCGTCGGGGTTGCCCCGCCGATGCTAGCCTCCTGGCGGAGAGGGGGTCGGCTTTCCTCTCCCTCTCCGCTGCCTCCTTCTGCGTTATCACAATCTCGCAGAAGGAGGCAAACGCTGCTCTTGACCTCTCGCTGCCGATCATGTGTTCGACCACGACCGGCAACGAGAGGTCCATCCCAATAACGCCCCTTAGGTCTCTGCGCGGCGCCGACCACGCTGGACATTCTTCCAGCGCATGCCGCGCAGAGTCCTGGGCCTCCTCGCAGTGGTGGCACTGCGATCCTCCCAGTGCCAGTTATGAACACACAGTTTGAGGAAACGGCGGTATGCAGGTAATTTAACTTATGCGCATGCATTGATGCAACTTGTGCTGTATAATTTAGAATTTTTGTTACCGCGCCATCCGATTTTTATACATGTGCAAATACTCGTACACGCTGCATTGTATTTTTTTCCGCACGCGACAAGGAGGGGACAGAGGCGAGTTCCGGCTCTCAAAAGTCAATAAATAAATAAATAATAATAAGTAAATAAATACAATGGACAAAACACAACAAACATAAGAAGGGGGGCAAAATAAAGGGGAATAAAAGATAAAGATAAAATTTATAATATAGAATATAAAATATATATAGAATAAAATGAAATATTATAAAATAAAAGGAGGGGGGTCGACCGGCAGGTCGCATCTTTGTAGAGGGAGGAGGGGATTATTGCTCCACCTCGCCCCCCGCGAGCTGCCCACCCCGGGGGCGCCTTAACGGCCAGCCCCCCTTGGCGGCGGAGGAAGTACTAAGTAGTCCCACCGCCGCCATTACGTCTGCGGCCCCTTACAGGGGGCCGTCGGACTCGTCGGGGTTGCCCCACCGATGCAAGCCTCCTGGCGGAGAGGGGGTCGGCTTTCCTCTCCCTCTCCGCTGCCTCCTTCTGCGTTATCACAATCTCGCAGAAGGAGGCGAACGCTGCTCTTGACCTCTCGCTGCCGATCATGTGTTCGACCACGACCGGCAACGAGAGGTCCATCCCAATAACGCCCCTTAGGTCTCTGCGCGGCGCCGACCACGCTGGACATTCTTCCAGCGTATGCCGCGCAGAGTCCCGGGCCTCCTCGCAGTGGTGGCACTGCGATCCTCCCAGTGCCAGTTATGAACACACAGTTTGAGGAAACGGCGGTATGCAGGTAATTTAACTTATGCGCATGCATTGCTGCAACTAGTGCTGTATAATTTAGAATTTTTGTTACCGCGCCATCCGATTTGTATACATGTGCAAATACTCGTACACGCTGCATTGTATTTTTTTCCGCACGCGACAAGGAGGGGACAGAGGCGAGTTCCGGCTCGCGTCTGTCCCCTCCCCCCGTCCCACCCCCTGGTCGAATCGCATAAAACTTAAAATACGATAAAATAAAAGATAAAATCAATAAATGAAAACGTGTGTAGATAAAATAGATAAAATAAAAGTCAATAAATAAATAAATAATAATAAGTAAATAAATACAATGGACAAAACACAACAAACATAAGAAGGGGGGCAAAATAAAGGGGAATAAAAGATAAAGATAAAATTTATAATATAGAATATAAAATATATAGAGAATGAAATGAAATATTATAAAATAAAACGAGGGGGGTCGTCCGGCAGGTCGCATCTTTGTAGAGGGGGGGAGGGGATTATTGCTCCACCTCGCCCCCCGCGACCTGCCCACCCCGGGGGCGCCTTAACGGCCAGCCCCCCTTTTCGGCGGTGGAAGTACTAAGTAGTCCCACCGCCGCCATTACGTCTGCGGCCCCTTACAGGGGTCCGTCGGCCTCGTCGGGGTTGCCCCGCCGATGCTAGCCTCCTGGCGGAGAGGGGGTCGGCTTTCCTCTCCCTCTCCGCTGCCTCCTTCTGCGTTATCACAATCTCGCAGAAGGAGGCAAACGCTGCTCTTGACCTCTCGCTGCCGATCATGTGTTCGACCACGACCGGCAACGAGAGGTCCATCCCAATAACGCCCCTTAGGTCTCTGCGCGGCGCCGACCACGCTGGACATTCTTCCAGCGTCTGCCGCGCAGAGTCCTGGCCCTCCTCGCAGTGGTGGCACTGCGATCCTCCCAGTGCCAGTTATGAATACAGAGTTTGAGGAAACGGCGGTATGCAGGTAATTTAACTTATGCGCATGCATTGCTGCAACTTGTGCTGTATAATTTAGGATTTTTGTTACCGCGCCATCCGATTTTTATACATGTGCAAATACTCGTACACACTGCATTGTATTTTTTTCCGCACGCGACAAGGAGGGGACAGAGGCGAGTTCCGGCTCGCGTCTGTCCCCTACCCCCGTCCCGCCGCCCTGGTTGACCCGCTTAAAACTTAAAAATACGATAAAATAAAAGGTAAAATCAATAAATGAAAACGTGTATAGATAAAATAGATAAAATAAAAGTCAATAAATAAATAAATAATAATAAGTAAATAAATACAATGGACAAAACACAACAAACATAAGAAGGGGGGCAAAATAAAGGGGAATAAAAGATAAAGATAAAATTTATAATATAGAATATAAAATATATATAGAATAAAATGAAATATTATAAAATAAAAGGAGGGGTGTCGACCGGCAGGTCGCATCTTTGTAGAGGGGGGAGGGGATTATTGCTCCACCTCGCCCCCCGCGAGCTGCCCACCCCGGGGGCGCCTTAACGGCCAGCCCCCCTTGGCGGCGGTAGAAGTACTAAGTAGTCCCACCGCCGCCATTACGTCTGCGGCCCCTTACAGGGGGCCGTCGGCCTCGTCGGGGTTGCCCCGCCGATGCTAGCCTCCTGGCGGAGAGGGGGTCGGCTTTCCTCTCCCTCTCCGCTGCCTCCTTCTGCGTTATCACAATCTCGCAGAAGGAGGCAAACGCTGTTCTTGACCTCTCGCTGCCGATCATGTGTTCGACCACGACCGGCAACGAGAGGTCCATCCCAATAACGTCCCTTAGGTCTCTGCGCGGTGCCGACCACGCTGGACATTCTTCCAGCGTATGCCGCGCAGAGTCCCGGGCCTCCTCGCAGTGGTGGCACTGCGATCCTCCCAGTGCCAGTTATGAACACACAGTTTGAGGAAACGGCGGTATGCAGGTAATTTAACTTATGCGCATGCATTGCTGCAACTTGTGCTGTATAATTTAGGATTTTTGTTACCGCGCCATCCGATTTTTATACATGTGCAAATACTCGTACACACTGCATTGTATTTTTTTCCGCACGCGACAAGGAGGGGACAGAGGCGAGTTCCGGCTCGCGTCTGTCCCCTACCCCCGTCCCGCCACCCTGGTTGACCCGCTTAAAACTTAAAAATACGATAAAATAAAAGATAAAATCAATAAATGAAAACGTGTATAGATAAAATAGATAAAATAAAAGTCAATAAATAAATAAATAATAATAAGTAAATAAATACAATGGACAAAACACAACAAACATAAGAAGGGGTGGTAAAATAAAGATGAATAAAAGATGAAGATAAAATTTATAATATAGAATATAAAATATATATAGTATAAAATGAAATATTATAAAATAAAAGGAGGGGGGTCGACCGGCAGGTCTCATCTTTGTAGATGGGGGCAGGGGATTATTGCTCCACCTCGCCCCCCGCGAGCTGCCCACCCCGGGGGCGCCTTAACGGCCAGCCCCCCTTGGCGGCGGTGGAAGTACTAAGTAGTCCCACCGCCGCCATTACGTCTGCGGCCCCTTACAGGGGGCCGTCGGCCTCGTCGGGGTTGCCCCGCCGATGCTAGCCTCCTGGCGGTGAGGGGGTCGGCTTCCCTCTCCCTCTCCGCTGCCTCCTTCTGCGTTATCACAATCTCGCAGAAGGAGGCAAACGCTGCTCCTGACCTCTCGCTGCCGATCATGTGGTCGACCACGACCGGCAACGAGAGGTCCATCCCAATAACGCCCCTTAGGTCTCTGCGCGGCGCCGACCACGCTGGACATTCTTCCAGCGTATGCCGCGGAGAGTCCTGGGCCTCCTCGCAGTGGTGGCACTGCGATCCCCTCAGTGCCAGTTATGAACACACAGTTTGAGGAAACGGCGGTATGCAGGTAATTTAACTTACGCGCATGCATTGCTGCAACTTGTGCTGTATGATTTAGAATTTTTGTTACCGCGCCATCCGATTTTTATACATGTGCAAATACTCGTACACGCTGCATTGTATTTTTTTCCGCACGCGACAAGGAGGGGACCGAGGCGAGTTCCGGCTCGCGTCTGTCCCTTCCCCCCGTCCCACCCCCCTGGTCGAGCCGCATAAAACTTAAAAATATGATAAAATAAAAGATAAAATCAATAAATTAAAACGTGTATAGATGAAATAGATAAAATAAATGACAATAAATAAATAAATAATAATAAGAAATAAATACAATGGACAAAACATAAGGGGTGGCAAAATAAAGTGGAATAAAAGATAAAGATAAAATTTATAATATAGAATATAAAATATATATAGAATAAAATGAAATATTATAAAATAAAAGGAGGGGGGTCGACCGGCAGGTCGCATCTTTGTAGAGGGGGGGAGGGGATTATTGCTCCACCTCGCCCCCCGCGACCTGCCCACCTCGGGGGCGCCTTAACGGCCAGCCCCCCTTGGCGGCGGTGGAAGTACTAAGTAGTCCCACCGCCGCCATTACGTCTGCGGCCCCTTACAGGGCGCCGTCGGCCTCGTCGGGGTTGCCCCGCCGATGCTAGCCTCCTGGCGGTGAGGGGGTCGGCTTCCCTCTCCCTCTCCGCTGCCTCCTTCTGCGTTATCACAATCTCGCAGAAAGAGGCAAACGCTGTTCTTGACCTCTCGCTGCCGATCATGTGGTCGACCACGACCGGCAACGAGAGGTCCATTCCAATAACGCCCCTTAGGTCTCTGCGCGGCGCCGACCACGCTGGATATTCTTCCAGCGTATGCCGCGCAGAGTCCCGGGCCTCCTCGCAGTGGTGGCACTGCGATCCTCCCAGTGCCAGTTATGAACACACAGTTTGAGGAAACGGCGGTATGCAGGTAATTTAACTTATGCGCATGCATTGCTGCAACTAGTGCTGTATAATTTAGAATTTTTGTTACCGCGCCATCCGATTTATATACATGTGCAAATACTCGTATACGCTGCATTGTATTTTTTTCCGCACGCGACAAGGAGGGGACAGAGGCGAGTTCCGGCTCGCGTCTGTCCCCTCCCCCCGTCCCACCCCCCTGGTCGAAACGCATAAAACTTAAAATACGATAAAATAAAAGATAAAATCAATAAATGAAAACGTGTACAGATAAAATAGATAAAATAAAAGTCAATAAATAAATAAATAATAATAAGTAAATAAATACAATGGACCAAACACAACAAACATAAGAAGGGGGGGCAAAATAAAGGGGAATAAAAGATAAAGATAAAATTTATAATATAGAATATAAAATATATATAGAATAAAATGAAATATTATAAAATAAGACGAGGGGGGTCGACCGGCAGGTCGCATCTTTGTAGAGGGGGGGAGGGGATTATTGCTCCACCTCGCCCCCCGCGACCTGCCCACCTCGGGGGCGCCTTAACGGCCAGCCCCCCTTGGCGGCGGTGGAAGTACTAAGTAGTCCCACCGCCGCCATTACGTCTGCGGCCCCTTACAGGGCGCCGTCGGCCTCGTCGGGGTTGCCCCGCCGATGCTAGCCTCCTGGCGGTGAGGGGGTCGGCTTCCCTCTCCCTCTCCGCTGCCTCCTTCTGCGTTATCACAATCTCGCAGAAAGAGGCAAACGCTGTTCTTGACCTCTCGCTGCCGATCATGTGGTCGACCACGACCGGCAACGAGAGGTCCATTCCAATAACGCCCCCTAGGTCTCTGCGCGGCGCCGACCACGCTGGATATTCTTCCAGCGTATGCCGCGCAGAGTCCCGGGCCTCCTCGTAGTGGTGGCACAGCGATCCTCCCAGTGCCAGTTATGAACACACAGTTTGAGGAAACGGCGGTATGCAGGTAATTTAACTTATGCGCATGCATTGCTGCAACTAGTGCTGTATAATTTAGAATTTTTGTTACCGCGCCATCCGATTTGTATACATGTGCAAATACTCGTATACGCTGCATTGTATTTTTTTCCGCACGCGACAAGGAGGGGACAGAGGCGAGTTCCGACTCGCGTCTGTCCCCTCCCCCCGTCCCACCCCCCTGGTCGAATCGCATAAAACTTAAAATACGATAAAATAAAAGATAAAATCAATAAATGAAAACGTGTATAGATAAAATAGATAAAATAAAAGTCAATAAATAAATAAATAATAATAAGTAAATAAATACAATGGACAAAACACAACAAACATAAGAAGGGGTGGTAAAATAAAGATGAATAAAAGATGAAGATAAAATTTATAATATAGAATATAAAATATATATAGTATAAAATGAAATATTATAAAATAAAAGGAGGGGGGTCGACCGGCAGGTCTCATCTTTGTAGATGGGGGCAGGGGATTATTGCTCCACCTCGCCCCCCGCGAGCTGCCCACCCCGGGGGCGCCTTAACGGCCAGCCCCCCTTGGCGGCGGTGGAAGTACTAAGTAGTCCCACCGCCGCCATTACGTCTGCGGCCCCTTACAGGGGGCCGTCGGCCTCGTCGGGGTTGCCCCGCCGATGCTAGCCTCCTGGCGGTGAGGGGGTCGGCTTCCCTCTCCCTCTCCGCTGCCTCCTTCTGCGTTATCACAATCTCGCAGAAGGAGGCAAACGCTGCTCCTGACCTCTCGCTGCCGATCATGTGGTCGACCACGACCGGCAACGAGAGGTCCATCCCAATAACGCCCCTTAGGTCTCTGCGCGGCGCCGACCACGCTGGACATTCTTCCAGCGTATGCCGCGGAGAGTCCTGGGCCTCCTCGCAGTGGTGGCACTGCGATCCCCTCAGTGCCAGTTATGAACACACAGTTTGAGGAAACGGCGGTATGCAGGTAATTTAACTTACGCGCATGCATTGCTGCAACTTGTGCTGTATGATTTAGAATTTTTGTTACCGCGCCATCCGATTTTTATACATGTGCAAATACTCGTACACGCTGCATTGTATTTTTTTCCGCACGCGACAAGGAGGGGACAGAGGCGAGTTCCGGCTCGCGTCTGTCCCTTCCCCCCGTCCCACCCCCCTGGTCGAGCCGCATAAAACTTAAAAATATGATAAAATAAAAGATAAAATCAATAAATTAAAACGTGTATAGATGAAATAGATAAAATAAATGACAATAAATAAATAAATAATAATAAGAAATAAATACAATGGACAAAACATAAGGGGTGGCAAAATAAAGTGGAATAAAAGATAAAGATAAAATTTATAATATAGAATATAAAATATATATAGAATAAAATGAAATATTATAAAATAAAAGGAGGGGGGTCGACCGGCAGGTCGCATCTTTGTAGAGGGGGGGAGGGGATTATTGCTCCACCTCGCCCCCCGCGACCTGCCCAGCTCGTGGGCGCCTTGACGGCCAGCCCCCCTTGGCGGCGGTGGAAGTACTAAGTAGTCCCACCGCCGCCATTACGTCTGCGGCCCCTTACAGGGGGCCGTCGGCCTCGTCGGGGTTGCCCCGCCGATGCTAGCCTCCTTGCGGTGAGGGGGTCGGCTTCCCTCTCAATCTTCGCTGCCTCCTTCTGCGTTATCACAATCTCGCAGAAGGAGGCAAACGCTGCTCTTGACCTCTCGCTGCCGATCATGTGGTCGACCACGACCGGCAACGAGAGGTCCATCCCAATAACGCCCCTTAGGTCTCTGCGCGGCGCCGACCACGCTGGACATTCTTCCAGCGTATGCCGCGGAGAGTCCTGGGCCTCCTCGCAGTGGTGGCACTGCGATCCCCTCAGTGCCAGTTATGAACACACAGTTTGAGGAAACGGCGGTATGCAGGTAATTTAACTTATGCGCATGCATTGCTGCAACTTGTGCTGTATGATTTAGAATTTTTGTTACCGCGCCATCCGATTTTTATACATGTGCAAATACTCGTACACGCTGCATTGTATTTTTTCCCGCACGCGTCAAGGAGGGGACAGAGACGAGTTCCGGCTCGCGTCTGTCCCCTCCCACCGTCCCGCCCCCCTGGTCGACCAGCATAAAACTTAAAATACGATAAAATAAAAGATAAAATCAATAAATGAAAACGTGTATAGATAAAATAGATAAAATAAAAGTCAATAAATAAATAAATAATAATAAGTAAATAAATACAATGGACAAAACACAACAAACATAAGAAGGGGGGGCAAAATAAAGGGGAATAAAAGATAAAGATAAAATTTATAATATAGAATATAAAATATATATAGAATAAAATGAAATATTATAAAATAAAAGGAGGGGGTTCGACCGGCAGGTCGCATCTTTGTAGAGGGGGGGAGGGGACTATTGCTCCACCTCGCCCCCCGCGACCTGCCCACCCCGGGGGCGCCTTAACGGCCAGCCCCCCTTGCCGGCGGTGGAAGTACTAAGTAGTCCAACCGCCGCCATTACGTCTGCGGCCCCTTACAGGGGGCCGTCGGCCTCGTCGGGGTTGCCCCGCCGATGCTAGCCTCCTGGGGGTGAGGGGGTCGGCTTCCCCCCCCTCTCCGCTGCCTCCTTCTGCGTTATCACAATCTCGCAGAAGGAGGCAAACGCTGCTCCTGACCTCTCGCTGCCGATCATGTGGTCGACCACGACCGGCAACGAGAGGTCCATCCCAATAACGCCCCTTAGGTCTCTGCGCGGCGCCGACCACGCTGGACATTCTTCCAGCGTATGCCGCGGAGAGTCCTGGGCCTCCTCGCAGTGGTGGCACTGCGATCCCCTCAGTGCCAGTTATGAACACACAGTTTGAGGAAACGGCGGTATGCAGGTAATTTAACTTATGCGCATGCATTGCTGCAACTTGTGCTGTATGATTTAGAATTTTTGTTACCGCGCCATCCGATTTTTATACATGTGCAAATACTCGTACACGCTGCATTGTATTTTTTTCCGCACGCGACAAGGAGGGGACAGAGGCGAGTTCCGGCTCGCGTCTGTCCCTTCCCCCCGTCCCACCCCCCTGGTCGAGCCGCATAAAACTTAAAAATATGATAAAATAAAAGATAAAATCAATAAATTGAAACGTGTATAGATGAAATAGATAAAATAAATGACAATAAATAAATAAATAATAATAAGAAATAAATACAATGGACAAAACATAAGGGGTGGCAAAATAAAGTGGAATAAAAGATAAAGATAAAATTTATAATATAGAATATAAAATATATATAGAATAAAATGAAATATTATAAAATAAAAGGAGGGGGGTCGACCGGCAGGTCGCATCTTTGTAGAGGGGGGGAGGGGATTATTGCTCCAACTCGCCCCCCGCGACCTGCCCACCTCGTGGGCGCCTTGACGGCCAGCCCCCCTTGGCGGCGGTGGAAGTACTAAGTAGTCCCACCGCCGCCATTACGTCTGCGGCCCCTTACAGGGGGCCGTCGGCCTCGTCGGGGTTGCCCCGCCGATGCTAGCCTCCTTGCGGTGAGGGGGTCGGCTTCCCTCTCAATCTTCGCTGCCTCCTTCTGCGTTATCACAATCTCGCAGAAGGAGGCAAACGCTGCTCTTGACCTCTCGCTGCCGATCATGTGGTCGACCACGACCGGCAACGAGAGGTCCATCCCAATAACGCCCCTTAGGTCTCTGCGCGGCGCCGACCACGCTGGACATTCTTCCAGCGTATGCCGCGGAGAGTCCTGGGCCTCCTCGCAGTGGTGGCACTGCGATCCCCTCAGTGCCAGTTATGAACACACAGTTTGAGGAAACGGCGGTATGCAGGTAATTTAACTTATGCGCATGCATTGCTGCAACTTGTGCTGTATGATTTAGAATTTTTGTTACCGCGCCATCCGATTTTTATACATGTGCAAATACTCGTACACGCTGCATTGTATTTTTTCCCGCACGCGTCAAGGAGGGGACAGAGACGAGTTCCGGCTCGCGTCTGTCCCCTCCCACCGTCCCGCCCCCCTGGTCGACCAGCATAAAACTTAAAATACGATAAAATAAAAGATAAAATCAATAAATGAAAACGTGTATAGATAAAATAGATAAAATAAAAGTCAATAAATAAATAAATAATAATAAGTAAATAAATACAATGGACAAAACACAACAAACATAAGAAGGGGGGGCAAAATAAAGGGGAATAAAAGATAAAGATAAAATTTATAATATAGAATATAAAATATATATAGAATAAAATGAAATATTATAAAATAAAAGGAGGGGGTTCGACCGGCAGGTCGCATCTTTGTAGAGGGGGGGAGGGGACTATTGCTCCACCTCGCCCCCCGCGACCTGCCCACCCCGGGGGCGCCTTAACGGCCAGCCCCCCTTGCCGGCGGTGGAAGTACTAAGTAGTCCAACCGCCGCCATTACGTCTGCGGCCCCTTACAGGGGGCCGTCGGCCTCGTCGGGGTTGCCCCGCCGATGCTAGCCTCCTGGGGGTGAGGGGGTCGGCTTCCCCCCCCTCTCCGCTGCCTCCTTCTGCGTTATCACAATCTCGCAGAAGGAGGCAAACGCTGCTCCTGACCTCTCGCTGCCGATCATGTGGTCGACCACGACCGGCAACGAGAGGTCCATCCCAATAACGCCCCTTAGGTCTCTGCGCGGCGCCGACCACGCTAGACATTCTTCCAGCGTATGCCGCGGAGAGACCTGGGCCTCCTCGCAGTGGTGGCACTGCGATCCCCTCAGTGCCAGTTATGAACACACAGTTTGAGGAAACGGCGGTATGCAGGTAATTTAACTTACGCGCATGCATTGCTGCAACTTGTGCTGTATGATTTAGAATTTTTGTTACCGCGCCATCCGATTTGTATACATGTGCAAATACTCGTATACGCTGCATTGTATTTTTTTCCGCACGCGACAAGGAGGGGACAGAGGCGAGTTCCGACTCGCGTCTGTCCCCTCCCCCCGTCCCACCCCCCTGGTCGAATCGCATAAAACTTAAAATACGATAAAATAAAAGATAAAATCAATAAATGAAAACGTGTATAGATAAAATAGATAAAATAAAAGTCAATAAATAAATAAATAATAATAAGTAAATAAATACAATGGACAAAACACAACAAACATAAGAAGGGGTGGTAAAATAAAGATGAATAAAAGATGAAGATAAAATTTATAATATAGAATATAAAATATATATAGTATAAAATGAAATATTATAAAATAAAAGGAGGGGGGTCGACCGGCAGGTCTCATCTTTGTAGATGGGGGCAGGGGATTATTGCTCCACCTCGCCCCCCGCGAGCTGCCCACCCCGGGGGCGCCTTAACGGCCAGCCCCCCTTGGCGGCGGTGGAAGTACTAAGTAGTCCCACCGCCGCCATTACGTCTGCGGCCCCTTACAGGGGGCCGTCGGCCTCGTCGGGGTTGCCCCGCCGATGCTAGCCTCCTGGCGGTGAGGGGGTCGGCTTCCCTCTCCCTCTCCGCTGCCTCCTTCTGCGTTATCACAATCTCGCAGAAGGAGGCAAACGCTGCTCCTGACCTCTCGCTGCCGATCATGTGGTCGACCACGACCGGCAACGAGAGGTCCATCCCAATAACGCCCCTTAGGTCTCTGCGCGGCGCCGACCACGCTGGACATTCTTCCAGCGTATGCCGCGGAGAGTCCTGGGCCTCCTCGCAGTGGTGGCACTGCGATCCCCTCAGTGCCAGTTATGAACACACAGTTTGAGGAAACGGCGGTATGCAGGTAATTTAACTTACGCGCATGCATTGCTGCAACTTGTGCTGTATGATTTAGAATTTTTGTTACCGCGCCATCCGATTTTTATACATGTGCAAATACTCGTACACGCTGCATTGTATTTTTTTCCGCACGCGACAAGGAGGGGACAGAGGCGAGTTCCGGCTCGCGTCTGTCCCTTCCCCCCGTCCCACCCCCCTGGTCGAGCCGCATAAAACTTAAAAATATGATAAAATAAAAGATAAAATCAATAAATTAAAACGTGTATAGATGAAATAGATAAAATAAATGACAATAAATAAATAAATAATAATAAGAAATAAATACAATGGACAAAACATAAGGGGTGGCAAAATAAAGTGGAATAAAAGATAAAGATAAAATTTATAATATAGAATATAAAATATATATAGAATAAAATGAAATATTATAAAATAAAAGGAGGGGGGTCGACCGGCAGGTCGCATCTTTGTAGAGGGGGGGAGGGGATTATTGCTCCACCTCGCCCCCCGCGACCTGCCCAGCTCGTGGGCGCCTTGACGGCCAGCCCCCCTTGGCGGCGGTGGAAGTACTAAGTAGTCCCACCGCCGCCATTACGTCTGCGGCCCCTTACAGGGGGCCGTCGGCCTCGTCGGGGTTGCCCCGCCGATGCTAGCCTCCTTGCGGTGAGGGGGTCGGCTTCCCTCTCAATCTTCGCTGCCTCCTTCTGCGTTATCACAATCTCGCAGAAGGAGGCAAACGCTGCTCTTGACCTCTCGCTGCCGATCATGTGGTCGACCACGACCGGCAACGAGAGGTCCATCCCAATAACGCCCCTTAGGTCTCTGCGCGGCGCCGACCACGCTGGACATTCTTCCAGCGTATGCCGCGGAGAGTCCTGGGCCTCCTCGCAGTGGTGGCACTGCGATCCCCTCAGTGCCAGTTATGAACACACAGTTTGAGGAAACGGCGGTATGCAGGTAATTTAACTTATGCGCATGCATTGCTGCAACTTGTGCTGTATGATTTAGAATTTTTGTTACCGCGCCATCCGATTTTTATACATGTGCAAATACTCGTACACGCTGCATTGTATTTTTTCCCGCACGCGTCAAGGAGGGGACAGAGACGAGTTCCGGCTCGCGTCTGTCCCCTCCCACCGTCCCGCCCCCCTGGTCGACCAGCATAAAACTTAAAATACGATAAAATAAAAGATAAAATCAATAAATGAAAACGTGTATAGATAAAATAGATAAAATAAAAGTCAATAAATAAATAAATAATAATAAGTAAATAAATACAATGGACAAAACACAACAAACATAAGAAGGGGGGGCAAAATAAAGGGGAATAAAAGATAAAGATAAAATTTATAATATAGAATATAAAATATATATAGAATAAAATGAAATATTATAAAATAAAAGGAGGGGGTTCGACCGGCAGGTCGCATCTTTGTAGAGGGGGGGAGGGGACTATTGCTCCACCTCGCCCCCCGCGACCTGCCCACCCCGGGGGCGCCTTAACGGCCAGCCCCCCTTGCCGGCGGTGGAAGTACTAAGTAGTCCAACCGCCGCCATTACGTCTGCGGCCCCTTACAGGGGGCCGTCGGCCTCGTCGGGGTTGCCCCGCCGATGCTAGCCTCCTGGGGGTGAGGGGGTCGGCTTCCCCCCCCCTCTCCGCTGCCTCCTTCTGCGTTATCACAATCTCGCAGAAGGAGGCAAACGCTGCTCCTGACCTCTCGCTGCCGATCATGTGGTCGACCACGACCGGCAACGAGAGGTCCATCCCAATAACGCCCCTTAGGTCTCTGCGCGGCGCCGACCACGCTGGACATTCTTCCAGCGTATGCCGCGGAGAGTCCTGGGCCTCCTCGCAGTGGTGGCACTGCGATCCCCTCAGTGCCAGTTATGAACACACAGTTTGAGGAAACGGCGGTATGCAGGTAATTTAACTTATGCGCATGCATTGCTGCAACTTGTGCTGTATGATTTAGAATTTTTGTTACCGCGCCATCCGATTTTTATACATGTGCAAATACTCGTACACGCTGCATTGTATTTTTTTCCGCACGCGACAAGGAGGGGACAGAGGCGAGTTCCGGCTCGCGTCTGTCCCTTCCCCCCGTCCCACCCCCCTGGTCGAGCCGCATAAAACTTAAAAATATGATAAAATAAAAGATAAAATCAATAAATTGAAACGTGTATAGATGAAATAGATAAAATAAATGACAATAAATAAATAAATAATAATAAGAAATAAATACAATGGACAAAACATAAGGGGTGGCAAAATAAAGTGGAATAAAAGATAAAGATAAAATTTATAATATAGAATATAAAATATATATAGAATAAAATGAAATATTATAAAATAAAAGGAGGGGGGTCGACCGGCAGGTCGCATCTTTGTAGAGGGGGGGAGGGGATTATTGCTCCAACTCGCCCCCCGCGACCTGCCCACCTCGTGGGCGCCTTGACGGCCAGCCCCCCTTGGCGGCGGTGGAAGTACTAAGTAGTCCCACCGCCGCCATTACGTCTGCGGCCCCTTACAGGGGGCCGTCGGCCTCGTCGGGGTTGCCCCGCCGATGCTAGCCTCCTTGCGGTGAGGGGGTCGGCTTCCCTCTCAATCTTCGCTGCCTCCTTCTGCGTTATCACAATCTCGCAGAAGGAGGCAAACGCTGCTCTTGACCTCTCGCTGCCGATCATGTGGTCGACCACGACCGGCAACGAGAGGTCCATCCCAATAACGCCCCTTAGGTCTCTGCGCGGCGCCGACCACGCTGGACATTCTTCCAGCGTATGCCGCGGAGAGTCCTGGGCCTCCTCGCAGTGGTGGCACTGCGATCCCCTCAGTGCCAGTTATGAACACACAGTTTGAGGAAACGGCGGTATGCAGGTAATTTAACTTATGCGCATGCATTGCTGCAACTTGTGCTGTATGATTTAGAATTTTTGTTACCGCGCCATCCGATTTTTATACATGTGCAAATACTCGTACACGCTGCATTGTATTTTTTCCCGCACGCGTCAAGGAGGGGACAGAGACGAGTTCCGGCTCGCGTCTGTCCCCTCCCACCGTCCCGCCCCCCTGGTCGACCAGCATAAAACTTAAAATACGATAAAATAAAAGATAAAATCAATAAATGAAAACGTGTATAGATAAAATAGATAAAATAAAAGTCAATAAATAAATAAATAATAATAAGTAAATAAATACAATGGACAAAACACAACAAACATAAGAAGGGGGGGCAAAATAAAGGGGAATAAAAGATAAAGATAAAATTTATAATATAGAATATAAAATATATATAGAATAAAATGAAATATTATAAAATAAAAGGAGGGGGTTCGACCGGCAGGTCGCATCTTTGTAGAGGGGGGGAGGGGACTATTGCTCCACCTCGCCCCCCGCGACCTGCCCACCCCGGGGGCGCCTTAACGGCCAGCCCCCCTTGCCGGCGGTGGAAGTACTAAGTAGTCCAACCGCCGCCATTACGTCTGCGGCCCCTTACAGGGGGCCGTCGGCCTCGTCGGGGTTGCCCCGCCGATGCTAGCCTCCTGGGGGTGAGGGGGTCGGCTTCCCCCCCCTCTCCGCTGCCTCCTTCTGCGTTATCACAATCTCGCAGAAGGAGGCAAACGCTGCTCCTGACCTCTCGCTGCCGATCATGTGGTCGACCACGACCGGCAACGAGAGGTCCATCCCAATAACGCCCCTTAGGTCTCTGCGCGGCGCCGACCACGCTAGACATTCTTCCAGCGTATGCCGCGGAGAGACCTGGGCCTCCTCGCAGTGGTGGCACTGCGATCCCCTCAGTGCCAGTTATGAACACACAGTTTGAGGATACGGCGGTATGCAGGTAATTTAACTTATGCGCATGCATTGCTGCAACTTGTGCTGTATAATTTAGAATTTTTGTTACCGCGCCATCCGATTTTTATACATGTGCAAATACTCGTACACGCTGCATTGTATTTTTTTCCGCACGCGTCAAGGAGGGGACAGAGGCGAGTTCCGGCTCGCGTCTGTCCCCTCCCCCCGTCCCACTCCCCTGGTCGACCCGCATAAAACTTAAAAATATGATAAAACAAAATATAAAATCAATAAATGAAAACGTGTATAGATAAAATAGATAAAATAAAAGTCAATAAATAAATAAATAATAATAAGTAAATAAATACAATGGACAAAAAACAACAAACATAAGAAGGGGGGGCAAAATAAAGTGGAATAAAAGATAAAGATAAAATTTATAATATAGAATAAAATGAAATATCATAAAATAAAAGGAGGGGGGTCGACCGGCAGGTCGCATCTTTGTAGAGGGGGGGAGGGGACTATTGCTCCACCTCGCCCCCCGCGACCTGCCCACCCCGGGGGCGCCTTAACGGCCAGCCCCCCTTGCCGGCGGTGGAAGTACTAAGTAGTCCAACCGCCGCCATTACGTCTGCGGCCCCTTACAGGGGGCCGTCGGCCTCGTCGGGGTTGCCCCGCCGATGCTAACCTCCTGGCGGAGAGGGGGTCGGCTTCCCTCTCCCTCTCCGCTGCCTCCTTCTGCGTTATCACAATCTCGCAGAAGGAGGCAAACGCTGCTCTTGACCTCTCGCTGCCGATCATGTGGTCGACCACGACCGGCAACGAGAGGTCCATCCCAATAACGCCCCTTAGGTCTCTGCGCCGTGCCGACCACGCTGGACATTCTTCCAGCGTATGCCGCGCAAAGTCCTGGGCCTCCTCGCAGTGGTGGCACTGCGATCCTCCCAGTGCCAGTTATGAACACACAGTTTGAGGAAACGGCGGTATGAAGGTAATTTAACTTATGCGCATGCATTGCTGCAACTTGTGCTGTATAATTTAGAATTTTTGTTACCGCGCCATCCGATTTTTATACATGTGCAAATACTCGTACACGCTGCATTGTATTTTTTTCCGCACGCGACAAGGAGGGGACAGAGGCGAGTTCCGGCTCGCGTCTGTCCCTTCCCCCCGTCCCACACCCCTGGTCGAGCCGCATAAAACTTAAAATACGATAAAATAGAAGATAAAATCAATAAATGAAAACGTGTATAGATAAAATAAAAGTCAATAAATAAATAAATAATAATAAGTAAATAAATACAATGGACAAAACACAACAAACATAAGAAGGGGGGGGGGCAAAATATAGGGGAATAAAAGATAAAGATAAAATTTATAATATAGAATAAAATGAAATATCATAAAATAAAAGGAGGGGGGTCGACCGGCAGGTCGCATCTTTGTAGAGGGGGGGAGGGGATTATTGATCCACCTCGCCCCCCGCGACCTGTCCACCCCGGGGGCGCCTTAACGGCCAGCCCCCCTTGGCGGCGGTGGAAGTACTAAGTAGTCCCACCGCCGCCATTACGTCTGCGGCCCCTTACAGGGGGCCGTCGGCATCGTCGGGGTTGCCCCGCCGATGCTAACCTCCTGGCGGAGAGGGGGTCGGCTTCCCTCTCCCTCTCCGCTGCCTCCTTCTGCGTTATCACAATCTCGCAGAAGGAGGCAAACGCTGCTCTTGACCTCTCGCTGCCGATCATGTGGTCGACCACGTACCGGCAACGAGAGGTCCATCCCAATAACGCCCCTTAGGTCTCTGCGCCGTGCCGACCACGCTGGACATTCTTCCAGCGTATGCCGCGCAAAGTCCTGGGCCTCCTCTCAGTGGTGGCACTGTGATCCTCCCAGTGCGAGTTATGAACACACAGTTTGAGGAAACGGCGGTATGCAGGTAATTTAACTTATGCGCATGCATTGCTGCAACTTGTGCTGTATAATTTAGAATTTTTGTTACCGCGCCATCCGATTTTTATACATGTGCAAATACTCGTACATGCTGCATTGTATTTATTTCCGCACGCGACATGGAGGGGACAGAGGCGAGTTCCGGCTCGCGTCTGTCCCCTCCCACCGTCCCGCCCCCCTGGTGGACCCGCATAAAACTTAAAATACGATAAAATAGAAGATAAAATCAATAAATGAAAACGTGTATAGATAAAATAAAAGTCAATAAATAAATAAAGAATAATAAGTAAATAAATACAATGGACAAAACACAACAAACATAAGAAGGGGGGGGCAAAATAAAGGGGAATAAAAGATAAAAATAAAATTTATAATATAGAATAAAATGAAATATCATAAAATAAAAGGAGGGGGGTCGACCGGCAGGTCGCATCTTTGTAGAGGGGGGCAGGGGATTATTGATCCACCTCGCCCCCCGCGACCTGTCCACCCCGGGGGGCGCCTTAACGGCCAGCCCCCCTTGGCGGCGGTGGAAGTACTATGTAGTCCCACCGCCGCCATTACGTCTGCGGCCCCTTACAGGGGGCCGTCGGCATCGTCGGGGTTGCCCCGCCGATGCTAACCTCCTGGCGGAGAGGGGGTCGGCTTCCCTCTCCCTCTCCGCTGCCTCCTTCTGCGTTATCACAATCTCGCAGAAGGAGGCAAACGCTGCTCCTGACCTCTCGCTGCCGATCACGTGGTCGACCACGACCGGCAACCAGAGGTCCATCCCAATAACGCCCCTTAGGTCTCTGCCCGGCGCCGACCACGCTGGACATTCTTCCAGCGTATGCCGCGGACAGTCCTGGGCCTCCTCGCAGTGGTGGCACTGCGATCCCCCCAGTGCCAGTTATGAACACACAGTTTGAGGAAACGGCGGTATGCAGGTAATTTAACTTATGCGCATGCATTGCTGCAACTTGTGCTGTATGATTTAGAATTTTTGTTACCGTGCCATCCGGTTTTTATACATGTGCAAATACTCGTACACGCTGCATTGTATTTTTTTCCGCACGCGACAAGGAGGGGACCGAGGCGAGTTCCGGCTCGCGTCTGTCCCTTCCCCCCGTCCCACCCCCCTGGTCGAGCCGCATAAAACTTAAAAATATGATAAAATAAAAGATAAAATCAATAAATTAAAACGTGTATAGATGAAATAGATAAAATAAATGACAATAAATAAATAAATAATAATAAGAAATAAATACAATGGACAAAACATAAGGGGTGGCAAAATAAAGAGGAATAAAAGATAAAGATAAAATTTATAATATAGAATATAAAATATATATAGAATAAAATGAAATATTATAAAATAAAAGGAGGGGGGTCGACCGGCAGGTCGCATCTTTGTAGAGGGGGCGAGGGGATTATTGCTCCACCTCGCCCCCCGCGACCTGCCCACCTCGTGGGCGCCTTGACGGCCAGCCCCCCTTGGCGGCGGTGGAAGTACTAAGTAGTCCCACCGCCGCCATTACGTCTGCGGCCCCTTACAGGGGGCCGTCGGCCTCGTCGGGGTTGCCCCGCCGATGCTAGCCTCCTGGGGGTGAGGGGGTCGGCTTCCCTCTCCCTCTCCGCTGCCTCCTTCTGCGTTATCACAATCTCGCAGAAGGAGGCAAACGCTGCTCCTGACCTCTCGCTGCCGATCATGTGGTCGACCACGACCGGCAACGAGAGGTCCATCCCAATAACGCCCCTTAGGTCTCTGCGCGGCGCCGACCACGCTGGACATTCTTCCAGCGTATGCCGCGGAGAGTCCTGGGCCTCCTCGCAGTGGTGGCACTGCGATCCCCTCAGTGCCAGTTATGAACACACAGTTTGAGGAAACGGCGGTATGCAGGTAATTTAACTTACGCGCATGCATTGCTGCAACTTGTGCTGTATGATTTAGAATTTTTGTTACCGCGCCATCCGATTTTTATACATGTGCAAATACTCGTACACGCTGCATTGTATTTTTTTCCGCACGCGACAAGGAGGGGACAGAGGCGAGTTCCGGCTCGCGTCTGTCCCTTCCCCCCGTCCCACCCCCCTGGTCGAGCCGCATAAAACTTAAAAATATGATAAAATAAAAGATAAAATCAATAAATTAAAACGTGTGTTACGGATGACGAACAGGTGTTCAATATCATCTCTGGCAGGAACCGTCCTAGATAAACGAACAGAGTTTTTCCCTAGATAAATCTACATAATTGTTTAGGTTAGTTTAGGGCCCAAACGTACGCACGACCAACTGGTCGTTGACAAAATACGAATGTTCACTTGAAGGGTACTGACAAGTACCACCCGTCATTGCAGGGCTATATAAGCCCTTACATTTCTACTCTCGTGGGCTAGTACTGTCGTAATCACGAATAGTGTCGCGTCGTGCTGCATCTCGGAAGTCAACTACCAGTGAGATCGGACGTTCGTTCCTTTTGAATCAAAGTTTAACCGTACAGATTCCGCGAGTTCGGTCTAAAATCTGTTAGGCAGTGACAAGGTTGCTCCGAGTCCCCCGCATTGCCAGTGCGTCAACACCGTGCGTCTTAGCTTAGGTAATATCACCTTTCAATTTCTTTCCTATTCTAAATTCAGTTCATTCGCGACACAAGTACACTTGTAGAACGAAACTCTATAGTAAGAATATATTTGTCTTCTTTGATAATTAACTTAAATTCATTAAACCCATAATTATCGTCCAATATCCTAACCAAGTAATTGAACGTCCCCACATGATACAATCTTACCGCTCGGATTGTATCAATTAAATTATACTAGTTACGAGGCTTACTAATTATCCTAGCAATTCCCTGATTAACCATCAGGTTCTTTCGCGACATTCCAATTGTCCGAACAGAGATTTATCCAACCTAGCGGCTCCCCAGTTTTGCATTGGGTTCGTCCGCATCCTAACAGCTCCCTGATTTCGCATCAGGTTCGTCTGTGCTATTATACAACCTCCTAGCAGCTCCCCGGTTTTGCATCGGGTTCGTCTGCGTTTGACTCCATTCCTAGAGGCTCCCTGACTTCGCGTCAGGTTCGTCCTCGCTGTCAATAATCCTAGCGGCTCCCCAATTTCGCATTGGGTTCGTCCGCGTTCCTTAACTAACAAATTTATATCATATTCCTAGGGTAATAACCCTTCGCCGGCCACTCGTGCTGCTCGCGGCCCTGGCTCGTAACAGAACTGGTGACAGCGGTGGGATCTGTTCAATTATTTTAGGATCACTTTAATTTTGGGTTTACTACGTTAAATTACTCGTAGCTGAGTATTGACAATATACTAGTTTTCCTAGTTACGTCTCAATATTATTAGTAATATACTAGTTTTCTCTAGTTACATTCTTTAAAAATGCCGAATTCAGCTGCAAATACTTCTTCCGTTGACATAATGAACTTGACGGTTTCACTTGCAAATTCTATGTCGCTGTTGACGCAAAAGACATGCTTACAGAATATTACTTCGACAATTCCGACCTTTAACGGGGAAGACCCCTCTTTGATTCGTTTCGCGCAAACTTTAGAGGACGGGTTAACTTTGATTCCGGAGGGTACGGAAACCGAGTATCTGGCAATTGTTCTTACTAAGCTCGTCGGGCCAGCACGTAGATGCACATTAGAGCACAAGTTTACTACCGTAAAAGCGTTAATTCAACATTTGAAGAAACGGTTCGCTCCCGGCAAGAGCCTATCATATTATCAAGTGGAAATCGCGAAACTACATATTCGCGAAGGAGAAAGCCTACGACAATACATCGATAGGACAAGCCACTTGGTCTACTGTACGCGCGGAGCCATGAGGGAAAAATACGAGGCACATGCTGAAGGATTTATCAAATTGATGGAAAAGGACGTCATTGAAAACTTCATCGATGGATTACCGGATCGGATTTCCCTGAAGGTGTCGGCTATCTTGAAGGATATAAAAAATCTGGAGGATGCTTACGACGCCGTGCTACAGATAGATAAAAGATTAAGGAATCGACGACAGTCGCCTCGGAGTGAATCACCATCAAGGTGGTCCCGCCGAGATTCATATGACCAGGACTCTCGCTACCGCGATCGTGAAGTGTCATATCCCTTATCTCCAAGCAAATATGACCGACACAGGGATCAACGCACGAGACCATCTGGTTTTGAGGAGGAAAGAGAAGGACGAGCGTCTGCCTGGACCTTGCGTCACAGGAGCCCCTCCGGTTCCCCCTCCAACCGTTCGGATTCGTCAATTGTGAGAGACGGAGAGAAACGGTATACAATTTTTAAAAATTCCGATAGGAATCGCATGTCAAAATCGTATTGTTGGCATTGCGGAACATCCGGACACGATGGAAAATTCTGCAAGAATCGACCGCGTAGTCCGCGATTCCAAAGAGATTCGCGAGATTCGTCCGTGGAATCGAACAAATCTTTAAACTTCGATCGCGCTCACCGTACAGGCGACACGATGAGCGAAAACAAAGAAGTTCGCCAAAGAACTGTCCGCTTCGAGGAAAAACCCTCATCAAGGAAGCTCCAGCACCACGAATCAAAATCAAAATCCCAGAACTGGAATCAGGCACGGGAGAATTTCTAATTGATGGTGGAGCATCCGTAAATTTAGTCGTTCTTGACGTTTTAGGAGAAGGAGCAGAAATTGTTTCACGCGAAGAAATTGAAATAACTGGTCTTACTACAAATCCAATTCGCACTCTAGGAACTACGATACTTCACATACACGAAGCTCCTGCGTTTTTCTACGTAGTGAAGCGCCTTGCAATAGAAGCAGATGGACTTATAGGAAGCCCATTTTTAAAACAGGAAGAAGCAGAAATTTCTTATTACCATGGGACACTGGTATTAAAAAATAAGCCCATCAGGCCTATTCGATTTTCAAATTACCAGCAGGACTCAGATGTACGGACCAAACATCGCATCGATGCCCGAACATCTCAACAGATTGCCATAAGAATAGCTAATCCAAGGATAAAAGAAGGCTATTTACCACGCATAAAAACGCACAAACAACTCTACATAGGAGAAGCCGCCGTCCTGAACGACGGAGGAAAATGTCATGTTATGGCAACCAACACTAGCGAGGAAGCCATAGACGTAGAAATAGAGCCACAAATCGTGGAACCTTACGACATTTTGAGCACATCAGATGAAGATATTTATTCAGAGGTACGTCAACATTGTAATTTCAAAACTAGAGAAGATAGGATACAGGGAATCTCCGAAACGCTAAATTTGAGTCACCTGAACAAAGAAGAACGGTGTAGCATCACCGCATTGATAAAGGAATTTCCCGATCGATTTTATCTCCCCGGAGATAAATTAGGGAAGGCATCTGATTTCAAGCACTCCTTACATACAACTGATGAGATTCCGATTAACACGAGACAGTATCGCTACCCTCCTGTACACCAAGAGAAAATAAAAAAGCAAATCAATGGCTTATTATCCGATGGTATTATTACTCCGTCGAAATCTCCGTACAATTCACCCTTGTGGATTGTACCCAAAAAACCAGATGCGCAAGGAAACAAACGTTGGCGCATGGTAATAGATTTTCGTGCGCTTAACGAGAAGACCATTTCCGATAAATATCCACTGCCTCAAATTACGGAAATATTGGATCGTCTCGGAGGAGCCAAATACTTCTCCGTTTTCGATCTTGCCAGTGGGTTCCACCAAATAGAAATGGATCCGAAAGACAGACAGAAGACAGCTTTCACCACCCCTAATGGACATTATGAATTTTCACGAATGCCGTTTGGTTTGAAAAATGCACCACCTACTTTTCAACGCCTCATGGATCAGGTATTAACTGGACTCCAGGGAACGGACGTTTTCATTTACCTGGATGATATCGTGGTTTACGCTGCGTCATTACACGAACACAACATTAAAGTCAGGAAATTATTAAACCGTTTGCGAGAACATGGTTTAACTCTTCAAACCAATAAATGCGAATTCTTACGAAAAGAAGTTGCATACCTTGGACATATTATTTCAAGACAGGGAGTAAAACCTGATCCCCGAAAATTAAAGGCTGTCAAGGATTTCCCAACGCCTACCTCACAGAAAAATATACAACAGTTTTTGGGTTTAGTAGGATATTACCGAAGATTCGTACCAGATTTCACTACAAAAGCAAAATCTTTAATTGACCTTCTAGGAAAGGGCAGAAAATTCAAATGGACTGAAGAACAGGAAAACAGTTTCAAGCAGTTACGTGAAGAACTCTGTCGAGAGCCTATTTTACAATATCCAGATTTCAGCAAACCATTCGTCATTACAACAGACGCCTCTGAATATGCCGTTGGAGCCGTGCTTAGTCAAGGCGAAATAGGAAATGATCTGCCGATCGCTTATGCATCACGTAGCCTCAACAAAGCAGAGAGAAATTATTCAGCCACGGAAAAAGAATGTTTAGCAATGGTATACGCCGTCATATATTTCCGACCATATGTGTACGGAACAAAATTCACATTGGTTACAGATCATCGACCATTAGTTTGGCTACATTCTGTGAAAGATCCGACATCAAGACTCATGAAATGGAAGCTCCGACTATTAGAATATAATTATCAGGTCGTCCATAAATCTGGAAAAACAAATAAGAATGCTGATGCATTGTCACGTAATCCTACTTCCATCTGTTTACCACTCACCCCGAGGGAACTCAAAGACCCCGATTTTAAAATCCAAATACCGAAAACAGCTGTCGACGCTGGTTCAATAGGACAACGCGTCAGACAACTACATCGAGACCGAGAAAAACGGCCGAAATATCAACAAACAAGCAGCAGTTCAGATGAGACCGAACAACCCGCCCTGGGGAAGGTTCAACGCTCACCAATTATTAACATAAATAGAACTCTTCCGAGTTTATCTAAAGAGATAGTGATGCCAGACGAAGATCAGGACAACGCACACCATTTTTTGCCCGCAGCAAACTCCACAGAAATTTTTTCTACGGATAAGAATACGACCTTATCTGGTGATTTAATTTCGTTTGAGGAGCCACTGGAAAACACCGTTTTAGAGAATAGGAACAATTTACAGCAGGATGTACCCTACATACCGCAGGTACCATTTCCTGAAATAGGTGGAATTTTGCAACGCAACGTGATTCGATTTCCAAACAATATAATACGCGAAGCAAGGGCACGGCAACTGCCTGATCGCACAGCCGACCCTTACCCATTCTTTGACGCCGATACCGATGGTTCTTCTACCGAAACTGACCTGGAAGCGCCGCCGGAACCGAAACAGAGGATTAGCATTTCTTCAAACACCCTTACCGCAAAGGAAGACCATTATGTACATTTCATATCAGCTGATCGCAACCTAATAACCCCCGTAGGAAAACTGTTACTGGACACGGGATTGATAAATAAGCAAGAACTTTTAGCTGCACGACCGAAAAAGGGACAGGTCATAATTTCAAACAATGGGTTATTTAAAACCTTCAGCATTGTAATTTCCGATAACTTCTATGATAAACCAAAAAGATTGGATATAATTAATGGATTGAAAACTCTTCAATCTGCTTTAGAACAAAATAGGAGCAAATCTTTTCGAATATCCGCCACCGGAGATCATCATAAATCATCGCCTGATGAACTTTTCAAAGCATTAAAAGAAGTCTTTACAGATTCAACTTATCAAATTACAATATGTAACTGTGTTATTACTACACCTTCCGTAGAAGACAGGCAAGAAATCATCCATGAAGCACATGATAGCCTAACAGGAGGGCATAAAGGAGTTACAAAAACCTACAATCGCATTCGATCAAGATTTCATTGGCCGCACATGCGCAACGAAATTCAGGATTACATCCGAAAATGTAAAAGTTGTCAGGAGCAAAAATTAGTCAGTACGAAAACTCGACAACCTATGTTGATCACCGACACACCGTTGGACGCATTTGAAAAAATTTCATTAGATACCGTTGGACCATTACCAATTACACCTGGAGGGAACCGATACATTCTCACCATGCAGGACAATCTAACCAAATATTGTATTGCAGTAGCGATACCTAATATCCGAGCCACTACCATCGCAGATGCTTTTGCACGGCATTTTATTGCAATATATGGGACACCTCGAGCCATACTCACGGATAAGGGAACCAGCTTTATTGGAACTCTTATGACAAATCTGTCAGAAATATTCAAGATTAAACAAATCACCACCTCCGGATACCGACCACAAACTAATGGATCATTGGAGCGAAGCCATATTGTTCTTACAGAATACCTCAAACACTATATGGAGAACTACGAGGATTGGGATTTATTAATTCCGTTTGCAATGTTTTCTTATAACACGTCTGTTCATGAAGCTACCAACTTCACACCATATGAATTAATTTTTGGTAAACAGGCTCGAGAGCCAACCTCATTTCCAACCGGTACAATTTTGAAGACATATGGAGACTATTTATCGGAACTAATAACAAATATAGTCCGAATCCGTAATATAGCAGCAAATGGAAACCATGCATAACGATCTTCTAAGGAGCAGGACTACCTCCACCGACAGCAGTCTCTACCTGAGCACCACCTAGCAATAAGTACACTTACACCTACACTACACTCGTTAAAAATTTTTTCTCTTCAGTTTATTTTTTTTTCTCTCCACTTTTTTCTTTTTTTTCTTAAAGTCTATTGTATCTAGGACGTTTCCTTCCTGATGAGAAAGCATCACGGGAACCGCGATGTTTCTTCTTGGTGGGGAGATGTTACGGATGACGAACAGGTGTTCAATATCATCTCTGGCAGAAACCGTCCTAGATAAACGAACAGAGCTACCCTAGATAAATCTACATAATTGTTTAGGTTAGTTTAGGGCCCAAACGTACGCACGACCAACTGGTCGTTGACAAAATACGAATGTTCACTTGAAGGGTACTGACAAGTACCACCCGTCATTGCAGGGCTATATAAGCCCTTACATTTCTACTCTCGTGGGCTAGTACTGTCGTAATCACGAATAGTGTCGCGTCGTGCTGCATCTCGGAAGTCAACTACCAGTGAGATCGGACGTTCGTTCCTTTTGAATCAAAGTTTAACCGTACAGATTCCGCGAGTTCGGTCTAAAATCTGTTAGGCAGTGACAAGGTTGCTCCGAGTCCCCCGCATTGCCAGTGCGTCAACACCGTGCGTCTTAGCTTAGGTAATATCACCTTTCAATTTCTTTCCTATTCTAAATTCAGTTCATTCGCGACACAAGTACACTTGTAGAACGAAACTCTATAGTAAGAATATATTTGTCTTCTTTGATAATTAACTTAAATTCATTAAACCCATAATTATCGTCCAATATCCTAACCAAGTAATTGAACGTCCCCACATGATACAATCTTACGGCTCGGATTGTATCAATTAAATTATACTAGTTACGAGGCTTACTAATTATCCTAGCAATTCCCTGATTAACCATCAGGTTCTTTCGCGACATTCCAATTGTCCGAACAGAGATTTATCCAACCTAGCGGCTCCCCAGTTTTGCATTGGGTTCGTCCGCATCCTAACAGCTCCCTGATTTCGCATCAGGTTCGTCTGTGCTATTATACAACCTCCTAGCAGCTCCCCGGTTTTGCATCGGGTTCGTCTGCGTTTGACTCCATTCCTAGAGGCTCCCTGACTTCGCGTCAGGTTCGTCCTCGCTGTCAATAATCCTAGCGGCTCCCCAATTTCGCATTGGGTTCGTCCGCGTTCCTTAACTAACAAATTTATATCATATTCCTAGGGTAATAACCCTTCGCCGGCCACTCGTGCTGCTCGCGGCCCTGGCTCGTAACACGTGTATAGATGAAATAGATAAAATAAATGACAATAAATAAATAAATAATAATAAGAAATAAATACAATGGACAAAACATAAGGGGTGGCAAAATAAAGTGGAATAAAAGATAAAGATAAAATTTATAATATAGAATATAAAATATATATAGAATAAAATGAAATATTATAAAATAAAAGGAGGGGGGTCGACCGGCAGGTCGCATCTTTGTAGAGGGGGGGAGGGGATTATTGCTCCACCTCACCCCCCGCGACCTGCCCACCTCGTGGGCGCCTTGACGGCCAGCCCCCCTTGGCGGCGGTGGAAGTACTAAGTAGTCCCACCGCCGCCATTACGTCTGCGGCCCCTTACAGGGGGCCGTCGGCCTCGTCGGGGTTGCCCCGCCGATGCTAGCCTCCTTGCGGTGAGGGGGTCGGCTTCCCTCTCAATCTTCGCTGCCTCCTTCTGCGTTATCACAATCTCGCAGAAGGAGGCAAACGCTGCTCTTGACCTCTCGCTGCCGATCATGTGGTCGACCACGACCGGCAACGAGAGGTCCATCCCAATAACGCCCCTTAGGTCTCTGCGCGGCGCCGACCACGCTGGACATTCTTCCAGCGTATGCCGCGGAGAGTCCTGGGCCTCCTCGCAGTGGTGGCACTGCGATCCCCTCAGTGCCAGTTATGAACACACAGTTTGAGGAAACGGCGGTATGCAGGTAATTTAACTTATGCGCATGCATTGCTGCAACTTGTGCTGTATGATTTAGAATTTTTGTTACCGCGCCATCCGATTTTTATACATGTGCAAATACTCGTACACGCTGCATTGTATTTTTTCCCGCACTCGTCAAGGAGGGGACAGAGACGAGTTCCGGCTCGCGTCTGTCCCCTCCCACCGTCCCGCCCCCCTGGTCGACCAGCATAAAACTTAAAATACGATAAAATAAAAGATAAAATCAATAAATGAAAACGTGTATAGATAAAATAAAAGTCAATAAATAAATAAAGAATAATAAGTAAATAAATACAATGGACAAAACACAACAAACATAAGAAGGGGGGGGCAAAATAAAGGGGAATAAAAGATAAAAATAAAATTTATAATATAGAATAAAATGAAATATCATAAAATAAAAGGAGGGGGGTCGACCGGCAGGTCGCATCTTTGTAGAGGGGGGCAGGGGATTATTGATCCACCTCGCCCCCCGCGACCTGTCCACCCCGGGGGGCGCCTTAACGGCCAGCCCCCCTTGGCGGCGGTGGAAGTACTAAGTAGTCCCACCGCCGCCATTACGTCTGCGGCCCCTTACAGGGGGCCGTCGGCATCGTCGGGGTTGCCCCGCCGATGCTAACCTCCTGGCGGAGCGGGGGTCGGCTTCCCTCTCCCTCTCCGCTGCCTCCTTCTGCGTTATCACAATCTCGCAGAAGGAGGCAAACGCTGCTCTTGACCTCTCGCTGCCGATCACGTGGTCGACCACGACCGGCAACCAGAGGTCCATCCCAATAACGCCCCTTAGGTCTCTGCCCGGCGCCGACCACGCTGGACATTCTTCCAGCGTATGCCGCGGACAGTCCTGGGCCTCCTCGCAGTGGTGGCACTGCGATCCCCCCAGTGCCAGTTATGAACACACAGTTTGAGGAAACGGCGGTATGCAGGTAATTTAACTTATGCGCATGCATTGCTGCAACTTGTGCTGTATGATTTAGAATTTTTGTTACCGCGCCATCCGATTTTTATACATGTGCAAATACTCGTACACGCTGCATTGTATTTTTTTCCGCACGCGTCAAGGAGGGGACAGAGGCGAGTTCCGGCTCGCGTCTGTCCCCTCCCCCCGTCCCACTCCCCTGGTCGACCCGCATAAAACTTAAAAATATGATAAAACAAAATATAAAATCAATAAATGAAAACGTGTATAGATAAAATAGATAAAATAAAAGTCAATAAATAAATAAATAATAATAAGTAAATAAATACAATGGACAAAAAACAACAAACATAAGAAGGGGGGGCAAAATAAAGGGGAATAAAAGATAAAGATAAAATTTATAATATAGAATAAAATGAAATATCATAAAATAAAAGGAGGGGGGTCGACCGGCAGGTCGCATCTTTGTAGAGGGGGGGAGGGGACTATTGCTCCACCTCGCCCCCCGCGACCTGCCCACCCCGGGGGCGCCTTAACGGCCAGCCCCCCTTGGCGGCGGTGGAAGTACTAAGTAGTCCCACCGCCGCCATTACGTCTGCGGCCCCTTACAGGGGGCCGTCGGACTCGTCGGGGTTGCCCCACCGATGCAAGCCTCCTGGCGGAGAGGGGGTCGGCTTTCCTCTCCCTCTCCGCTGCCTCCTTCTGCGTTATCACAATCTCGCAGAAGGAGGCAAACGCTGCTCCTGACCTCTCGCTGCCGATCATGTGGTCGACCACGACCGGCAACGAGAGGTCCATCCCAATAACGCCCCTTAGGTCTCTGCGCGGCGCCGACCACGCTGGACATTCTTCCAGCGTATGCCGCGGAGAGTCCTGGGCCTCCTCGCAGTGGTGGCACTGCGATCCCCTCAGTGCCAGTTATGAACACACAGTTTGAGGAAACGGCGGTATGCAGGTAATTTAACTTATGCGCATGCATTGCTGCAACTTGTGCTGTATGATTTAGAATTTTTGTTACCGCGCCATCCGATTTTTATACATGTGCACATACTCGTACACGCTGCATTGTATTTTTTTCCGCACGCGTCAAGGAGGGGACAGAGGCGAGTTCCGGCTCGCGTCTGTCCCCTCCCCCCGTCCCACTCCCCTGGTCGACCCGCATAAAACTTAAAAATATGATAAAACAAAATATAAAATCAATAAATGAAAACGTGTATAGATAAAATAGATAAAATAAAAGTCAATAAATAAATAAATAATAATAAGTAAATAAATACAATGGACAAAAAACAACAAACATAAGAAGGGGGGGCAAAATAAAGGGGAATAAAAGATAAAGATAAAATTTATAATATAGAATAAAATGAAATATCATAAAATAAAAGGAGGGGGGTCGACCGGCAGGTCGCATCTTTGTAGAGGGGGGAGGGGACTATTGCTCCACCTCGCCCCCCGCGACCTGCCCACCCCGGGGGCGCCTTAACGGCCAGCCCCCCTTGCCGGCGGTGGAAGTACTAAGTAGTCCAACCGCCGCCATTACGTCTGCGGCCCCTTACAGGGGGCCGTCGGCCTCGTCGGGGTTGCCCCGCCGATGCTAGCCTCCTGGCGGAGAGGGGGTCAGCTTTCCTCTCCCTGTCCGCAGCGTCCTTCTGCGTTATCACAATCTCGCAGAAGGAGGCAAACGCTGCTCTTGACCTCTCGCTGCCGATCATGTGGTCGACCACGACCGGCACGAGAGGTCCATCCCAATAACGCCCCTTAGGTCTCTGCGCCGTGCCGACCACGCTGGACATTCTTCCAGCGTATGCCGCGCAAAGTCCTGGGCCTCCTCGCAGTGGTGGCACTGCGATCCTCCCAGTGCCAGTTATGAACACACAGTTTGAGGAAACGGCGGTATGAAGGTAATTTAACTTATGCGCATGCATTGCTGCAACTTGTGCTGTATAATTTAGAATTTTTGTTACCGCGCCATCCGATTTTTATACATGTGCAAATACTCGTACACGCTGCATTGTATTTTTTTCCGCACGCGACAAGGAGGGGACAGAGGCGAGTTCCGGCTCGCGTCTGTCCCTTCCCCCCGTCCCACACCCCTGGTCGAGCCGCATAAAACTTAAAATACGATAAAATAGAAGATAAAATCAATAAATGAAAACGTGTATAGATAAAATAAAAGTCAATAAATAAATAAATAATAATAAGTAAATAAATACAATGGACAAAACACAACAAACATAAGAAGGGGGGGGGGCAAAATATAGGGGAATAAAAGATAAAGATAAAATTTATAATATAGAATAAAATGAAATATCATAAAATAAAAGGAGGGGGGTCGACCGGCAGGTCGCATCTTTGTAGAGGGGGGCAGGGGATTATTGATCCACCTCGCCCCCCGCGACCTGCCCACCCCGGGGGCGCCGTAACGGCCAGCCCCCCTTGGCGGCGGTGGAAGTACTAAGTAGTCCCACCGCCGCCATTATGTCTGCGGCCCCTTACAGGGGGCCGTCGGACTCGTCGGGGTTGCCCCACCGATGCAAGCCTCCTGGCGGAGAGGGGGTCGGCTTTCCTCTCCCTCTCCGCTGCCTCCTTCTGCGTTATCACAATCTCGCAGAAGGAGGCAAACGCTGCTCCTGACCTCTCGCTGCCGATCATGTGGTCGACCACGACCGGCAACGAGAGGTCCATCCCAATAACGCCCCTTAGGTCTCTGCGCGGCGCCGACCACGCTGGACATTCTTCCAGCGTATGCCGCGGAGAGTCCTGGGCCTCCTCGCAGTGGTGGCACTGCGATCCCCTCAGTGCCAGTTATGAACACACAGTTTGAGGAAACGGCGGTATGCAGGTAATTTAACTTACGCGCATGCATTGCTGCAACTTGTGCTGTATGATTTAGAATTTTTGTTACCGCGCCATCCGATTTTTATACATGTGCAAATACTCGTACACGCTGCATTGTATTTTTTTCCGCACGCGACAAGGAGGGGACAGAGGCGAGTTCCGGCTCGCGTCTGTCCCTTCCCCCCGTCCCACCCCCCTGGTCGAGCCGCATAAAACTTAAAAATATGATAAAATAAAAGATAAAATCAATAAATTAAAACGTGTATAGATGAAATAGATAAAATAAATGACAATAAATAAATAAATAATAATAAGAAATAAATACAATGGACAAAACATAAGGGGTGGCAAAATAAAGTGGAATAAAAGATAAAGATAAAATTTATAATATAGAATATAAAATATATATAGAATAAAATGAAATATTATAAAATAAAAGGAGGGGGGTCGACCGGCAGGTCGCATCTTTGTAGAGGGGGGGAGGGGATTATTGCTCCACCTCGCCCCCCGCGACCTGCCCACCTCGTGGGCGCCTTGACGGCCAGCCCCCCTTGGCGGCGGTGGAAGTACTAAGTAGTCCCACCGCCGCCATTACGTCTGCGGCCCCTTACAGGGGGCCGTCGGCCTCGTCGGGGTTGCCCCGCCGATGCTAGCCTCCTTGCGGTGATGGGGTCGGCTTCCCTCTCAATCTTCGCTGCCTCCTTCTGCGTTATCACAATCTCGCAGAAGGAGGCAAACGCTGCTCTTGACCTCTCGCTGCCGATCATGTGGTCGACCACGACCGGCAACGAGAGGTCCATCCCAATAACGCCCCTTAGGTCTCTGCGCGGCGCCGACCACGCTGGACATTCTTCCAGCGTATGCCGCGGAGAGTCCTGGGCCTCCTCGCAGTGGTGGCACTGCGATCCCCTCAGTGCCAGTTATGAACACACAGTTTGAGGAAACGGCGGTATGCAGGTAATTTAACTTATGCGCATGCATTGCTGCAACTTGTGCTGTATGATTTAGAATTTTTGTTACCGCGCCATCCGATTTTTATACATGTGCAAATACTCGTACACGCTGCATTGTATTTTTTCCCGCACGCGTCAAGGAGGGGACAGAGACGAGTTCCGGCTCGCGTCTGTCCCCTCCCACCGTCCCGCCCCCCTGGTCGACCAGCATAAAACTTAAAATACGATAAAATAAAAGATAAAATCAATAAATGAAAACGTGTATAGATAAAATAGATAAAATAAAAGTCAATAAATAAATAAATAATAATAAGTAAATAAATACAATGGACAAAACACAACAAACATAAGAAGGGGGGTCAAAATAAAGGGGAATAAAAGATAAAGATAAAATTTATAATATAGAATATAAAATATATATAGAATAAAATGAAATATTATAAAATAAAAGGAGGGGGGTCGACCGGCAGGTCGCATCTTTGTAGAGGGGGGGGGGGGATTATTGCTCCACCTCGCCCCCCGCGACCTGCCAACCTCGGGGGCGCCTTGACGGCCAGTCCCCCTTTGGCGGCGGTGGAAGTACTAAGTAGTCCCACCGCCGCCATTACGTCTGCGGCCCCTTACAGGGGGCCGTCGGCCTCGTCGGGGTTGCCCCGTCGATGCCAGCCGCCTGGCGGAGAGGGGGTCGGCTTCCCTCTCCCTCTCCGCTGCCTCCTTCTGCGTTATCACAATCTCGCAGAAGGAGGCAAACGCTGCTCTTGACCTCTCGCTGCCGATCAAGGGGTCGACCACGACCGGCAACGAGAGGTCCATCCCAATAACGCCCCCTAGGTCTCTGCGCGGTGCCGACCACGCTGGACATTCTTCCAGCGTATGCCGCGCAAAGTCCTGGGCCTCCTCTCAGTGGTGGCACTGCGATCCTCCCAGTGCGAGTTATGAACACACAGTTTGAGGAAACGGCGGTATGCAGGTAATTTAACTTATGCGCATGCATTGCTGCAACTTGTGCTGTATGATTTAGAATTTTTGTTACCGCGCCATCCGATTTTTATACATGTGCAAATAATCGTACACGCTGCATTGTATTTTTTTCCGCACGCGTCAAGGAGGGGACAGAGGCGAGTTCCGGCTCGCGTCTGTCACCTCCCCCCGTCCCACTCCCCTGGTCGACCCGCATAAAACTTAAAAATATGATAAAACAAAATATAAAATCAATAAATGAAAACGTGTATAGATAAAATAGATAAAATAAAAGTCAATAAATAAATAAATAATAATAAGTAAATAAATACAATGGACAAAAAACAACAAACATAAGAAGGGGGGCAAAATAAAGGGGAATAAAAGATAAAGATAAAATTTATAATATAGAATAAAATGAAATATCATAAAATAAAAGGAGGGGGTTCGACCGGCAGGTCGCATCTTTGTAGAGGGGGGGAGGGGACTATTGCTCCACCTCGCCCCCCGCGACCAGCCCACCCCGGGGGCGCCTTAACGGCCAGCCCCCCTTGCCGGCGGTGGAAGTACTAAGTAGTCCAACCGCCGCCATTACGTCTGCGGCCCCTTACAGGGGGCCGTCGGCATCGTCGGGGTTGCCCCGCCGATGCTAACCTCCTGGCGGAGAGGGGGTCGGCTTCCCTCTCCCTCTCCGCTGCCTCCTTCTGCGTTATCACAATCTCGCAGAAGGAGGCAAACGCTGCTCTTGACCTCTCGCTGCCGATCATGTGGTCGACCACGTACCGGCAACGAGAGGTCCATCCCAATAACGCCCCTTAGGTCTCTGCGCCGTGCCGACCACGCTGGACATTCTTCCAGCGTATGCCGCGCAAAGTCCTGGGCCTCCTCTCAGTGGTGGCACTGCGATCCTCCCAGTGCGAGTTATGAACACACAGTTTGAGGAAACGGCGGTATGCAGGTAATTTAACTTATGCGCATGCATTGCTGCAACTTGTGCTGTATAATTTAGAATTTTTGTTACCGCGCCATCCGATTTTTATATATGTGCAAATACTCGTACACGCTGCATTGTATTTTATTCCGCACGCGACAAGGAGGGGACAGAGGCGAGTTCCGGCTCGCGTCTGTCCCTTCCCCCCGTCCCACCCCCCTGGTCGAGCCGCATAAAACTTAAAAATATTATAAAATAAAAGATAAAATCAATAAATTAAAACGTGTATAGATGAAATAGATAAAATAAATGACAATAAATAAATAAATAATAATAAGAAATAAATACAATGGACAAAACATAAGAAGGGGTGGCAAAATAAAGAGGAATAAAAGATAAAGATAAAATTTATAATTTAGAATATTAAATATATATAGAATAAAATGAAATATTATAAAATAAAAGGAGGGGGGTCGACCGGCAGGTCGCATCTTTGTAGAGGGGGGGAGGGGATTATTGCTCCACCTCGCCCCCCGCGACCTGCCCACCTCGGGGGCGCCTTAACGGCCAGCCCCCCTTGGCGGCGGTGGAAGTACTAAGTAGTCCCACCGCCGCCATTACGTCTGCGGCCCCTTACAGGGGGCCGTCGGCCTCGTCGGGGTTGCCCCGCCGATGCTAGCCTCCTGGGGGTGAGGGGGTCGGCTTCCCCCCCTCTCCGCTGCCTCCTTCTGCGTTATCACAATCTCGCAGAAGGAGGCAAACGCTGCTCCTGACCTCTCGCTGCCGATCATGTGGTCGACCACGACCGGCAACGAGAGGTCCATCCCAATAACGCCCCTTAGGTCTCTGCGCGGCGCCGACCACGCTAGACATTCTTCCAGCGTATGCCGCGGAGAGTCCTGGGCCTCCTCGCAGTGGTGGCACTGCGATCCCCTCAGTGCCAGTTATGAACACACAGTTTGAGGATACGGCGGTATGCAGGTAATTTAACTTATGCGCATGCATTGCTGCAACTTGTGCTGTATAATTTAGAATTTTTGTTACCGCGCCATCCGATTTTTATACATGTGCAAATACTCGTACACGCTGCATTGTATTTTTTTCCGCACGCGTCAAGGAGGGGACAGAGGCGAGTTCCGGCTCGCGTCTGTCCCCTCCCCCCGTCCCACTCCCCTGGTCGACCCGCATAAAACTTAAAAATATGATAAAACAAAATATAAAATCAATAAATGAAAACGTGTATAGATAAAATAGATAAAATAAAAGTCAATAAATAAATAAATAATAATAAGTAAATAAATACAATGGACAAAAAACAACAAACATAAGAAGGGGGGGCAAAATAAAGGGGAATAAAAGATAAAGATAAAATTTATAATATAGAATAAAATGAAATATCATAAAATAAAAGGAGGGGGGTCGACCGGCAGGTCGCATCTTTGTAGAGGGGGGGAGGGGACTATTGCTCCACCTCGCCCCCCGCGACCTGCCCACCCCGGGGGCGCCTTAACGGCCAGCCCCCCTTGCCGGCGGTGGAAGTACTAAGTAGTCCAACCGCCGCCATTACGTCTGCGGCCCCTTACAGGGGGCCGTCGGCCTCGTCGGGGTTGCCCCGCCGATGCTAACCTCCTGGCGGAGAGGGGGTCGGCTTCCCTCTCCCTCTCCGCTGCCTCCTTCTGCGTTATCACAATCTCGCAGAAGGAGGCAAACGCTGCTCTTGACCTCTCGCTGCCGATCATGTGGTCGACCACGACCGGCAACGAGAGGTCCATCCCAATAACGCCCCTTAGGTCTCTGCGCCGTGCCGACCACGCTGGACATTCTTCCAGCGTATGCCGCGCAAAGTCCTGGGCCTCCTCGCAGTGGTGGCACTGCGATCCTCCCAGTGCCAGTTATGAACACACAGTTTGAGGAAACGGCGGTATGAAGGTAATTTAACTTATGCGCATGCATTGCTGCAACTTGTGCTGTATAATTTAGAATTTTTGTTACCGCGCCATCCGATTTTTATACATGTGCAAATACTCGTACACGCTGCATTGTATTTTTTTCCGCACGCGACAAGGAGGGGACAGAGGCGAGTTCCGGCTCGCGTCTGTCCCTTCCCCCCGTCCCACACCCCTGGTCGAGCCGCATAAAACTTAAAATACGATAAAATAGAAGATAAAATCAATAAATGAAAACGTGTATAGATAAAATAAAAGTCAATAAATAAATAAATAATAATAAGTAAATAAATACAATGGACAAAACACAACAAACATAAGAAGGGGGGGGGCAAAATATAGGGGAATAAAAGATAAAGATAAAATTTATAATATAGAATAAAATGAAATATCATAAAATAAAAGGAGGGGGGTCGACCGGCAGGTCGCATCTTTGTAGAGGGGGGCAGGGGATTATTGATCCACCTCGCCCCCCGCGACCTGCCCACCCCGGGGGCGCCTTAACGGCCAGCCCCCCTTGGCGGCGGTGGAAGTACTAAGTAGTCCCACCGCCGCCATTATGTCTGCGGCCCCTTACAGGGGGCCGTCGGACTCGTCGGGGTTGCCCCACCGATGCAAGCCTCCTGGCGGAGAGGGGGTCGGCTTTCCTCTCCCTCTCCGCTGCCTCCTTCTGCGTTATCACAATCTCGCAGAAGGAGGCAAACGCTGCTCCTGACCTCTCGCTGCCGATCATGTGGTCGACCACGACCGGCAACGAGAGGTCCATCCCAATAACGCCCCTTAGGTCTCTGCGCGGCGCCGACCACGCTGGACATTCTTCCAGCGTATGCCGAGGAGAGTCCTGGGCCTCCTCGCAGTGGTGGCACTGCGATCCCCTCAGTGCCAGTTATGAACACACAGTTTGAGGAAACGGCGGTATGCAGGTAATTTAACTTATGCGCATGCATTGCTGCAACTTGTGCTGTATGATTTAGAATTTTTGTTACCGCGCCATCCGATTTTTATACATGTGCAAATACTCGTACACGCTGCATTGTATTTTTTTCCGCACGCGACAAGGAGGGGACAGAGGCGAGTTCCGGCTCGCGTCTGTCCCTTCCCCCCGTCCCACCCCCCTGGTCGAGCCGCATAAAACTTAAAAATATGATAAAATAAAAGATAAAATCAATAAATTAAAACGTGTATAGATGAAATAGATAAAATAAATGACAATAAATAAATAAATAATAATAAGAAATAAATACAATGGACAAAACATAAGGGGTGGCAAAATAAAGAGGAATAAAAGATAAAGATAAAATTTATAATATAGAATATAAAATATATATAGAATAAAATGAAATATTATAAAATAAAAGGAGGGGGGTCGACCGGCAGGTCGCATCTTTGTAGAGGGGGGGAGGGGATTATTGCTCCACCTCGCCCCCCGCGACCTGCCCACCTCGTGGGCGCCTTGACGGCCAGCCCCCCTTGGCGGCGGTGGAAGTACTAAGTAGTCCCACCGCCGCCATTACGTCTGCGGCCCCTTACAGGGGGCCGTCGGCCTCGTCGGGGTTGCCCCGCCGATGCTAGCCTCCTGGGGGTGAGGGGGTCGGCTTCCCTCTCCCTCTCCGCTGCCTCCTTCTGCGTTATCACAATCTCGCAGAAGGAGGCAAACGCTGCTCCTGACCTCTCGCTGCCGATCATGTGGTCGACCACGACCGGCAACGAGAGGTCCATCCCAATAACGCCCCTTAGGTCTCTGCGCGGCGCCGACCACGCTGGACATTCTTCCAGCGTATGCCGCGGAGAGTCCTGGGCCTCCTCGCAGTGGTGGCACTGCGATCCCCTCAGTGCCAGTTATGAACACACAGTTTGAGGAAACGGCGGTATGCAGGTAATTTAACTTACGCGCATGCATTGCTGCAACTTGTGCTGTATGATTTAGAATTTTTGTTACCGCGCCATCCGATTTTTATACATGTGCAAATACTCGTACACGCTGCATTGTATTTTTTTCCGCACGCGACAAGGAGGGGACAGAGGCGAGTTCCGGCTCGCGTCTGTCCCTTCCCCCCGTCCCACCCCCCTGGTCGAGCCGCATAAAACTTAAAAATATGATAAAATAAAAGATAAAATCAATAAATTAAAACGTGTATAGATGAAATAGATAAAATAAATGACAATAAATAAATAAATAATAATAAGAAATAAATACAATGGACAAAACATAAGGGGTGGCAAAATAAAGTGGAATAAAAGATAAAGATAAAATTTATAATATAGAATATAAAATATATATAGAATAAAATGAAATATTATAAAATAAAAGGAGGGGGGTCGACCGGCAGGTCGCATCTTTGTAGAGGGGGGGAGGGGATTATTGCTCCACCTCGCCCCCCGCGACCTGCCCACCTCGTGGGCGCCTTGACGGCCAGCCCCCCTTGGCGGCGGTGGAAGTACTAAGTAGTCCCACCGCCGCCATTACGTCTGCGGCCCCTTACAGGGGGCCGTCGGCCTCGTCGGGGTTGCCCCGCCGATGCTAGCCTCCTTGCGGTGATGGGGTCGGCTTCCCTCTCAATCTTCGCTGCCTCCTTCTGCGTTATCACAATCTCGCAGAAGGAGGCAAACGCTGCTCTTGACCTCTCGCTGCCGATCATGTGGTCGACCACGACCGGCAACGAGAGGTCCATCCCAATAACGCCCCTTAGGTCTCTGCGCGGTGCCGACCACGCTGGACATTCTTCCAGCGTATGCCGCGCAAAGTCCTGGGCCTCCTCTCAGTGGTGGCACTGCGATCCTCCCAGTGCGAGTTATGAACACACAGTTTGAGGAAACGGCGGTATGCAGGTAATTTAACTTATGCGCATGCATTGCTGCAACTTGTGCTGTATGATTTAGAATTTTTGTTACCGCGCCATCCGATTTTTATACATGTGCAAATACTCGTACACGCTGCATTGTATTTTTTTCCGCACGCGTCAAGGAGGGGACAGAGGCGAGTTCCGGCTCGCGTCTGTCCCCTCCCCCCGTCCCACTCCCCTTGTCGACCCGCATAAAACTTAAAAATATGATAAAACAAAATATAAAATCAATAAATGAAAACGTGTATAGATAAAATAGATAAAATAAAAGTCAATAAATAAATAAATAATAATAAGTAAATAAATACAATGGACAAAAAACAACAAACATAAGAAGGGGGGCAAAATAAAGGGGAATAAAAGATAAAGATAAAATTTATAATATAGAATAAAATGAAATATCAAAAAATAAAAGGAGGGGGTTCGACCGGCAGGTCGCATCTTTGTAGAGGGGGGGAGGGGACTATTGCTCCACCTCGCCCCCCGCGACCAGCCCACCCCGGGGGCGCCTTAACGGCCAGCCCCCCTTGCCGGCGGTGGAAGTACTAAGTAGTCCAACCGCCGCCATTACGTCTGCGGCCCCTTACAGGGGGCCGTCGGCATCGTCGGGGTTGCCCCGCCGATGCTAACCTCCTGGCGGAGAGGGGGTCGGCTTCCCTCTCCCTCTCCGCTGCCTCCTTCTGCGTTATCACAATCTCGCAGAAGGAGGCAAACGCTGCTCTTGACCTCTCGCTGCCGATCATGTGGTCGACCACGACCGGCAACGAGAGGTCCATCCCAATAACGCCCCTTAGGTCTCTGCGCCGTGCCGACCACGCTGGACATTCTTCCAGCGTATGCCGCGCAAAGTCCTGGGCCTCCTCTCAGTGGTGGCACTGCGATCCTCCCAGTGCCAGTTATGAACACACAGTTTGAGGAAACGGCGGTATGAAGGTAATTTAACTTATGCGCATGCATTGCTGCAACTTGTGCTGTATAATTTAGAATTTTTGTTACCGCGCCATCCGATTTTTATACATGTGCAAATACTCGTACACGCTGCATTGTATTTTTTTCCGCACGCGGCAAGGAGGGGACAGAGGCGAGTTCCGGCTCGCGTCTGTCCCTTCCCCCCGTCCCACACCCCTGGTCGAGCCGCATAAAACTTAAAATACGATAAAATAGAAGATAAAATCAATAAATGAAAACGTGTATAGATAAAATAAAAGTCAATAAATAAATAAATAATAATAAGTAAATAAATACAATGGACAAAACACAACAAACATAAGAAGGGGGGGGCAAAATATAGGGGAATAAAAGATAAAGATAAAATTTATAATATAGAATAAAATGAAATATTATAAAATAAAAGGAGGGGGGTCGACCGGCAGGTCGCATCTTTGTAGAGGGGGGGGGGGATTATTGCTCCACCTCGCCCCCCGCGACCTGCCAACCTCGGGGGCGCCTTGACGGCCAGTCCCCCTTTGGCGGCGGTGGAAGTACTAAGTAGTCCCACCGCCGCCATTACGTCTGCGGCCCTTTACTGGGGGCCGTCGGCCTCGTCGGGGTTGCCCCGTCGATGCCAGCCGCCTGGCGGAGAGGGGGTCGGCTTCCCTCTCCCTCTCCGCTGCCTCCTTCTGCGTTATCACAATCTCGCAGAAGGAGGCAAACGCTGCTCTTGACCTCTCGCTGCCGATCAAGGGGTCGACCACGACCGGCAACGAGAGGTCCATCCCAATAACGCCCCCTAGGTCTCTGCGCGGTGCCGACCACGCTGGACATTCTTCCAGCGTATGCCGCGCAGAGTCCTGGGCCTCCTCTCAGTGGTGGCACTGCGATCCTCCCAGTGCGAGTTATGAACACACAGTTTGAGGAAACGGCGGTATGCAGGTAATTTAACTTATGCGCATGCATTGCTGCAACTTGTGCTGTATGATTTAGAATTTTTGTTACCGCGCCATCCGATTTTTATACATGTGCAAATACTCGTACACGCTGCATTGTATTTTTTTCCGCACGCGTCAAGGAGGGGACAGAGGCGAGTTCCGGCTCGCGTCTGTCCCCTCCCCCCGTCCCACTCCCCTGGTCGACCCGCATAAAACTTAAAAATATGATAAAACAAAATATAAAATCAATAAATGAAAACGTGTATAGATAAAATAGATAAAATAAAAGTCAATAAATAAATAAATAATAATAAGTAAATAAATACAATGGACAAAAAACAACAAACATAAGAAGGGGGGCAAAATAAAGGGGAATAAAAGATAAAGATAAAATTTATAATATAGAATAAAATGAAATATCATAAAATAAAAGGAGGGGGTTCGACCGGCAGGTCGCATCTTTGTAGAGGGGGGGAGGGGACTATTGCTCCACCTCGCCCCCCGCGACCAGCCCACCCCGGGGGCGCCTTAACGGCCAGCCCCCCTTGCCGGCGGTGGAAGTACTAAGTAGTCCAACCGCCGCCATTACGTCTGCGGCCCCTTACAGGGGGCCGTCGGCATCGTCGGGGTTGCCCCGCCGATGCTAACCTCCTGGCGGAGAGGGGGTCGGCTTCCCTCTCCCTCTCCGCTGCCTCCTTCTGCGTTATCACAATCTCGCAGAAGGAGGCAAACGCTGCTCTTGACCTCTCGCTGCCGATCATGTGGTCGACCACGTACCGGCAACGAGAGGTCCATCCCAATAACGCCCCTTAGGTCTCTGCGCCGTGCCGACCACGCTGGACATTCTTCCAGCGTATGCCGCGCAAAGTCCTGGGCCTCCTCTCAGTGGTGGCACTGCGATCCTCCCAGTGCCAGTTATGAACACACAGTTTGAGGAAACGGCGGTATGAAGGTAATTTAACTTATGCGCATGCATTGCTGCAACTTGTGCTGTATAATTTAGAATTTTTGTTACCGCGCCATCCGATTTTTATACATGTGCAAATACTCGTACACGCTGCATTGTATTTTTTTCCGCACGCGGCAAGGAGGGGACAGAGGCGAGTTCCGGCTCGCGTCTGTCCCTTCCCCCCGTCCCACACCCCTGGTCGAGCCGCATAAAACTTAAAATACGATAAAATAGAAGATAAAATCAATAAATGAAAACGTGTATAGATAAAATAAAAGTCAATAAATAAATAAATAATAATAAGTAAATAAATACAATGGACAAAACACAACAAACATAAGAAGGGGGGGGCAAAATATAGGGGAATAAAAGATAAAGATAAAATTTATAATATAGAATAAAATGAAATATTATAAAATAAAAGGAGGGGGGTCGACCGGCAGGTCGCATCTTTGTAGAGGGGGGGGGGGATTATTGCTCCACCTCGCCCCCCGCGACCTGCCAACCTCGGGGGCGCCTTGACGGCCAGTCCCCCTTTGGCGGCGGTGGAAGTACTAAGTAGTCCCACCGCCGCCATTACGTCTGCGGCCCTTTACTGGGGGCCGTCGGCCTCGTCGGGGTTGCCCCGTCGATGCCAGCCGCCTGGCGGAGAGGGGGTCGGCTTCCCTCTCCCTCTCCGCTGCCTCCTTCTGCGTTATCACAATCTCGCAGAAGGAGGCAAACGCTGCTCTTGACCTCTCGCTGCCGATCAAGGGGTCGACCACGACCGGCAACGAGAGGTCCATCCCAATAACGCCCCCTAGGTCTCTGCGCGGTGCCGACCACGCTGGACATTCTTCCAGCGTATGCCGCGCAGAGTCCTGGGCCTCCTCTCAGTGGTGGCACTGCGATCCTCCCAGTGCGAGTTATGAACACACAGTTTGAGGAAACGGCGGTATGCAGGTAATTTAACTTATGCGCATGCATTGCTGCAACTTGTGCTGTATGATTTAGAATTTTTGTTACCGCGCCATCCGATTTTTATACATGTGCAAATACTCGTACACGCTGCATTGTATTTTTTTCCGCACGCGTCAAGGAGGGGACAGAGGCGAGTTCCGGCTCGCGTCTGTCCCCTCCCCCCGTCCCACTCCCCTGGTCGACCCGCATAAAACTTAAAAATATGATAAAACAAAATATAAAATCAATAAATGAAAACGTGTATAGATAAAATAGATAAAATAAAAGTCAATAAATAAATAAATAATAATAAGTAAATAAATACAATGGACAAAAAACAACAAACATAAGAAGGGGGGCAAAATAAAGGGGAATAAAAGATAAAGATAAAATTTATAATATAGAATAAAATGAAATATCATAAAATAAAAGGAGGGGGTTCGACCGGCAGGTCGCATCTTTGTAGAGGGGGGGAGGGGACTATTGCTCCACCTCGCCCCCCGCGACCAGCCCACCCCGGGGGCGCCTTAACGGCCAGCCCCCCTTGCCGGCGGTGGAAGTACTAAGTAGTCCAACCGCCGCCATTACGTCTGCGGCCCCTTACAGGGGGCCGTCGGCATCGTCGGGGTTGCCCCGCCGATGCTAACCTCCTGGCGGAGAGGGGGTCGGCTTCCCTCTCCCTCTCCGCTGCCTCCTTCTGCGTTATCACAATCTCGCAGAAGGAGGCAAACGCTGCTCTTGACCTCTCGCTGCCGATCATGTGGTCGACCACGTACCGGCAACGAGAGGTCCATCCCAATAACGCCCCTTAGGTCTCTGCGCCGTGCCGACCACGCTGGACATTCTTCCAGCGTATGCCGCGCAAAGTCCTGGGCCTCCTCTCAGTGGTGGCACTGCGATCCTCCCAGTGCGAGTTATGAACACACAGTTTGAGGAAACGGCGGTATGCAGGTAATTTAACTTATGCGCATGCATTGCTGCAACTTGTGCTGTATAATTTAGAATTTTTGTTACCGCGCCATCCGATTTTTATATATGTGCAAATACTCGTACACGCTGCATTGTATTTTATTCCGCACGCGACAAGGAGGGGACAGAGGCGAGTTCCGGCTCGCGTCTGTCCCTTCCCCCCGTCCCACCCCCCTGGTCGAGCCGCATAAAACTTAAAAATATTATAAAATAAAAGATAAAATCAATAAATTAAAACGTGTATAGATGAAATAGATAAAATAAATGACAATAAATAAATAAATAATAATAAGAAATAAATACAATGGACAAAACATAAGAAGGGGTGGCAAAATAAAGAGGAATAAAAGATAAAGATAAAATTTATAATTTAGAATATTAAACATATATAGAATAAAATGAAATATTATAAAATAAAAGGAGGGGGGTCGACCGGCAGGTCGCATCTTTGTAGAGGGGGGGAGGGGATTATTGCTCCACCTCGCCCCCCGCGAACTGCCCACCTCGGGGGCGCCTTAACGGCCAGCCCCCCTTGGCGGCGGTGGAAGTACTAAGTAGTCCCACCGCCGCCATTACGTCTGCGGCCCCTTACAGGGGGCCGTCGGCCTCGTTGGGGTTGCCCCGCCGATGCTAGCCTCC
The DNA here is from genome assembly GCF_051020765.1 of Lasioglossum baleicum. Lineage (NCBI taxonomy): Eukaryota > Metazoa > Arthropoda > Insecta > Hymenoptera > Halictidae > Lasioglossum > Lasioglossum baleicum. The sequence continues at coordinate 133,465 of NW_027469099.1, read as the reverse complement.
TGGGGGTGAGGGGGTCGGCTTCCCCCCCCTCTCCGCTGCCTCCTTCTGCGTTATCACAATCTCGCAGAAGGAGGCAAACGCTGCTCCTGACCTCTCGCTGCCGATCATGTGGTCGACCACGACCGGCAACGAGAGGTCCATCCCAATAACGCCCCTTAGGTCTCTGCGCGGCGCCGACCACGCTAGACATTCTTCCAGCGTATGCCGCGGAGAGTCCTGGGCCTCCTCGCAGTGGTGGCACTGCGATCCCCTCAGTGCCAGTTATGAACACACAGTTTGAGGATACGGCGGTATGCAGGTAATTTAACTTATGCGCATGCATTGCTGCAACTTGTGCTGTATAATTTAGAATTTTTGTTACCGCGCCATCCGATTTTTATACATGTGCAAATACTCGTACACGCTGCTTTGTATTTTTTTCCGCACGCGTCAAGGAGGGGACAGAGGCGAGTTCCGGCTCGCGTCTGTCCCCTCCCCCCGTCCCACTCCCCTGGTCGACCCGCATAAAACTTAAAAATATGATAAAACAAAATATAAAATCAATAAATGAAAACGTGTATAGATAAAATAGATAAAATAAAAGTCAATAAATAAATAAATAATAATAAGTAAATAAATACAATGGACAAAAAACAACAAACATAAGAAGGGGGGGCAAAATAAAGGGGAATAAAAGATAAAGATAAAATTTATAATATAGAATAAAATGAAATATCATAAAATAAAAGGAGGGGGGTCGACCGGCAGGTCGCATCTTTGTAGAGGGGGGGAGGGGACTATTGCTCCACCTCGCCCCCCGCGACCTGCCCACCACGGGGGCGCCTTAACGGCCAGCCCCCCTTGCCGGCGGTGGAAGTACTAAGTAGTCCAACCGCCGCCATTACGTCTGCGGCCCCTTACAGGGGGCCGTCGGCCTCGTCGGGGTTGCCCCGCCGATGCTAACCTCCTGGCGGAGAGGGGGTCGGCTTCCCTCTCCCTCTCCGCTGCCTCCTTCTGCGTTATCACAATCTCGCAGAAGGAGGCAAACGCTGCTCTTGACCTCTCGCTGCCGATCATGTGGTCGACCACGACCGGCAACGAGAGGTCCATCCCAATAACGCCCCTTAGGTCTCTGCGCCGTGCCGACCACGCTGGACATTCTTCCAGCGTATGCCGCGCAAAGTCCTGGGCCTCCTCGCAGTGGTGGCACTGCGATCCTCCCAGTGCCAGTTATGAACACACAGTTTGAGGAAACGGCGGTATGAAGGTAATTTAACTTATGCGCATGCATTGCTGCAACTTGTGCTGTATAATTTAGAATTTTTGTTACCGCGCCATCCGATTTTTATACATGTGCAAATACTCGTACACGCTGCATTGTATTTTTTTCCGCACGCGACAAGGAGGGGACAGAGGCGAGTTCCGGCTCGCGTCTGTCCCTTCCCCCCGTCCCACACCCCTGGTCGAGCCGCATAAAACTTAAAATACGATAAAATAGAAGATAAAATCAATAAATGAAAACGTGTATAGATAAAATAAAAGTCAATAAATAAATAAATAATAATAAGTAAATAAATACAATGGACAAAACACAACAAACATAAGAAGGGGGGGGGGCAAAATATAGGGGAATAAAAGATAAAGATAAAATTTATAATATAGAATAAAATGAAATATCATAAAATAAAAGGAGGGGGGTCGACCGGCAGGTCGCATCTTTGTAGAGGGGGGCAGGGGATTATTGATCCACCTCGCCCCCCGCGACCTGCCCACCCCGGGGGCGCCTTAACGGCCAGCCCCCCTTGGCGGCGGTGGAAGTACTAAGTAGTCCCACCGCCGCCATTATGTCTGCGGCCCCTTACAGGGGGCCGTCGGACTCGTCGGGGTTGCCCCACCGATGCAAGCCTCCTGGCGGAGAGGGGGTCGGCTTTCCTCTCCCTCTCCGCTGCCTCCTTCTGCGTTATCACAATCTCGCAGAAGGAGGCAAACGCTGCTCCTGACCTCTCGCTGCCGATCATGTGGTCGACCACGACCGGCAACGAGAGGTCCATCCCAATAACGCCCCTTAGGTCTCTGCGCGGCGCCGACCACGCTGGACATTCTTCCAGCGTATGCCGCGGAGAGTCCTGGGCCTCCTCGCAGTGGTGGCACTGCGATCCCCTCAGTGCCAGTTATGAACACACAGTTTGAGGAAACGGCGGTATGCAGGTAATTTAACTTATGCGCATGCATTGCTGCAACTTGTGCTGTATGATTTAGAATTTTTGTTACCGCGCCATCCGATTTTTATACATGTGCAAATACTCGTACACGCTGCATTGTATTTTTTTCCGCACGCGACAAGGAGGGGACAGAGGCGAGTTCCGGCTCGCGTCTGTCCCTTCCCCCCGTCCCACCCCCCTGGTCGAGCCGCATAAAACTTAAAAATATGATAAAATAAAAGATAAAATCAATAAATTAAAACGTGTATAGATGAAATAGATAAAATAAATGACAATAAATAAATAAATAATAATAAGAAATAAATACAATGGACAAAACATAAGGGGTGGCAAAATAAAGAGGAATAAAAGATAAAGATAAAATTTATAATATAGAATATAAAATATATATAGAATAAAATGAAATATTATAAAATAAAAGGAGGGGGGACGACCGGCAGGTCGCATCTTTGTAGAGGGGGGGAGGGGATTATTGCTCCACCTCGCCCCCCGCGACCTGCCCACCTCGTGGGCGCCTTGACGGCCAGCCCCCCTTGGCGGCGGTGGAAGTACTAAGTAGTCCCACCGCCGCCATTACGTCTGCGGCCCCTTACAGGGGGCCGTCGGCCTCGTCGGGGTTGCCCCGCCGATGCTAGCCTCCTGGGGGTGAGGGGGTCGGCTTCCCTCTCCCTCTCCGCTGCCTCCTTCTGCGTTATCACAATCTCGCAGAAGGAGGCAAACGCTGCTCCTGACCTCTCGCTGCCGATCATGTGGTCGACCACGACCGGCAACGAGAGGTCCATCCCAATAACGCCCCTTAGGTCTCTGCGCGGCGCCGACCACGCTGGACATTCTTCCAGCGTATGCCGCGGAGAGTCCTGGGCCTCCTCGCAGTGGTGGCACTGCGATCCCCTCAGTGCCAGTTATGAACACACAGTTTGAGGAAACGGCGGTATGCAGGTAATTTAACTTACGCGCATGCATTGCTGCAACTTGTGCTGTATGATTTAGAATTTTTGTTACCGCGCCATCCGATTTTTATACATGTGCAAATACTCGTACACGCTGCATTGTATTTTTTTCCGCACGCGACAAGGAGGGGACAGAGGCGAGTTCCGGCTCGCGTCTGTCCCTTCCCCCCGTCCCACCCCCCTGGTCGAGCCGCATAAAACTTAAAAATATGATAAAATAAAAGATAAAATCAATAAATTAAAACGTGTATAGATGAAATAGATAAAATAAATGACAATAAATAAATAAATAATAATAAGAAATAAATACAATGGACAAAACATAAGGGGTGGCAAAATAAAGTGGAATAAAAGATAAAGATAAAATTTATAATATAGAATATAAAATATATATAGAATAAAATGAAATATTATAAAATAAAAGGAGGGGGGTCGACCGGCAGGTCGCATCTTTGTAGAGGGGGGGAGGGGATTATTGCTCCACCTCGCCCCCCGCGACCTGCCCACCTCGTGGGCGCCTTGACGGCCAGCCCCCCTTGGCGGCGGTGGAAGTACTAAGTAGTCCCACCGCCGCCATTACGTCTGCGGCCCCTTACAGGGGGCCGTCGGCCTCGTCGGGGTTGCCCCGCCGATGCTAGCCTCCTTGCGGTGATGGGGTCGGCTTCCCTCTCAATCTTCGCTGCCTCCTTCTGCGTTATCACAATCTCGCAGAAGGAGGCAAACGCTGCTCTTGACCTCTCGCTGCCGATCATGTGGTCGACCACGACCGGCAACGAGAGGTCCATCCCAATAACGCCCCTTAGGTCTCTGCGCGGCGCCGACCACGCTGGACATTCTTCCAGCGTATGCCGCGGAGAGTCCTGGGCCTCCTCGCAGTGGTGGCACTGCGATCCCCTCAGTGCCAGTTATGAACACACAGTTTGAGGAAACGGCGGTATGCAGGTAATTTAACTTATGCGCATGCATTGCTGCAACTTGTGCTGTATGATTTAGAATTTTTGTTACCGCGCCATCCGATTTTTATACATGTGCAAATACTCGTACACGCTGCATTGTATTTTTTCCCGCACGCGTCAAGGAGGGGACAGAGACGAGTTCCGGCTCGCGTCTGTCCCCTCCCACCGTCCCGCCCCCCTGGTCGACCAGCATAAAACTTAAAATACGATAAAATAAAAGATAAAATCAATAAATGAAAACGTGTATAGATAAAATAGATAAAATAAAAGTCAATAAATAAATAAATAATAATAAGTAAATAAATACAATGGACAAAACACAACAAACATAAGAAGGGGGGTCAAAATAAAGGGGAATAAAAGATAAAGATAAAATTTATAATATAGAATATAAAATATATATAGAATAAAATGAAATATTATAAAATAAAAGGAGGGGGGTCGACCGGCAGGTCGCATCTTTGTAGAGGGGGGGGGGATTATTGCTCCACCTCGCCCCCCGCGACCTGCCAACCTCGGGGGCGCCTTGACGGCCAGTCCCCCTTTGGCGGCGGTGGAAGTACTAAGTAGTCCCACCGCCGCCATTACGTCTGGGGCCCCTTACAGGGGGCCGTCGGCCTCGTCGGGGTTGCCCCGTCGATGCCAGCCGCCTGGCGGAGAGGGGGTCGGCTTCCCTCTCCCTCTCCGCTGCCTCCTTCTGCGTTATCACAATCTCGCAGAAGGAGGCAAACGCTGCTCTTGACCTCTCGCTGCCGATCAAGGGGTCGACCACGACCGGCAACGAGAGGTCCATCCCAATAACGCCCCCTAGGTCTCTGCGCGGTGCCGACCACGCTGGACATTCTTCCAGCGTATGCCGCGCAAAGTCCTGGGCCTCCTCTCAGTGGTGGCACTGCGATCCTCCCAGTGCGAGTTATGAACACACAGTTTGAGGAAACGGCGGTATGCAGGTAATTTAACTTATGCGCATGCATTGCTGCAACTTGTGCTGTATGATTTAGAATTTTTGTTACCGCGCCATCCGATTTTTATACATGTGCAAATACTCGTACACGCTGCATTGTATTTTTTTCCGCACGCGTCAAGGAGGGGACAGAGGCGAGTTCCGGCTCGCGTCTGTCCCCTCCCCCCGTCCCACTCCCCTGGTCGACCCGCATAAAACTTAAAAATATGATAAAACAAAATATAAAATCAATAAATGAAAACGTGTATAGATAAAATAGATAAAATAAAAGTCAATAAATAAATAAATAATAATAAGTAAATAAATACAATGGACAAAAAACAACAAACATAAGAAGGGGGGGCAAAATAAAGGGGAATAAAAGATAAAGATAAAATTTATAATATAGAATAAAATGAAATATCATAAAATAAAAGGAGGGGGGTCGACCGGCAGGTCGCATCTTTGTAGAGGGGGGGAGGGGACTATTGCTCCACCTCGCCCCCCGCGACCTGCCCACCCCGGGGGCGCCTTAACGGCCAGCCCCCCTTGCCGGCGGTGGAAGTACTAAGTAGTCCAACCGCCGCCATTACGTCTGCGGCCCCTTACAGGGGGCCGTCGGCCTCGTCGGGGTTGCCCCGCCGATGCTAACCTCCTGGCGGAGAGGGGGTCGGCTTCCCTCTCCCTCTCCGCTGCCTCCTTCTGCGTTATCACAATCTCGCAGAAGGAGGCAAACGCTGCTCTTGACCTCTCGCTGCCGATCATGTGGTCGACCACGACCGGCAACGAGAGGTCCATCCCAATAACGCCCCTTAGGTCTCTGCGCCGTGCCGACCACGCTGGACATTCTTCCAGCGTATGCCGCGCAAAGTCCTGGGCCTCCTCGCAGTGGTGGCACTGCGATCCTCCCAGTGCCAGTTATGAACACACAGTTTGAGGAAACGGCGGTATGAAGGTAATTTAACTTATGCGCATGCATTGCTGCAACTTGTGCTGTATAATTTAGAATTTTTGTTACCGCGCCATCCGATTTTTATACATGTGCAAATACTCGTACACGCTGCATTGTATTTTTTTCCGCACGCGACAAGGAGGGGACAGAGGCGAGTTCCGGCTCGCGTCTGTCCCTTCCCCCCGTCCCACACCCCTGGTCGAGCCGCATAAAACTTAAAATGCGATAAAATAGAAGATAAAATCAATAAATGAAAACGTGTATAGATAAAATAAAAGTCAATAAATAAATAAATAATAATAAGTAAATAAATACAATGGACAAAACACAACAAACATAAGAAGGGGGGGGCAAAATATAGGGGAATAAAAGATAAAGATAAAATTTATAATATAGAATAAAATGAAATATCATAAAATAAAAGGAGGGGGGTCGACCGGCAGGTCGCATCTTTGTAGAGGGGGGGAGGGGATTATTGATCCACCTCGCCCCCCGCGACCTGTCCACCCCGGGGGCGCCTTAACGGCCAGCCCCCCTCGGCGGCGGTGGAAGTACTAAGTAGTCCCACCGCCGCCATTACGTCTGCGGCCCCTTACAGGGGGCCGTCGGCATCGTCGGGGTTGCCCCGCCGATGCTAACCTCCTGGCGGAGAGGGGGTCGGCTTCCCTCTCCCTCTCCGCTGCCTCCTTCTGCGTTATCACAATCTCGCAGAAGGAGGCAATCGCTGCTCTTGACCTCTCGCTGCCGATCATTTGGTCGACCACGTACCGGCAACGAGAGGTCCATCCCAATAACGCCCCTTAGGTCTCTGCGCCGTGCCGACCACGCTGGACATTCTTCCAGCGTATGCCGCGCAAAGTCCTGGGCCTCCTCTCAGTGGTGGCACTGTGATCCTCCCAGTGCGAGTTATGAACACACAGTTTGAGGAAACGGCGGTATGCAGGTAATTTAACTTATGCGCATGCATTGCTGCAACTTGTGCTGTATAATTTAGAATTTTTGTTACCGCGCCATCCGATTTTTATACATGTGCAAATACTCGTACATGCTGCATTGTATTTATTTCCGCACGCGACAAGGAGGGGACAGAGGCGAGTTCCGGCTCGCGTCTGTCCCCTCCCACCGTCCCGCCCCCCTGGTCGTCCCGCATAAAACTTAAAATACGATAAAATAGAAGATAAAATCAATAAATGAAAACGTGTATAGATAAAATAAAAGTCAATAAATAAATAAAGAATAATAAGTAAATAAATACAATGGACAAAACACAACAAACATAAGAAGGGGGGGGCAAAATAAAGGGGAATAAAAGATAAAAATAAAATTTATAATATAGAATAAAATGAAATATCATAAAATAAAAGGAGGGGGGTCGACCGGCAGGTCGCATCTTTGTAGAGGGGGGCAGGGGATTATTGATCCACCTCGCCCCCCGCGACCTGTCCACCCCGGGGGGCGCCTTAACGGCCAGCCCCCCTTGGCGGCAGTGGAAGTACTAAGTAGTCCCACCGCCGCCATTACGTCTGCGGCCCCTTACAGGGGGCCGTCGGCATCGTCGGGGTTGCCCCGCCGATGCTAACCTCCTGGCGGAGAGGGGGTCGGCTTCCCTCTCCCTCTCCGCTGCCTCCTTCTGCGTTATCACAATCTCGCAGAAGGAGGCAAACGCTGCTCTTGACCTCTCGCTGCCGATCACGTGGTCGACCACGACCGGCAACCAGAGGTCCATCCCAATAACGCCCCTTAGGTCTCTGCCCGGCGCCGACCACGCTGGACATTCTTCCAGCGTATGCCGCGGACAGTCCTGGGCCTCCTCGCAGTGGTGGCACTGCGATCCCCCCAGTGCCAGTTATGAACACACAGTTTGAGGAAACGGCGGTATGCAGGTAATTTAACTTATGCGCATGCATTGCTGCAACTTGTGCTGTATGATTTAGAATTTTTGTTACCGTGCCATCCGGTTTTTATACATGTGCAAATACTCGTACACGCTGCATTGTATTTTTTTCCGCACGCGACAAGGAGGGGACAGAGGCGAGTTCCGGCTCGCGTCTGTCCCCTCCCACCGTCCCGCCCCCCTGGTCGACCCGCATAAAACTTAAAATACGATAAAATAAAAGATAAAATCAATAAATGAAAACGTGTATTGATAAAATAAAAGTCAATAAATAAATAAATAATAATAAGTAAATAAATACAATGGACAAAACACAACAAACATAAGAAGGGGGGGCAAAATATAGGGGAATAAAAGATAAAGATAAAATTTATAATATAGAATAAAATGAAATATCATAAAATAAAAGGAGGGGGGTCGACCGGCAGGTCGCATCTTTGTAGAGGGGGGGAGGGGATTATTGATCCACCTCGCCCCCGCGACCTGCCCACCCCAGGGGTGCCTTAACGGCCAGCCCCCCTTGGCGGCGGTGGAAGTACTAAGTAGTCCCACCGCCGCCATTACGTCTGCGGCCCCTTACAGGGGGCCGTCGGCATCGTCGGGGTTGCCCCGCCGATGCTAACCTCCTGGCGGAGAGGGGGTCGGCTTCCCTCTCCCTCTCCGCTGCCTCCTTCTGCGTTATCACAATCTCGCAGAAGGAGGCAAACGCTGCTCTTGACCTCTCGCTGCCGATCATGTGGTCGACCACGTACCGGCAACGAGAGGTCCATCCCAATAACGCCCCTTAGGTCTCTGCGCCGTGCCGACCACGCTGGATATTCTTCCAGCGTATGCCGCGCAAAGTCCTGGGCCTCCTCGCAGTGCCACCACTGCGATCCTCCCAGTGCGAGTTATGAACACACAGTTTGAGGAAACGGCGGTATGCAGGTAATTTAACTTATGCGCATGCATTGCTGCAACTTGTGCTGTATGATTTAGAATTTTTGTTACCGCGCCATCCGATTTTTATACATGTGCAAATACTCGTACACGCTGCATTGTATTTTTTTCCGCACGCGACAAGGAGGGGACAGAGGCGAGTTCAGGCTCGCGTCTGTCCCTTCCCCCCGTCCCACCCCCCTGGTCGAGCCGCATAAAACTTAAAATACGATAAAATAGAAGATAAAATCAATAAATGAAAACGTGTATAGATAAAATAAAAGTCAATAAATAAATAAAGAATAATAAGTAAATAAATACAATGGACAAAACACAACAAACATAAGAAGGGGGGGGGCAAAATAAAGGGGAATAAAAGATAAAAATAAAATTTATAATATAGAATAAAATGAAATATCATAAAATAAAAGGAGGGGGTCGACCGGCAGGTCGCATCTTTGTAGAGGGGGGAGGGGATTATTGATCCACCTCGCCCCCCGCGACCTGCCCACCCCGGGGGCGCCTTAACGGCCAGCCCCCCTTGGCGGCGGTGGAAGTACTAAGTAGTCCCACCGCCGCCATTACGTCTGCGGCCCCTTACAGGGGGCCGTCGGCATCGTCGGGGTTGCCCCGCCGATGCTAACCTCCTGGCGGAGAGGGGGTCGGCTTCCCTCTCCCGCTCCGCTGCCTCCTTCTGCGTTATCACAATCTCGCAGAAGGAGGCAAACGCTGCTCCTGACCTCTCGCTGCCGATCATGTGGTCGACCACGACCGGCAACGAGAGGTGCATCCCAATAACGCCCCTTAGGTCACTGCGCGGCGCCGACCACGCTGGACATTCTTCCAGCGTAAGCCGCGGAGAGTCCTGGGCCTCCTCGCAGTGGTGGCACTGCGATCCCCTCAGTGCCAGTTATGAACACACAGTTTGAGGAAACGGCGGTGTGCAGGTAATTTAACTTATGCGCATGCATTGCTTCAACTTGTGCTGTATAATTTAGAATTTTTGTTACCGCGCCATCCGATTTTTATACATGTGCAAATACTCGTACATGCTGCATTGTATTTATTTCCGCACGCGACAAGGAGGGGACAGAGGCGAGTTCCGGCTCGCGTCTGTCCCCTCCCACCGTCCCGCCCCCCTGGTCGACCCGCATAAAACTTAAAATACGATAAAATAAAAGATAAAATCAATAAATGAAAACGTGTATTGATAAAATAAAAGTCAATAAATAAATAAATAATAATAAGTAAATAAATACAATGGACAAAACACAACAAACATAAGAAGGGGGGGCAAAATATAGGGGAATAAAAGATAAAGATAAAATTTATAATATAGAATAAAATGAAATATCATAAAATAAAAGGAGGGGGGTCGACCGGCAGGTCGCATCTTTGTAGAGGGGGGGAGGGGATTATTGATCCACCTCGCCCCCCGCGACCTGCCCACCCCAGGGGTGCCTTAACGGCCAGCCCCCCTTGGCGGCGGTGGAAGTACTAAGTAGTCCCACCGCCGCCATTACGTCTGCGGCCCCTTACAGGGGGCCGTCGGCATCGTCGGCGTTGCCCCGCCGATGCTAACCTCCTGGCGGAGAGGGGGTCGGCTTCCCTCTCCCTCTCCGCTGCCTCCTTCTGCGTTATCACAATCTCGCAGAAGGAGGCAAACGCTGCTCTTGACCTCTCGCTGCCGATCATGTGGTCGACCACGTACCGGCAACGAGAGGTCCATCCCAATAACGCCCCTTAGGTCTCTGCGCCGTGCCGACCACGCTGGATATTCTTCCAGCGTATGCCGCGCAAAGTCCTGGGCCTCCTCGCAGTGGTGGCACTGCGATCCTCCCAGTGCGAGTTATGAACACACAGTTTGAGGAAACGGCGGTATGCAGGTAATTTAACTTATGCGCATGCATTGCTGCAACTTGTGCTGTATAATTTAGAATTTTTGTTACCGCGCCATCCGATTTTTATACATGTGCAAATACTCGTACACGCTGCATTGTATTTTTTTCCGCACGCGACAAGGAGGGGACAGAGGCGAGTTCAGGCTCGCGTCTGTCCCTTCCCCCCGTCCCACCCCCCTGGTCGAGCCGCATAAAACTTAAAAATATTATAAAATAAAAGATAAAATCAATAAATTAAAACGTGTATAGATGAAATAGATAAAATAAATGACAATAAATAAATAAATAATAATAAGAAATAAATACAATGGACAAAACATAAGAAGGGGTGGCAAAATAAAGAGGAATAAAAGATAAAGATAAAATTTATAATTTAGAATATTAAATATATATAGAATAAAATGAAATATTATAAAATAAAAGGAGGGGGGTCGACCGGCAGGTCGCATCTTTGTAGAGGGGGGGAGGGGATTATTGCTCCACCTCGCCCCCCGCGAACTGCCCACCTCGGGGGCGCCTTAACGGCCAGCCCCCCTTGGCGGCGGTGGAAGTACTAAGTAGTCCCACCGCCGCCATTACGTCTGCGGCCCCTTACAGGGGGCCGTCGGCCTCGTCGGGGTTGCCCCGCCGATGCTAGCCTCCTGGGGGTGAGGGGGTCGGCTTCCCCCCCCTCTCCGCTGCCTCCTTCTGCGTTATCACAATCTCGCAGAAGGAGGCAAACGCTGCTCCTGACCTCTCGCTGCCGATCATGTGGTCGACCACGACCGGCAACGAGAGGTCCATCCCAATAACGCCCCTTAGGTCTCTGCGCGGCGCCGACCACGCTAGACATTCTTCCAGCGTATGCCGCGGAGAGTCCTGGGCCTCCTCGCAGTGGTGGCACTGCGATCCCCTCAGTGCCAGTTATGAACACACAGTTTGAGGATACGGCGGTATGCAGGTAATTTAACTTATGCGCATGCATTGCTGCAACTTGTGCTGTATAATTTAGAATTTTTGTTACCGCGCCATCCGATTTTTATACATGTGCAAATACTCGTACACGCTGCATTGTATTTTTTTCCGCACGCGTCAAGGAGGGGACAGAGGCGAGTTCCGGCTCGCGTCTGTCCCCTCCCCCCGTCCCACTCCCCTGGTCGACCCGCATAAAACTTAAAAATATGATAAAACAAAATATAAAATCAATAAATGAAAACGTGTATAGATAAAATAGATAAAATAAAAGTCAATAAATAAATAAATAATAATAAGTAAATAAATACAATGGACAAAAAACAACAAACATAAGAAGGGGGGGCAAAATAAAGGGGAATAAAAGATAAAGATAAAATTTATAATATAGAATAAAATGAAATATCATAAAATAAAAGGAGGGGGGTCGACCGGCAGGTCGCATCTTTGTAGAGGGGGGGAGGGGACTATTGCTCCACCTCGCCCCCCGCGACCTGCCCACCCCGGGGGCGCCTTAACGGCCAGCCCCCCTTGCCGGCGGTGGAAGTACTAAGTAGTCCAACCGCCGCCATTACGTCTGCGGCCCCTTACAGGGGGCCGTCGGCCTCGTCGGGGTTGCCCCGCCGATGCTAACCTCCTGGCGGAGAGGGGGTCGGCTTCCCTCTCCCTCTCCGCTGCCTCCTTCTGCGTTATCACAATCTCGCAGAAGGAGGCAAACGCTGCTCTTGACCTCTCGCTGCCGATCACGTGGTCGACCACGACCGGCAACCAGAGGTCCATCCCAATAACGCCCCTTAGGTCTCTGCCCGGCGCCGACCACGCTGGACATTCTTCCAGCGTATGCCGCGGACAGTCCTGGGCCTCCTCGCAGTGGTGGCACTGCGATCCCCCCAGTGCCAGTTATGAACACACAGTTTGAGGAAACGGCGGTATGCAGGTAATTTAACTTATGCGCATGCATTGCTGCAACTTGTGCTGTATGATTTAGAATTTTTGTTACCGTGCCATCCGGTTTTTATACATGTGCAAATACTCGTACACGCTGCATTGTATTTTTTTCCGCACGCGACAAGGAGGGGACAGAGGCGAGTTCCGGCTCGCGTCTGTCCCCTCCCACCGTCCCGCCCCCCTGGTCGACCCGCATAAAACTTAAAATACGATAAAATAAAAGATAAAATCAATAAATGAAAACGTGTATTGATAAAATAAAAGTCAATAAATAAATAAATAATAATAAGTAAATAAATACAATGGACAAAACACAACAAACATAAGAAGGGGGGGCAAAATATAGGGGAATAAAAGATAAAGATAAAATTTATAATATAGAATAAAATGAAATATCATAAAATAAAAGGAGGGGGGTCGACCGGCAGGTCGCATCTTTGTAGAGGGGGGGAGGGGATTATTGATCCACCTCGCCCCCCGCGACCTGCCCACCCCAGGGGTGCCTTAACGGCCAGCCCCCCTTGGCGGCGGTGGAAGTACTAAGTAGTCCCACCGCCGCCATTACGTCTGCGGCCCCTTACAGGGGGCCGTCGGCATCGTCGGGGTTGCCCCGCCGATGCTAACCTCCTGGCGGAGAGGGGGTCGGCTTCCCTCTCCCTCTCCGCTGCCTCCTTCTGCGTTATCACAATCTCGCAGAAGGAGGCAAACGCTGCTCTTGACCTCTCGCTGCCGATCATGTGGTCGACCACGTACCGGCAACGAGAGGTCCATCCCAATAACGCCCCTTAGGTCTCTGCGCCGTGCCGACCACGCTGGATATTCTTCCAGCGTATGCCGCGCAAAGTCCTGGGCCTCCTCGCAGTGGTGGCACTGCGATCCTCCCAGTGCGAGTTATGAACACACAGATTGAGGAAACGGCGGTATGCAGGTAATTTAACTTATGCGCATGCATTGCTGCAACTTGTGCTGTATAATTTAGAATTTTTGTTACCGCGCCATCCGATTTTTATACATGTGCAAATACTCGTACACGCTGCATTGTATTTTTTTCCGCACGCGACAAGGAGGGGACAGAGGCGAGTTCAGGCTCGCGTCTGTCCCTTCCCCCCGTCCCACCCCCCTGGTCGAGCCGCATAAAACTTAAAAATATGATAAAATGAAAGATAAAATCAATAAATTAAAACGTGTATAGATGAAATAGATAAAATAAATGAATATAAATAAATAAATAATAATAAGAAATAAATACAATGGACAAAACACAACAAACATAAGAAGAGGTGGCAAAATAAAGAGGAATAAAAGATAAAGATAAAATTTATAATATAGAATATATAATATATATAGAATAAAATGAAATATTATAAAATAAAAGGAGGGGGGTCGACCGGCAGGTCGCATCTTTGTAGAGGGGGGGAGGGGATTATTGCTCCACCTCGCCCCCCGCGACCTGCCCACCTCGGGGGCGCCGTAACGGCCAGCCCCCCTTGGCGGCGGTGGAAGTACTAAGTAGTCCCACCGCCGCCGTTACGTCTGCGGCCCCTTACAGGGGGCCGTCGGCCTCGTCGGGGTTGCCCCGTCGATGCTAGCCTCCTGGCGGAGAGGGGGTCGGCTTCCCTCTCCCTCTCCGCTGCCTCCTTCTGCGTTATCACAATCTCGCAGTAGGAGGCAAACGCTGCTCTTGACCTCTCGCTGCCGATCATGTGGTCGACCACGACCGGCAACGAGAGGTCCATCCCAATAACTCCCCTTAGGTCTCTGCGCGGCGCCGACCACGCTGGACATTCTTCCAGCGTATGCCGCGGAGAGTCCTCGGCCTCCTCGCAGTGGTGGCACTGCGATCCCCCCAGTGCCAGTTATGAACACACAGTTCGAGGAAACGGCGGTATGCAGGTAATTTAACTTATGCGCATGCATTGCTGCAACTTGTGCTGTATGATTTAGAATTTTTGTTACCGCGCCATCCGATTTTTATACATGTGCAAATACTCGTACACGCTACATTGTCTTTTTTTCCGCACGCGTCAAGGATGGGACAGAGGCGAGTTACGGCTCGCGTCTGTCCCCTCCCCCCGTCCCACTCCCCTGGTCGACCCGCATATAACTTAAAATACGATACAATAAAAGATAAAATCAATAAATGAAAACGTCTATAGATAAAATAGATAAAATAAAAGTCAATATATAAATAAATAATAATAAGTAAATAAATACAATCGACAAAACACAACAAACATAAGAAGGGGGAGCAAAATGAAGGGGATTAAAAGATAAAGATAAAATTTATAATATAGAATATAAAATATATATAGAATAAAATGAAATATTATAAAATAAAAGGAGGGGGGTCGACCGGCCGGTCGCATCTTTGTAGAGGGGGGGGATTATTGCTCCACCTCGCCCCCCGCGACCTGCCCACCTCGGGGGCGCCTTAACGGCCAGCCCCCCTTGGCGGCGGTGGAAGTACTAAGTAGTCCCACCGCCGCCATTACGTCTGCGGCCCCTTACAGGGGGCCGTCGGCCTCGTCGGGGTTGCCCCGTCGATGCCAGCCGCCTGGCGGAGAGGGGGTCGGCTTCCCTCTCCCTCTCCGCTGCCTCCTTCTGCGTTATCACAATCTCGCAGTAGGAGGCAAACGCTGCTCTTGACCTCTCGCTGCCGATCATGTGGTCGACCACGACCGGCAACGAGAGGTCCATCCCAATAACTCCCCTTAGGTCTCTGCGCGGCGCCGACCACGCTGGACATTCTTCCAGCGTATGCCGCGGAGAGTCCTCGGCCTCCTCGCAGTGGTGGCACTGCGATCCCCCCAGTGCCAGTTATGAACACACAGTTTGAGGAAACGGCGGTATGCAGGTAATTTAACTTATGCGCATGCATTGCTGCAACTTGTGCTGTATGATTTAGAATTTTTGTTACCGCGCCATCCGATTTTTATACATGTGCAAATACTCGTACACGCTACATTGTCTTTTTTTCCGCACGCGTCAAGGATGGGACAGAGGCGAGTTACGGCTCGCGTCTGTCCCCTCCCCCCGTCCCACTCCCCTGGTCGACCCGCATAAAACTTAAAAATATGATAAAATAAAATATAAAATCAATAAATGAAAACGTGTATAGATAAAATAGATAAAATAAAAGTCAATAAATAAATAAATAATAATAAGTAAATAAATACAATGGACAAAAAACAACAAACATAAGAAGGGGGGGCAAAATAAAGGGGAATAAAAGATAAAGATAAAATTTATAATATAGAATAAAATGAAATATCATAAAATAAAAGGAGGGGGGTCGACCGGCAGGTCGCATCATTGTAGAGGGGGGGAGGGGACTATTGCTCCACCTCGCCCCCCGCGACCTGCCCACCCCGGGGGCGCCTTAACGGCCAGCCCCCCTTGCCGGCGGTGGAAGTACTAAGTAGTCCAACCGCCGCCATTACGTCTGCGGCCCCTTACAGGGGGCCGTCGGCCTCGTCGGGGTTGCCCCGCCGATGCTAACCTCCTGGCGGAGAGGGGGTCGGCTTCCCTCTCCCTCTCCGCTGCCTCCTTCTGCGTTATCACAATCTCGCAGAAGGAGGTAAACGCTGCTCTTGACCTCTCGCTGCCGATCATGTGGTCGACCACGACCGGCAACGAGAGGTCCATCCCAATAACGCCCCTTAGGTCTCTGCGCCGTGCCGACCACGCAGGACATTCTTCCAGCGTATGCCGCGCAAAGTCCTGGGCCTCCTCGCAGTGGTGGCACTGCGATCCTCCCAGTGCGAGTTATGAACACACAGTTTGAGGAAACGGCGGTATGCAGGTAATTTAACTTATGCGCATGCATTGCTGCAACTTGTGCTGTATAATTTAGAATTTTTGTTACCGCGCCATCCGATTTTTATACATGTGCAAATACTCGTACACGCTGCATTGTATTTTTTTCCGCACGCGACAAGGAGGGGACAGAGGCGAGTTCAGGCTCGCGTCTGTCCCTTCCCCCCGTCCCTCCCCCCTGGTCGAGCCGCATAAAACTTAAAAATATGATAAAATGAAAGATAAAATCAATAAATTAAAACGTGTATAGATGAAATAGATAAAATAAATGAATATAAATAAATAAATAATAATAAGAAATAAATACAATGGACAAAACACAACAAACATAAGAAGAGGTGGCAAAATAAAGAGGAATAAAAGATAAAGATAAAATTTATAATATAGAATATAAAATATATATAGAATAAAATGAAATATTATAAAATAAAAGGAGGGGGGTCGACCGGCAGGTCGCATCTTTGTAGAGGGGGGGAGGGGATTATTGCTCCACCTCGCCCCCCGCGACCTGTCCACCCCGGGGGGCGCCTTAACGGCCAGCCCCCCTTGGCGGCAGTGGAAGTACTAAGTAGTCCCACCGCCGCCATTACGTCTGCGGCCCCTTACAGGGGGCCGTCGGCATCGTCGGGGTTGCCCCGCCGATGCTAACCTCCTGGCGGAGAGGGGGTCGGCTTCCCTCTCCCTCTCCGCTGCCTCCTTCTGCGTTATCACAATCTCGCAGAAGGAGGCAAACGCTGCTCTTGACCTCTCGCTGCCGATCACGTGGTCGACCACGACCGGCAACCAGAGGTCCATCCCAATAACGCCCCTTAGGTCTCTGCCCGGCGCCGACCACGCTGGACATTCTTCCAGCGTATGCCGCGGACAGTCCTGGGCCTCCTCGCAGTGGTGGCACTGCGATCCCCCCAGTGCCAGTTATGAACACACAGTTTGAGGAAACGGCGGTATGCAGGTAATTTAACTTATGCGCATGCATTGCTGCAACTTGTGCTGTATGATTTAGAATTTTTGTTACCGTGCCATCCGGTTTTTATACATGTGCAAATACTCGTACACGCTGCATTGTATTTTTTTCCGCACGCGACAAGGAGGGGACAGAGGCGAGTTCCGGCTCGCGTCTGTCCCCTCCCCCCGTCCCACCCCCCTGGTCGACCCGCATAAAACTTAAAATACGATAAAATAGAAGATAAAATCAATAAATGAAAACGTGTATAGATAAAATAAAAGTCAATAAATAAATAAAGAATAATAAGTAAATAAATACAATGGACAAAACACAACAAACATAAGAAGGGGGGGGGGGCAAAATAAAGGGGAATAAAAGATAAAAATAAAATTTATAATATAGAATAAAATGAAATATCATAAAATAAAAGGAGGGGGGTCGACCGGCAGGTCGCATCTTTGTAGAGGGGGGCAGGGGATTATTGATCCACCTCGCCCCCCGCGACCTGCCCACCCCGGGGGCGCCTTAACGGCCAGCCCCCCTTGGCGGCGGTGGAAGTACTAAGTAGTCCCACCGCCGCTATTACGTCTGCGGCCCCTTACAGGGGGCCGTCGGCATCGTCGGGGTTGCCCCGCCGATGCTAACCTCCTGGCGGAGAGGGGGTCGGCTTCCCTCTCCCTCTCCGCTGCCTCCTTCTGCGTTATCACAATCTCGCAGAAGGAGGCAAACGCTGCTCCTGACCTCTCGCTGCCGATCATGTGGTCGACCACGACCGGCAACGAGAGGTCCATCCCAATAACGCCCCTTAGGTCTCTGCTCGGCGCCGACCACGCTGGACATTCTTCCAGCGTATGCCGCGGAGAGTCCTGGGCCTCCTCGCAGTGGTGGCACTGCGATCCCCTCAGTGCCAGTAATGAACACACAGTTTGAGGAAACGGCGGTGTGCAGGTAATTTAACTTATGCGCATGCATTGCTTCAACTTGTGCTGTATAATTTAGAATTTTTGTTACCGCGCCATCCGATTTTTATACATGTGCAAATACTCGTACATGCTGCATTGTATTTATTTCCGCACGCGACAAGGAGGGGACAGAGGCGAGTTCCGGCTCGCGTCTGTCCCATCCCACCGTCCCGCCCCCCTGGTCGACCCGCATAAAACTTAAAATACGATAAAATAAAAGATAAAGTCAATAAATGAAAACGTGTATTGATAAAATAAAAGTCAATAAATAAATAAATAATAATAAGTAAATAAATACAATGGACAAAACACAACAAACATAAGAAGGGGGGGCAAAATATAGGGGAATAAAAGATAAAGATAAAATTTATAATATAGAATAAAATGAAATATCATAAAATAAAAGGAGGGGGGTCGACCGGCAGGTCGCATCTTTGTAGAGGGGGGGAGGGGATTATTGATCCACCTCGCCCCCCGCGACCTGCCCACCCCAGGGGTGCCTTAACGGCCAGCCCCCCTTGGCGGCGGTGGAAGTACTAAGTAGTCCCACCGCCGCCATTACGTCTGCGGCCCCTTACAGGGGGCCGTCGGCCTCGTCGGGGTTGCCCCGCCGATGCTAGCCTCCTGGCGGAGAGGGGGTCGGCTTCCCCCCCCTCTCCGCTGCCTCCTTCTGCGTTATCACAATCTCGCAGAAGGAGGCAAACGCTGCTCCTGACCTCTCGCTGCCGATCATGTGGTCGACCACGACCGGCAACGAGAGGTCCATCCCAATAACGCCCCTTAGGTCTCTGCGCGGCGCCGACCACGCTAGACATTCTTCCAGCGTATGCCGCGGAGAGTCCTGGGCCTCCTCGCAGTGGTGGCACTGCGATCCCCTCAGTGCCAGTTATGAACACACAGTTTGAGGATACGGCGGTATGCAGGTAATTTAACTTATGCGCATGCATTGCTGCAACTTGTGCTGTATAATTTAGAATTTTTGTTACCGCGCCATCCGATTTTTATACATGTGCAAATACTCGTACACGCTGCATTGTATTTTTTTCCGCACGCGTCAAGGAGGGGACAGAGGCGAGTTCCGGCTCGCGTCTGTCCCCTCCCCCCGTCCCACTCCCCTGGTCGACCCGCATAAAACTTAAAAATATGATAAAACAAAATATAAAATCAATAAATGAAAACGTGTATAGATAAAATAGATAAAATAAAAGTCAATAAATAAATAAATAATAATAAGTAAATAAATACAATGGACAAAAAACAACAAACATAAGAAGGGGGGGCAAAATAAAGGGGAATAAAAGATAAAGATAAAATTTATAATATAGAATAAAATGAAATATCATAAAATAAAAGGAGGGGGGTCGACCGGCAGGTCGCATCTTTGTAGAGGGGGGGAGGGGACTATTGCTCCACCTCGCCCCCCGCGACCTGCCCACCCCGGGGGCGCCTTAACGGCCAGCCCCCCTTGCCGGCGGTGGAAGTACTAAGTAGTCCAACCGCCGCCATTACGTCTGCGGCCCCTTACAGGGGGCCGTCGGCCTCGTCGGGGTTGCCCCGCCGATGCTAACCTCCTGGCGGAGAGGGGGTCGGCTTCCCTCTCCCTCTCCGCTGCCTCCTTCTGCGTTATCACAATCTCGCAGAAGGAGGCAAACGCTGCTCTTGACCTCTCGCTGCCGATCACGTGGTCGACCACGACCGGCAACCAGAGGTCCATCCCAATAACGCCCCTTAGGTCTCTGCCCGGCGCCGACCACGCTGGACATTCTTCCAGCGTATGCCGCGGACAGTCCTGGGCCTCCTCGCAGTGGTGGCACTGCGATCCCCCCAGTGCCAGTTATGAACACACAGTTTGAGGAAACGGCGGTATGCAGGTAATTTAACTTATGCGCATGCATTGCTGCAACTTGTGCTGTATGATTTAGAATTTTTGTTACCGTGCCATCCGGTTTTTATACATGTGCAAATACTCGTACACGCTGCATTGTATTTTTTTCCGCACGCGACAAGGAGGGGACAGAGGCGAGTTCCGGCTCGCGTCTGTCCCCTCCCACCGTCCCGCCCCCCTGGTCGACCCGCATAAAACTTAAAATACGATAAAATAAAAGATAAAATCAATAAATGAAAACGTGTATTGATAAAATAAAAGTCAATAAATAAATAAATAATAATAAGTAAATAAATACAATGGACAAAACACAACAAACATAAGAAGGGGGGGCAAAATATAGGGGAATAAAAGATAAAGATAAAATTTATAATATAGAATAAAATGAAATATCATAAAATAAAAGGAGGGGGGTCGACCGGCAGGTCGCATCTTTGTAGAGGGGGGGAGGGGATTATTGATCCACCTCGCCCCCCGCGACCTGCCCACCCCAGGGGTGCCTTAACGGCCAGCCCCCCTTGGCGGCGGTGGAAGTACTAAGTAGTCCCACCGCCGCCATTACGTCTGCGGCCCCTTACAGGGGGCCGTCGGCATCGTCGGGGTTGCCCCGCCGATGCTAACCTCCTGGCGGAGAGGGGGTCGGCTTCCCTCTCCCTCTCCGCTGCCTCCTTCTGCGTTATCACAATCTCGCAGAAGGAGGCAAACGCTGCTCTTGACCTCTCGCTGCCGATCATGTGGTCGACCACGTACCGGCAACGAGAGGTCCATCCCAATAACGCCCCTTAGGTCTCTGCGCCGTGCCGACCACGCTGGATATTCTTCCAGCGTATGCCGCGCAAAGTCCTGGGCCTCCTCGCAGTGGTGGCACTGCGATCCTCCCAGTGCGAGTTATGAACACACAGATTGAGGAAACGGCGGTATGCAGGTAATTTAACTTATGCGCATGCATTGCTGCAACTTGTGCTGTATAATTTAGAATTTTTGTTACCGCGCCATCCGATTTTTATACATGTGCAAATACTCGTACACGCTGCATTGTATTTTTTTCCGCACGCGACAAGGAGGGGACAGAGGCGAGTTCAGGCTCGCGTCTGTCCCTTCCCCCCGTCCCACCCCCCTGGTCGAGCCGCATAAAACTTAAAAATATGATAAAATGAAAGATAAAATCAATAAATTAAAACGTGTATAGATGAAATAGATAAAATAAATGAATATAAATAAATAAATAATAATAAGAAATAAATACAATGGACAAAACACAACAAACATAAGAAGAGGTGGCAAAATAAAGAGGAATAAAAGATAAAGATAAAATTTATAATATAGAATATATAATATATATAGAATAAAATGAAATATTATAAAATAAAAGGAGGGGGGTCGACCGGCAGGTCGCATCTTTGTAGAGGGGGGGAGGGGATTATTGCTCCACCTCGCCCCCCGCGACCTGCCCACCTCGGGGGCGCCGTAACGGCCAGCCCCCCTTGGCGGCGGTGGAAGTACTAAGTAGTCCCACCGCCGCCGTTACGTCTGCGGCCCCTTACAGGGGGCCGTCGGCCTCGTCGGGGTTGCCCCGTCGATGCTAGCCTCCTGGCGGAGAGGGGGTCGGCTTCCCTCTCCCTCTCCGCTGCCTCCTTCTGCGTTATCACAATCTCGCAGTAGGAGGCAAACGCTGCTCTTGACCTCTCGCTGCCGATCATGTGGTCGACCACGACCGGCAACGAGAGGTCCATCCCAATAACTCCCCTTAGGTCTCTGCGCGGCGCCGACCACGCTGGACATTCTTCCAGCGTATGCCGCGGAGAGTCCTCGGCCTCCTCGCAGTGGTGGCACTGCGATCCCCCCAGTGCCAGTTATGAACACACAGTTCGAGGAAACGGCGGTATGCAGGTAATTTAACTTATGCGCATGCATTGCTGCAACTTGTGCTGTATGATTTAGAATTTTTGTTACCGCGCCATCCGATTTTTATACATGTGCAAATACTCGTACACGCTACATTGTCTTTTTTTCCGCACGCGTCAAGGATGGGACAGAGGCGAGTTACGGCTCGCGTCTGTCCCCTCCCCCCGTCCCACTCCCCTGGTCGACCCGCATATAACTTAAAATACGATACAATAAAAGATAAAATCAATAAATGAAAACGTCTATAGATAAAATAGATAAAATAAAAGTCAATATATAAATAAATAATAATAAGTAAATAAATACAATCGACAAAACACAACAAACATAAGAAGGGGGAGCAAAATGAAGGGGATTAAAAGATAAAGATAAAATTTATAATATAGAATATAAAATATATATAGAATAAAATGAAATATTATAAAATAAAAGGAGGGGGGTCGACCGGCCGGTCGCATCTTTGTAGAGGGGGGGGATTATTGCTCCACCTCGCCCCCCGCGACCTGCCCACCTCGGGGGCGCCTTAACGGCCAGCCCCCCTTGGCGGCGGTGGAAGTACTAAGTAGTCCCACCGCCGCCATTACGTCTGCGGCCCCTTACAGGGGGCCGTCGGCCTCGTCGGGGTTGCCCCGTCGATGCCAGCCGCCTGGCGGAGAGGGGGTCGGCTTCCCTCTCCCTCTCCGCTGCCTCCTTCTGCGTTATCACAATCTCGCAGTAGGAGGCAAACGCTGCTCTTGACCTCTCGCTGCCGATCATGTGGTCGACCACGACCGGCAACGAGAGGTCCATCCCAATAACTCCCCTTAGGTCTCTGCGCGGCGCCGACCACGCTGGACATTCTTCCAGCGTATGCCGCGGAGAGTCCTCGGCCTCCTCGCAGTGGTGGCACTGCGATCCCCCCAGTGCCAGTTATGAACACACAGTTTGAGGAAACGGCGGTATGCAGGTAATTTAACTTATGCGCATGCATTGCTGCAACTTGTGCTGTATGATTTAGAATTTTTGTTACCGCGCCATCCGATTTTTATACATGTGCAAATACTCGTACACGCTACATTGTCTTTTTTTCCGCACGCGTCAAGGATGGGACAGAGGCGAGTTACGGCTCGCGTCTGTCCCCTCCCCCCGTCCCACTCCCCTGGTCGACCCGCATAAAACTTAAAAATATGATAAAATAAAATATAAAATCAATAAATGAAAACGTGTATAGATAAAATAGATAAAATAAAAGTCAATAAATAAATAAATAATAATAAGTAAATAAATACAATGGACAAAAAACAACAAACATAAGAAGGGGGGGCAAAATAAAGGGGAATAAAAGATAAAGATAAAATTTATAATATAGAATAAAATGAAATATCATAAAATAAAAGGAGGGGGGTCGACCGGCAGGTCGCATCATTGTAGAGGGGGGGAGGGGACTATTGCTCCACCTCGCCCCCCGCGACCTGCCCACCCCGGGGGCGCCTTAACGGCCAGCCCCCCTTGCCGGCGGTGGAAGTACTAAGTAGTCCAACCGCCGCCATTACGTCTGCGGCCCCTTACAGGGGGCCGTCGGCCTCGTCGGGGTTGCCCCGCCGATGCTAACCTCCTGGCGGAGAGGGGGTCGGCTTCCCTCTCCCTCTCCGCTGCCTCCTTCTGCGTTATCACAATCTCGCAGAAGGAGGTAAACGCTGCTCTTGACCTCTCGCTGCCGATCATGTGGTCGACCACGACCGGCAACGAGAGGTCCATCCCAATAACGCCCCTTAGGTCTCTGCGCCGTGCCGACCACGCAGGACATTCTTCCAGCGTATGCCGCGCAAAGTCCTGGGCCTCCTCGCAGTGGTGGCACTGCGATCCTCCCAGTGCCAGTTATGAACACACAGTTTGAGGAAACGGCGGTATGCAGGTAATTTAACTTATGCGCATGCATTGCTGCAACTTGTGCTGTATAATTTAGAATTTTTGTTACCGCGCCATCCGATTTTTCTACATGTGCAAATACTCGTACATGCTGCATTGTATTTTTTTCCGCACGCGACAAGGAGGGGACAGAGGCGAGTTCCGGCTCGCGTCTGTCCCCTCCCCCCGTCCCACCCCCCTGGTCGACCCGCATAAAACTTAAAATACGATACAATAAAAGATAAAATCAATAAATGAAAACGTGTATAGATAAAATAGATAAAATAAAAGTCAATAAATAAATAAATAATAATAAGTAAATAAATACAATGGACAAAACATAAGAAGGGGTGGCAAAATAAAGAGGAATAAAAGTTAAAGATAAAATTTATAATTTAGAATATAAAATATATATAGAATAAAATGAAATATTATAAAATAAAAGGAGGGGGGTCGACCGGCAGGTCGCATCTTTGTAGAGGGGGGGATGGGATTATTGCTCCACCTCGCCCCCCGCGACCTGCCCACCCCAGGGGTGCCTTAACGGCCAGCCCCCCTTGGCGGCGGTGGAAGTACTAAGTAGTCCCACCGCCGCCATTACGTCTGCGGCCCCTTACAGGGGGCCGTCGGCCTCGTCGGGGTTGCACCGCCGATGCTAACCTCCTGGCGGAGAGGGGGTCGGCTTCCCTCTCCCTCTCCGCTGCCTCCTTCTGCGTTATCACAATCTCGCAGAAGGAGGCAAACGCTGCTCCTGACCTCTCGCTGCCGATCATGTGGTCGACCACGACCGGCAACGAGAGGTCCATCCCATTAACGCCCCTTAGGTCTCTGCGCGGCGCCGACCACGCTGGACATTCTTCCAGCGTATGCCGCGGAGAGTCCTGGGCCTCCTCGCAGTGGTGGCACTGCGATCCTCCCAGTGCCAGTTATGAACACACAGTTTGAGGAAACGGCGGTATGCAGGTAATTTAACTTATGCGCATGCATTGCTGCAGCTTGTGCTGTATGATTTAGAATTTTTGTTACCGTGCCATCCGGTTTTTATACATGTGCAAATACTCGTACACGATGCATTGTATTTTTTTCCGCACGCGACAAGGAGGGGACAGAGGCGAGTTCCGGCTCGCGTCTGTCCCCTCCCACCGTCCCGCCCCCCTGGTCGACCCGCATAAAACTTAAAATACGATAAAATAAAAGATAAAATCAATAAATGAAAACGTGTATTGATAAAATAAAAGTCAATAAATAAATAAATAATAATAAGTAAATAAATACAATGGACAAAACACAACAAACATAAGAAGGGGGGGCAAAATATAGGGGAATAAAAGATAAAGATAAAATTTATAATATAGAATAAAATGAAATATCATAAAATAAAAGGAGGGGGGTCGACCGGCAGGTCGCATCTTTGTAGAGGGGGGGAGGGGATTATTGATCCACCTCGCCCCCCGCGACCTGCCCACCCCAGGGGTGCCTTAACGGCCAGCCCCCCTTGGCGGCGGTGGAAGTACTAAGTAGTCCCACCGCCGCCATTACGTCTGCGGCCCCTTACAGGGGGCCGTCGGCATCGTCGGGGTTGCCCCGCCGATGCTAACCTCCTGGCGGAGAGGGGGTCGGCTTCCCTCTCCCTCTCCGCTGCCTCCTTCTGCGTTATCACAATCTCGCAGAAGGAGGCAAACGCTGCTCTTGACCTCTCGCTGCCGATCATGTGGTCGACCACGTACCGGCAACGAGAGGTCCATCCCAATAACGCCCCTTAGGTCTCTGCGCCGTGCCGACCACGCTGGATATTCTTCCAGCGTATGCCGCGCAAAGTCCTGGGCCTCCTCGCAGTGGTGGCACTGCGATCCTCCCAGTGCGAGTTATGAACACACAGTTTGAGGAAACGGCGGTATGCAGGTAATTTAACTTATGCGCATGCATTGCTGCAACTTGTGCTGTATAATTTAGAATTTTTGTTACCGCGCCATCCGATTTTTATACATGTGCAAATACTCGTACACGCTGCATTGTATTTTTTTCCGCACGCGACAAGGAGGGGACAGAGGCGAGTTCAGGCTCGCGTCTGTCCCTTCCCCCCGTCCCTCCCCCCTGGTCGAGCCGCATAAAACTTAAAAATATGATAAAATGAAAGATAAAATCAATAAATTAAAACGTGTATAGATGAAATAGATAAAATAAATGAATATAAATAAATAAATAATAATAAGAAATAAATACAATGGACAAAACACAACAAACATAAGAAGAGGTGGCAAAATAAAGAGGAATAAAAGATAAAGATAAAATTTATAATATAGAATATAAAATATATATAGAATAAAATGAAATATTATAAAATAAAAGGAGGGGGGTCGACCGGCAGGTCGCATCTTTGTAGAGGGGGGGAGGGGATTATTGCTCCACCTCGCCCCCCGCGACCTGTCCACCCCGGGGGGCGCCTTAACGGCCAGCCCCCCTTGGCGGCAGTGGAAGTACTAAGTAGTCCCACCGCCGCCATTACGTCTGCGGCCCCTTACAGGGGGCCGTCGGCATCGTCGGGGTTGCCCCGCCGATGCTAACCTCCTGGCGGAGAGGGGGTCGGCTTCCCTCTCCCTCTCCGCTGCCTCCTTCTGCGTTATCACAATCTCGCAGAAGGAGGCAAACGCTGCTCTTGACCTCTCGCTGCCGATCACGTGGTCGACCACGACCGGCAACCAGAGGTCCATCCCAATAACGCCCCTTAGGTCTCTGCCCGGCGCCGACCACGCTGGACATTCTTCCAGCGTATGCCGCGGACAGTCCTGGGCCTCCTCGCAGTGGTGGCACTGCGATCCCCCCAGTGCCAGTTATGAACACACAGTTTGAGGAAACGGCGGTATGCAGGTAATTTAACTTATGCGCATGCATTGCTGCAACTTGTGCTGTATGATTTAGAATTTTTGTTACCGTGCCATCCGGTTTTTATACATGTGCAAATACTCGTACACGCTGCATTGTATTTTTTTCCGCACGCGACAAGGAGGGGACAGAGGCGAGTTCCGGCTCGCGTCTGTCCCCTCCCCCCGTCCCACCCCCCTGGTCGACCCGCATAAAACTTAAAATACGATAAAATAGAAGATAAAATCAATAAATGAAAACGTGTATAGATAAAATAAAAGTCAATAAATAAATAAAGAATAATAAGTAAATAAATACAATGGACAAAACACAACAAACATAAGAAGGGGGGGGGGGCAAAATAAAGGGGAATAAAAGATAAAAATAAAATTTATAATATAGAATAAAATGAAATATCATAAAATAAAAGGAGGGGGGTCGACCGGCAGGTCGCATCTTTGTAGAGGGGGGCAGGGGATTATTGATCCACCTCGCCCCCCGCGACCTGCCCACCCCGGGGGCGCCTTAACGGCCAGCCCCCCTTGGCGGCGGTGGAAGTACTAAGTAGTCCCACCGCCGCTATTACGTCTGCGGCCCCTTACAGGGGGCCGTCGGCATCGTCGGGGTTGCCCCGCCGATGCTAACCTCCTGGCGGAGAGGGGGTCGGCTTCCCTCTCCCTCTCCGCTGCCTCCTTCTGCGTTATCACAATCTCGCAGAAGGAGGCAAACGCTGCTCCTGACCTCTCGCTGCCGATCATGTGGTCGACCACGACCGGCAACGAGAGGTCCATCCCAATAACGCCCCTTAGGTCTCTGCTCGGCGCCGACCACGCTGGACATTCTTCCAGCGTATGCCGCGGAGAGTCCTGGGCCTCCTCGCAGTGGTGGCACTGCGATCCCCTCAGTGCCAGTAATGAACACACAGTTTGAGGAAACGGCGGTGTGCAGGTAATTTAACTTATGCGCATGCATTGCTTCAACTTGTGCTGTATAATTTAGAATTTTTGTTACCGCGCCATCCGATTTTTATACATGTGCAAATACTCGTACATGCTGCATTGTATTTATTTCCGCACGCGACAAGGAGGGGACAGAGGCGAGTTCCGGCTCGCGTCTGTCCCATCCCACCGTCCCGCCCCCCTGGTCGACCCGCATAAAACTTAAAATACGATAAAATAAAAGATAAAGTCAATAAATGAAAACGTGTATTGATAAAATAAAAGTCAATAAATAAATAAATAATAATAAGTAAATAAATACAATGGACAAAACACAACAAACATAAGAAGGGGGGGCAAAATATAGGGGAATAAAAGATAAAGATAAAATTTATAATATAGAATAAAATGAAATATCATAAAATAAAAGGAGGGGGGTCGACCGGCAGGTCGCATCTTTGTAGAGGGGGGGAGGGGATTATTGATCCACCTCGCCCCCCGCGACCTGCCCACCCCAGGGGTGCCTTAACGGCCAGCCCCCCTTGGCGGCGGTGGAAGTACTAAGTAGTCCCACCGCCGCCATTACGTCTGCGGCCCCTTACAGGGGGCCGTCGGCCTCGTCGGGGTTGCCCCGCCGATGCTAGCCTCCTGGCGGAGAGGGGGTCGGCTTTCCTCTCCCTCTCCGCTGCCTCCTTCTGCGTTATCACAATCTCGCAGAAGGAGGCAAACGCTGCTCTTGACCTCTCGCTGCCGATCATGTGGTCGACCACGACCGGCAACGAGAGGTCCATCCCAATAACGTCCCTTAGGTCTCTGCGCGGTGCCGACCACGCTGGACATTCTTCCAGCGTATGCAGCGCAGAGTCCTGGGCCTCCTCGCAGTGGTGGCACTGCGATCCTCCCAGTGCCAGTTATGAACACACAGTTTGAGGAAACGGCGGTATGCAGGTAATTTAACTTATGCGTATGCATTGCTGCAACTGGTGCTGTATAATTTAGAATTTTTGTTACCGCGCCATCCGATTTGTATACATGTGCAAATACTCGTACACGCTGCATTGTATTTTTTTCCGCACGCGACAAGGAGGGGACAGAGGCGAGTTCCGGCTCGCGTCTGTCCCCTCCCCCCGTCCCGCCCCTATGGTTGGCCCGCATAAAACTTAAAAATACGATAAAATAATAGGTAAAATCAATAAATGAAAACGTGTATAGATAAAATAGATAAAATAAAAGTCAATAAATAAATAAATAATAATAAGTAAATAAATACAATGGACAAAACACAACAAACATAAGAAGGGGGGCAAAATAAAGGGGAATAAAAGATAAAGATAAAATTTATAATATAGAATATAAAATATATATAGAATAAAATGAAATATTATAAAATAAAAGAAGGGGGGTCGACCGGCAGGTCGCATCTTTGTAGAGGGGGGGAAGGGATTATTGCTCCACCTCGCCCCCCGCGACCTGCCCACCCCGGGGGCGCCTTAACGGCCAGCCCCCCTTGGCGGCGGTGGAAGTACTAAGTAGTCCCACCGCCGCCATTACGTCTGCGGCCCCTCACAGGGGGCCGTCGGCCTCGTCGGGGTTGCCCCGCCGATGTTAGCCTCCTGGCGTAGGGGGGGTCGGCTTCCCTCTCCCTCTCCGCTGCCTCCTTCTGCGTTATCACAATCTCGCTGAAGGAGGCAAACGCTGCTCTTGACCTCTCGCTGCCGATCATGTGGTCGACCACGACCGGCAACGAGACGTCCATCCCAATAACGCCCCTTAGGTCTCTGCGCGGCGCCGACCACACTGGACATTCTTCCAGCGTCTGCCGCGCAGAGTCCTGGGCCTCCTCGCAGTGGTGGCACTGCGATCCTCCCAATGCCAGTTATGAACACACAGTATGAGGAAACGGCGGTATGCAGGTAATTTAACTTATGCGCATGCATTGCTGCAACTAGTGCTGTATAATTTAGAATTTTTGTTACCGCTCCATCCGATTTGTATACATGTGCAAATACTCGTACACGCTGCATTGTATTTTTTTCCGCACGCGACAAGGAGGGGACAGAGGCGAGTTCCGGCTCGCGTCTGTCCCCTCCCCCCGTCCCACCCCCTGGTCGAATCGCATAAAACTTAAAATACGATAAAATAAAAGATAAAATCAATAAATGAAAACGTGTATAGATAAAATAGATAAAATAAAAGTCAATAAATAAATAAATAATAATAAGTAAATAAATACAATGGACAAAACACAACAAACATAAGAAGGGGGGCAAAATAAAGGGGAATAAAAGATAAAGATAAAATTTATAATATAGAATATAAAATATATATAGAATAAAATGAAATATTAAAAAATAAAAGGAGGGGGGTCGACCGGCAGGTCGCATCTATGTAGAGGGGGGAGGGGATTATTGCTCCACCTCGCCACCCCCGACCTGCCCACCCCGGGGGCGCCTTAACGGCCAGCCCCCCTTGGCGGCGGTGGAAGTACTAAGTAGTCCCACCGCCGCCATTACGTCTGCGGCCCCTTACAGGGGGCCGTCGGCCTAGTCGGGGTTGCCCCGCCGATGTTAGCCTCCTGGCGTAGGGGGGGTCGGCTTCCCTCTCCCTCTCCGCTGCCTCCTTCTGCGTTATCACAATCTCGCAGAAGGAGGCAAACGCTGCTCTTGACCTCTCGCTGCCGATCATGTGGTCGACCACGACCGGCAACGAGAGGTCCATCCCAATAACGTCCCTTAGGTCTCTGCGCGGTGCCGACCACGCTGGACATTCTTCCAGCGTATGCAGCGCAGAGTCCTGGGCCTCCTCGCAGTGGTGGCACTGCGATCCTCCCAGTGCCAGTTATGAACACACAGTTTGAGGAAACGGCGGTATGCAGGTAATTTAACTTATGCGCATGCATTGCTGCAACTAGTGCTGTATAATTTAGAATTTTTGTTACCGCGCCATCCGATTTGTATACATGTGCAAATACTCGTACACGCTGCATTGTATTTTTTTCCGCACGCGACAAGGAGGGGACAGAGGCGAGTTCCGGCTCGCGTCTGTCCCCTCCCCCCGTCCCACCCCCCTGGTCGAATCGCATAAAACTTAAAATACGATAAAATAAAAGATAAAATCAATAAATGAAAACGTGTATAGATAAAATAGATAAAATAAAAGTCAATAAATAAATAAATAATAATAAGTAAATAAATACAATGGACAAAACACAGCAAACATAAGAAGGGGGGCAAAATAAAGGGGAATAAAACATAAAGATAAAATTTATAATATAGAATATAAAATATATATAGAATAAAATGAAATATTAGAAAATAAAAGGAGGGGGGTCGACCGGCAGGTCGCATCTTTGTAGAGGGGGGAGGGGATTATTGCTCCACCTCGCCCCCCGCGAGCTGCCCACCCCGGGGGCGCCTTAACGGCCAGCCCCCCTTGGCGGCGGTGGAAGTACTAAGTAGTCCCACCGCCGCCATTACGTCTGCGGCCCCTTACAGGGGGCCGTCGGACTCGTCGGGGTTGCCCCGCCGATGCTAGCCTCCTGGCGGAGAGGGGGTCGGCTTTCCTCTCCCTCTCCGCTGCCTCCTTCTGCGTTATCACAATCTCGCAGAAGGAGGCAAACGCTGCTCTTGACCTCTCGCTGCCGATCATGTGGTCGACCACGACCGGCAACGAGAGGTCCATCCCATTAACGTCCCTTAGGTCTCTGCGCGGTGCCGACCACGCTGGACATTCTTCCAGCGTATGCAGCGCAGAGTCCTGGGCCTCCTCGCAGTGGTGGCACTGCGATCCTCCCAGTGCCAGTTATGAACACACAGTTTGAGGAAACGGCGGTATGTAGGTAATTTAACTTATGCGCATGCATTGCTGCAACTAGTGCTGTATAATTTAGAATTTTTGTTACCGCGCCATCCGATTTGTATACATGTGCAAATACTCGTACACGCTGCATTGTATTTTTTTCCGCACGCGACAAGGAGGGGACAGAGGCGAGTTCCGGCTCGCGTCTGTCCCCTCCCCCCGTCCCACCCCCCTGGTCGAATCGCATAAAACTTAAAAATACGATAAAATAAAAGGTAAAATCAATAAATGAAAACGTGTATAGATAAAATAGATAAAATAAAAGTCAATAAATAAATAAATAATAATAAGTAAATAAATACAATGGACAAAACACAACAAACATAAGAAGGGGGGCAAAATAAAGGGGAATAAAAGATAAAAATAAAATTTATAATATAGAATATAAAATATATATAGAATAAAATGAAATATTATAAAATAAATGGAGGGGGGTCGACCGGCAGGTCGCATCTTTGTAGAGGGGGGAGGGGATTATTGCTCCACCTCGCCCCCCGCGAGCTGCCCACCCCGGGGGCGCCTTAACGGCCAGCCCCCCTTGGCGGCGGTGGAAGTACTAAGTAGTCCCACCGCCGCCATTACGTCTGCGGCCCCTTACAGGGGGCCGTCGGCCTCGTCGGGGTTGCCCCGCCGATGTTAGCCTCCTGGCGTAGGGGGGGTCGGCTTCCCTCGCCCTCTCCGCTGCATCCTTCTGCGTTATCACAATCTCGCTGAAGGAGGCAAACGCTGCTCTTGACCTCTCGCTGCCGATCATGTGTTCGACCACGACCGGCAACGAGAGGTCCATCCCAATAACGCCCCTTAGGTCTCTGCGCGGCGCCGACCACGCTGGACATTCTTCCAGCGTATGCCGCGCAGAGACCTGGGCCTCCTCGCAGTGGTGGCACTGCGATCCTCCCAGTGCCAGTTATGAACACACATTATGAGGAAACGGCGGTATGCAGGTAATTTAACTTATGCGCATGCATTGCTGCAACTTGTGCTGTATAATTTAGAATTTTTGTTACCGCGCCATCCGATTTGTATACATGTGCAAATACTCGTACATACTGCATTGTATTTTTTCCGCACGCGTCAAGGAGAGGACAGAGGCGAGTTCCGGCTCGCGCCTGTCCCCTCCCACCGTCCCGCCCCCCTGGTCGACCCGCATAAAACTTAAAATACGTTAAAATAAAAGATAAAATCAATAAATGAAAACGTGTATAGATAAAATAGATAAAATAAAAGTCAATAAATAAATAAATAATAATAAGTAAATAAATACAATGGACAAAACACAACAAACATAAGAAGGGGGGCAAAATAAAGGGGAATAAATGATAAAGATACAATTTATAATATAGAATATAAAATATATATAGAATAAAATGAAATATTATAAAATAAAAGGATGGGGGTCGACCGGCAGGTCGCATCTTTGTAGAGGGGGGAGGGGATTATTGCTCCACCTCGCCCCCCGCGAGCTGCCCACCGCGGGGGCGCCTTAACGGCCAGCCCCCCTTGGCGGCGGTGGAAGTACTAAGTAGTCCCACCGCCGCCATTACGTCTGCGGCCCCTTACAGGGGGCCGTCGGACTCGTCGGGGTTGCCCCGCCGATGTTAGCCTCCTGGCGTAGAGGGGGTCAGCTTTCCTCTCCCTCTCCGCTGCCTCCTTCTGCGTTATCACAATCTCGCAGAAGGAGGCAAACGCTGCTCTTGACCTCTCGCTGGCGATCATGTGGTCGACCACGACCGGCAACGAGAGGTCCATCCCAATAACGTCCCTTAGGTCTCTGCGCGGTGCCGACCACGCTGGACATTCGTCCAGCGTATGCCGCGCAGAGTCCTGGGCCTCCTCGCAGTGGTGGCACTGCGATCCTCCCAGTGCCAGTTATGAACACACAGTTTGAGGAAACGGCGGTATGCAGGTAATTTAACTTATGCGCATGCATTGCTGCAACTTGTGCTGTATAATTTAGAATTTTTGTTACCGCGCCATCCGATTTTTATACATGTGCAAATACTCGTACACGCTGCATTGTATTTTTTTCCGCACGCGACAAGGAGGGGACAGAGGCGAGTTCCGGCTCGCGTCTGTCCCCTACCCCCGTCCCGCCCCCCTGGTTGACCCGCATAAAACTTAAAAATACGATAAAATAAAAGGTAAAATCAATAAATGAAAGCGTGTATAGATAAAATAGATAAAATAAAAGTCAATAAATAAATAAATAATAATAAGTAAATAAATACAATGGACAAAACACAACAAACATAAGAAGGGGGGCAAAATAAAGGGGAATAAAAGATAAAGATAAAATTTAAAATATAGAATATAAAATATATATAGAATAAAATGAAATATTATAAAATAAAAGGAGGGGGGCCGACCGGCAGGTCGCATCTTTGTAGAGGGGGGAGGGGATTATTGCTCCACCTCGCCCCCCGCGACCTGCCCACCTCGGAGGCGCCTTAACGGCCAGCCCCCCTTGGCGGCGGTGGAAGTACTAAGTAGTCCCACCGCCGCCATTACGTCTGCGGCCTCTTACAGGGGGCCGTCGGCCTCGTCGGGGTTGCCCCGCCGATGCTAGCCTCCTGGGGGTGAGGGGGTCGGCTTCCCTCTCCCTCTCCGCTGCCTCCTTCTGCGTTATCACAATCTCGCAGAAGGAGGCAAACGCTGCTCTTGACCTCTCGCTGCCGATCATGTGTTCGACCACGACCGGCAACGAGAGGTCCATCCCAATAACGCCCCTTAGGTCTCTGCGAGGCGCCGACCTCGCTGGACGTTCTTCCAGCGTATGCCGCGCAGAGTCCCGGGCCTCCTCGCAGTGATGGCACTGCGATCCTCCCAGTGCCAGTTATGAACACACAGTTTGAGGAAACTGCGGTATGCAGGTAATTTAACTTATGCGCATGCATTGCTGCAACTAGTGCTGTATAATTTAGAATTTTTGTTACCGCGCCATCCGATTTGTATACATGTGCAAATACTCGTACACGCTGCATTGTATTTTTTCCGCACGCGTCAAGGAGAGGACAGAGGCGAGTTCCGGCTCGCGCCTGTCCCCTCCCACCGTCCCGCCCCCCTGGTCGACCCGCATAAAACTTAAAATACGATAAAATAAAAGATAAAATCAATAAATGAAAACGTGTATAGATAAAATAGATAAAATAAAAGTCAATAAATAAATAAATAATAATAAGTAAATAAATACAATGGACAAAACACAACAAACATAAGAAGGGGGGCAAAATAAAGGGGAATAAAAGATAAAGATAAAATTTATAATATAGAATATAAAATATATATAGAATAAAATGAAATATTATAAAATAAAAGGAGGGGGGTCGACCGGCAGGTCGCATCTTTGTAGAGGGGGGAGGGGATTATTGCTCCACCTCGCCCCCCGCGAGCTGCCCACCCCGGGGGCGCCTTAACGGCCAGCCCCCCTTGGCGGCGGTGGAAGTACTAAGTAGTCCCACCGCCGCCATTACGTCTGCGGCCCCTTACAGGGGGCCGTCGGACTCGTCGGGGTTGCCCCGCCGATGCAAGCCTCCTGGCGGAGAGGGGGTCGGTTTTCCTCTCCCTCTCCGCTGCCACCTTCTGCGTTATCACAATCTCGCAGAAGGAGGCAAACGCTGCTCTTGACCTCTCGCTGCCGATCATGTGTTCGACCACGACCGGCAACGAGAGGTCCATCCCAATAACGCCCCTTAGGTCTCTGCGCGGCGCCGACCACGCTGGACATTCTTCCAGCGTATGCCGCGCAGAGACCTGGGCCTCCTCGCAGTGGTGGCACTGCGATCCTCCCAGTGCCAGTTATGAACACACAGTTTGAGGAAACGGCGGTATGCAGGTAATTTAACTTATGCGCATGCATTGCTGCAACTTGTGCTGTATGATTTAGAATTTTTGTTACCGCGCCATCCGATTTTTATACATGTGCAAATACTCGTACACGCTGCATTGTATTTTTTTCCGCACGCGACAACGAGCCGGAACTCGCCTCTGTCCCCTCCCCCCGTCCCGCCCCCATGGTTGACCCGCATAAAACTTAAAAATACGATAAAATAAAAGGTAAAATCAATAAATGAAAACGTGTATAGATAAAATAGATAAAATAAAAGTCAATAAATAAATAAATAATAATAAGTAAATAAATACAATGGACAAAACACAACAAACATAAGAAGGGGGGCAAAATAAAGGGGAATAAAAGATAAAGATAAAATTTATAATATAGAATATAAAATATATATAGAATAAAATGAAATATTATAAAATAAAAGGAGGGGGGTCGACCGGCAGGTCGCATCTTTGTAGAGGGGGGAGGGGATTATTGCTCCACCTCGCCCCCCGCGAGCTGCCCACCCCGGGGGCGCCTTAACGGCCAGCCCCCCTTGGCGGCGGTGGAAGTACTAAGTAGTCCCACCGCCGCCATTACGTCTGCGGCCCCTTACAGGGGGCCGTCGGACTCGTCGGGGTTGCCCCGCCGATGCAAGCCTCCTAGCGGAGAGGGGGTCGGTTTTCCTCTCCCTCACCGCTGCCTCCTTCTGCGTTATCACAATCTCGCAGAAGGAGGCAAACGCTGCTCTTGACCTCTCGCTGCCGATCATGTGGTCGACCACGACCGGCAACGAGAGGTCCATCCCAATAACGTCCCTTAGGTCTCTGCGCGGTGCCGACCACGCTGGACATTCGTCCAGCGTATGCCGCGCGGAGTCCCGGGCCTCCTCGCAGTGGTGGCACTGCGATCCTCCCAGTGCCAGTTATGAACACACAGTTTGAGGAAACGGCGGTATGCAGGTAATTTAACTTATGCGCATGCATTGCTGCAACTTGTGCTGTATAATTTGGAATTTTTGTTACCGCGCCATCCGATTTTTATACATGTGCAAATACTCGTACACGCTGCATTGTATTTTTTTCCGCACGCGACAAGGAGGGTACAGAGGCGAGTTCCGGCTCGCGTCTGTCCCCTACCCCCGTCCCGCCCCCTGGTTGACCCGCATAAAACTTAAAATTACGATAAAATAAAAGGTAAAATCAATAAATGAAAACGTGTATAGATAAAATAGATAAAATAAAAGTCAATAAATAAATAAATAATAATAAGTAAATAAATACAATGGACAAAACACAACAAACATAAGAAGGGGGGCAAAATAAAGGGGAATAAATGATAAAGATACAATTTATAATATAGAATATAAAATATATATAGAATAAAATGAAATATTATAAAATAAAAGGATGGGGGTCGACCGGCAGGTCGCATCTTTGTAGAGGGGGGAGGGGATTATTGCTCCACCTCGCCCCCCGCGAGCTGCCCACGCCGGGGGCGCCTTAACGGCCAGCCCCCCTTGGCGGCGGTGGAAGTACTAAGTAGTCCCACCGGCGCCATTACGTCTGCGGCCCCTTACAGGGGGCCGTCGGACTCGTCGGGGTTGCCCCGCCGATGTTAGCCTTCTGCGTTATCACAATCTCGCAGAAGGAGGCAAACGCTGCTCTTGACCTCTCGCTGCCGATCATGTGGTCGACCACGACCGGCAACGAGAGGTCCATCCCAATAACGTCCCTTAGGTCTCTGCGCGGTGCCGACCACGCTGGACATTCGTCCAGCGTATGCCGCGCGGAGTCCCGGGCCTCCTCGCAGTGGTGGCACTGCGATCCTCCCAGTGCCAGTTATGAACACACAGTTTGAGGAAACGGCGGTATGCAGGTAATTTAACTTATGCGCATGCATTGCTGCAACTTGTGCTGTATAATTTGGAATTTTTGTTACCGCGCCATCCGATTTTTATACATGTGCAAATACTCGTACACGCTGCATTGTATTTTTTTCCGCACGCGACAAGGAGGGGACAGAGGCGAGTTCCGGCTCGCGTCTGTCCCCTACCCCCGTCCCGCCCCCCTGGTTGACCCGCATAAAACTTAAAAATACGATAAAATAAAAGGTAAAATCAATAAATGAAAACGTGTATAGATAAAATAGATAAAATAAAAGTCAATAAATAAATAAATAATAATAAGTAAATAAATACAATGGACAAAACACAACAAACATAAGAAGGGGGGCAAAATAAAGGGGAATAAAAGATAAAGATAAAATTTATAATATAGAATATAAAATATATATAGAATAAAATGAAATATTATAAAATAAATGGAGGGGGGCCGACCGGCAGGTCGCATCTTTGTAGAGGGGGGAGGGGATTATTGCTCCACCTCGCCCCCCGCGGGCTGCCCACCCCGGGGGCGCCTTAACGGCCAGCCCCCCTTGGCGGCGGTGGAAGTACTAAGTAGTCCCACCGCCGCCATTACCTCTGCGGCCCCTTACAGGGGGCCGTCGGACTCGTCGGGGTTGCCCCGCCGATGCTAGCCTCCTGGCGGAGAGGGGGTCGGCTTTCCTCTCCCTCTCCGATGCCTCCTTCTGCGTTATCACAATCTCGCAGAAGGAGGCAAACGTTGCTCTTGACCTCTCGCTGCCGATCATGTGGTCGACCACGACCGGCAACGAGAGGTCCATCCCAATAACGCCCCTTAGGTCTCTGCGCGGCGCCGACCACGCTGGACATTCTTCCAGCGAATGCCGCGCAGAGTCCCGGGCCTCCTCGCAGTGGTGGCACTGCGATCCTCCCAGTGCCAGTTATGAACACACAGTTTGAGGAAACGGCGGTATGCAGGTAATTTAACATATGCGCATGCATTGCTGCAACTAGTGCTGTATAATTTAGAATTTTTGTTACCGCGCCATCCGATTTGTATACATGTGCAAATACTCGTACACGCTGCATTGTATTTTTTTCCGCACGCGACAAGGAGGGGACAGAGGCGAGTTCCGGCTCGCGTCTGTCCCCTCCCCCCGTCCCACCCCCTGGTCGAATCGCATAAAACTTAAAATACGATAAAATAAAAGATAAAATCAATAAATGAAAACGTGTATAGATAAAATAGATAAAATAAAAGTCAATAAATAAATAAATAATAATAAGTAAATAAATACAATGGACAAAACACAACAAACATAAGAAGGGTGGCAAAATAAAGGGGAATAAAAGATAAAGATAAAATTTATAATATAGAATATAAAATATATATAGAATAAAATGAAATATTATAAAATAAAAGGAGGGGGGCCGACCGGCAGGTCGCATCTTTGTAGAGGGGGGAGGGGATTATTGCTCCACCTCGCCCCCCGCGAGCTGCCCACCCCGGGGGCGCCTTAACGGCCAGCCCCCCTTGGCGGCGGTGGAAGTACTAAGTAGTCCCACCGCCGCCATTACGTCTGCGGCCCCTTACAGGGGGCCGTCGGCCTCGTCGGGGTTGCCCCGCCGATGTTAGCCTCCTGGCGTAGGGGGGGTCGGCTTCCCTCTCCCTCTCCGCTGCCTCCTTCTGCGTTATCACAATCTCGCTGAAGGAGGCAAACGCTGCTCTTGACCTCTCGCTGCCGATCATGTGGTCGACCACGACCGGCAACGAGACGTCCATCCCAATAACGCCCCTTAGGTCTCTGCGCGGCGCCGACCACGCTGGACATTCTTCCAGCGTCTGCCGCGCAGAGTCCTGGGCCTCCTCGCAGTGGTGGCACTGCGATCCTCCCAGTGCCAGTTATGAACACACAGTTTTAGGAAACGGCGGTATGCAGGTAATTTAACTTATGCGCATGCATTGCTGCAACTTGTGATGTATAATTTAGAATTTTTGTTACCGCGCCATCCGATTTTTATACATGTGCAAATACTCGTACACGCTGCATTGTATTTTTTTCCGCACGCGACAAGGAGGGGACAGAGGCGAGTTCCGGCTCGCGTCTGTCCCCTACCCCCGTCCCGCCCCCCTGGTTGACCCGCATAAAACTTACAAATACGATAAAATAAAAGGTAAAATCAATAAATGAAAGCGTGTATAGA
The DNA here is from genome assembly GCF_051020765.1 of Lasioglossum baleicum. Taxonomy (NCBI): domain Eukaryota; kingdom Metazoa; phylum Arthropoda; class Insecta; order Hymenoptera; family Halictidae; genus Lasioglossum; species Lasioglossum baleicum. The sequence continues at coordinate 93,903 of NW_027469099.1, read as the reverse complement.
TAAAATAGATAAAATAAAAGTCAATAAATAAATAAATAATAATAAGTAAATAAATACAATGGACAAAACACAAAAAACATAAGAAGGGGGGCAAAATAAAGGGGAATAAAAGATAAAGATAAAATTTATAATATAGAATATAAAATATATATAGAATAAAATGAAATATTATAAAATAAAAGGAGGGGGGCCGACCGGCAGGTCGCATCTTTGTAGAGGGGGGAGGGGATTATTGCTCCACCTCGCCCCCCGCGACCTGCCCACCTCGGGGGCGCCTTAACGGCCAGCCCCCCTTGGCGGCGGTGGAAGTACTAAGTAGTCCCACCGCCGCCATTACGTCTGCGGCCTCTTACAGGGGGCCGTCGGCCTCGTCGGGGTTGCCCCGCCGATGCTAGCCTCCTGGGGGTGAGGGGGTCGGCTTCCCTCTCCCTCTCCGCTGCCTCCTTCTGCGTTATCACAATCTCGCAGAAGGAGGCAAACGCTGCTCTTGACCTCTCGCTGCCGATCATGTGTTCGACCACGACCGGCAACGAGAGGTCCATCCCAATAACGCCCCTTAGGTCTCTGCGCGGCGCCGACCACGCTGGACATTCTTCCAGCGTATGCCGCGCAGAGTCCCGGGCCTCCTCGCAGTGGTGGCACTGCGATCCTCCCAGTGCCAGTTATGAACACACAGTTTGAGGAAACGGCGGTATGCAGGTAATTTAACATATGCGCATGCATTGCTGCAACTAGTGCTGTATAATTTAGAATTTTTGTTACCGCGCCATCCGATTTGTATACATGTGCAAATACTCGTACACGCTGCATTGTATTTTTTTCCGCACGCGACAAGGAGGGGACAGAGGCGAGTTCCGGCTCGCGTCTGTCCCCTCCCCCCGTCCCACCCCCTGGTCGAATCGCATAAAACTTAAAATACGATAAAATAAAAGATAAAATCAATAAATGAAAACGTGTATAGATAAAATAGATAAAATAAAAGTCAATAAATAAATAAATAATAATAAGTAAATAAATACAATGGACAAAACACAACAAACATAAGAAGGGTGGCAAAATAAAGGGGAATAAAAGATAAAGATAAAATTTATAATATAGAATATAAAATATATATAGAATAAAATGAAATATTATAAAATAAAAGGAGGGGGGCCGACCGGCAGGTCGCATCTTTGTAGAGGGGGGAGGGGATTATTGCTCCACCTCGCCCCCCGCGAGCTGCCCACCCCGGGGGCGCCTTAACGGCCAGCCCCCCTTGGCGGCGGTGGAAGTACTAAGTAGTCCCACCGCCGCCATTACGTCTGCGGCCCCTTACAGGGGGCCGTCGGCCTCGTCGGGGTTGCCCCGCCGATGTTAGCCTCCTGGCGTAGGGGGGGTCGGCTTCCCTCTCCCTCTCCGCTGCCTCCTTCTGCGTTATCACAATCTCGCTGAAGGAGGCAAACGCTGCTCTTGACCTCTCGCTGCCGATCATGTGGTCGACCACGACCGGCAACGAGACGTCCATCCCAATAACGCCCCTTACGTCTCTGCGCGGCGCCGACCACGCTGGACATTCTTCCAGCGTCTGCCGCGCAGAGTCCTGGGCCTCCTCGCAGTGGTGGCACTGCGATCCTCCCAGTGCCAGTTATGAACACACAGTTTTAGGAAACGGCGGTATGCAGGTAATTTAACTTATGCGCATGCATTGCTGCAACTTGTGATGTATAATTTAGAATTTTTGTTACCGCGCCATCCGATTTTTATACATGTGCAAATACTCGTACACGCTGCATTGTATTTTTTTCCGCACGCGACAAGGAGGGGACAGAGGCGAGTTCCGGCTCGCGTCTGTCCCCTACCCCCGTCCCGCCCCCCTGGTTGACCCGCATAAAACTTACAAATACGATAAAATAAAAGGTAAAATCAATAAATGAAAGCGTGTATAGATAAAATAGATAAAATAAAAGTCAATAAATAAATAAATAATAATAAGTAAATAAATACAATGGACAAAACACAAAAAACATAAGAAGGGGGGCAAAATAAAGGGGAATAAAAGATAAAGATAAAATTTATAATATAGAATATAAAATATATATAGAATAAAATGAAATATTATAAAATAAAAGGAGGGGGGCCGACCGGCAGGTCGTATCTTTGTAGAGGGGGGAGGGGATTATTGCTCCACCTCGCCCCCCGCGACCTGCCCACCTCGGGGGCGCCTTAACGGCCAGCCCCCCTTGGCGGCGGTGGAAGTACTAAGTAGTCCCACCGCCGCCATTACGTCTGCGGCCTCTTACAGGGGGCCGTCGGCCTCGTCGGGGTTGCCCCGCCGATGCTAGCCTCCTGGGGGTGAGGGGGTCGGCTTCCCTCTCCCTCTCCGCTGCCTCCTTCTGCGTTATCACAATCTCGCAGAAGGAGGCAAACGCTGCTCTTGACCTCTCGCTGCCGATCATGTGTTCGACCACGACCGGCAACGAGAGGTCCATCCCAATAACGCCCCTTAGGTCTCTGCGCGGCGCCGACCACGCTGGACATTCTTCCAGCGTATGCCGCGCAGAGTCCCGGGCCTCCTCGCAGTGGTGGCACTGCGATCCTCCCAGTGCCAGTTATGAACACACAGTTTGAGGAAACGGCGGTATGCAGGTAATTTAACATATGCGCACGCATTGCTGCAACTAGTGCTGTATAATTTAGAATTTTTGTTACCGCGCCATCCGATTTGTATACATGTGCAAATACTCGTACACGCTGCATTGTATTTTTTTCCGCACGCGACAAGGAGGGGACAGAGGCGAGTTCCGGCTCGCGTCTGTCCCCTCCCCCCGTCCCACCCCCTGGTCGAATCGCATAAAACTTAAAATACGATAAAATAAAAGATAAAATCAATAAATGAAAACGTGTATAGATAAAATTGATAAAATAAAAGTCAATAAATAAATAAATAATAATAAGTAAATAAATACAATGGACAAAACACAACAAACATAAGATGGGGGGGGCAAAATAAAGGGGAATAAAAGATAAAGATAAAATTTATAATATAGAATATAAAATATATATAGAATAAAATGAAATATTATAAAATAAAAGGAGGGCGGTCGACCGGCAGGTCGCATCTTTGTAGAGGGGGGGAGGGGATTATTGCTCCACCTCGCCCCCCGCGACCTGCCCACCCCGGGGGCGCCTTAACGGCCAGCCCCCCTTGGCGGCGGTGGAAGTACTAAGTAGTCCCACCGCCGCCATTACGTCTGCGGCCCCTTACAGGGGGCCGTCGGCCTCGTCGGGGTTGCCCCGCCGATGTTAGCCTCCTGGGGGTGAGGGGGTCGGCTTCCCTCTCCCTCTCCGCTGCCTCCTTCTGCGTTATCACAATCTCGCAGAAGGAGGCAAACGCTGCTCTTGACCTCTCGCTGCCGATCATGTGTTCGACCACGACCGGCAACGAGAGGTCCATCCCAATAACGCCCCTTAGGTCTCTGCGCGGCGCCGACCACGCTGGACATTCTTCCAGCGTATGCCGCGCAGAGTCCCGGGCCTCCTCGCAGTGGTGGCATTGCGATCCTCCCAGTGCCAGTTATGAACACACAGTTTGAGGAAACGGCGGTATGCAGGTAATTTAACATATGCGCATGCATTGCTGCAACTAGTGCTGTATAATTTAGAATTTTTGTTACCGCGCCATCCGATTTGTATACATGTGCAAATACTCGTACACGCTGCATTGTATTTTTTTCCGCACGCGACAAGGAGGGGACAGAGGCGAGTTCCGGCTCGCGGGATTATTGCTCCACCTCGCCCCCCGCGACCTGCCCACCCCGGGGGCGCCTTAACGGCCAGCCCCCCTTGGCGGCGGTGGAAGTACTAAGTAGTCCCACCGCCGCCATTACGTCTGCGGCCCCTTACAGGGGGCCGTCGGCCTCGTCGGGGTTGCCCCGCCGATGTTAGCCTCCTGGCGTAGGGGGGGTCGGCTTCCCTCTCCCTCTCCGCTGCCTCCTTCTGCGTTATCACAATCTCGCTGAAGGAGGCAAACGCTGCTCTTGACCTCTCGCTGCCGATCATGTGGTCGACCACGACCGGCAACGAGACGTCCATCCCAATAACGCCCCTTAGGTCTCTGCGCGGCGCCGACCACGCTGGACATTCTTCCAGCGTCTGCCGCGCAGAGTCCTGGGCCTCCTCGCAGTGGTGGCACTGCGATCCTCCCAGTGCCAGTTATGAACACACAGTTTGAGGAAACGGCGGTATGTAGGTAATTTAACTTATGCGCATGCATTGCTGCAACTAGTGCTGTATAATTTAGAATTTTTGTTACCGCGCCATCCGATTTGTATACATGTGCAAATACTCGTACACGCTGCATTGTATTTTTTTCCGCACGCGACAAGGAGGGGACAGAGGCGAGTTCCGGCTCGCGTCTGTCCCCTCCCCCCGTCCCACCCCCCTGGTCGAATCGCATAAAACTTAAAAATACGATAAAATAAAAGGTAAAATCAATAAATGAAAACGTGTATAGATAAAATAGATAAAATAAAAGTCAATAAATAAATAAATAATAATAAGTAAATAAATACAATGGACAAAACACAACAAACATAAGAAGGGGGGCAAAATAAAGGGGAATAAAAGATAAAAATAAAATTTATAATATAGAATATAAAATATATATAGAATAAAATGAAATATTATAAAATAAATGGAGGGGGGTCGACCGGCAGGTCGCATCTTTGTAGAGGGGGGAGGGGATTATTGCTCCACCTCGCCCCCCGCGAGCTGCCCACCCCGGGGGCGCCTTAACGGCCAGCCCCCCTTGGCGGCGGTGGAAGTACTAAGTAGTCCCACCGCCGCCATTACGTCTGCGGCCCCTTACAGGGGGCCGTCGGCCTCGTCGGGGTTGCCCCGCCGATGTTAGCCTGCTGGCGTAGGGGGGGTCGGCTTCCCTCGCCCTCTCCGCTGCATCCTTCTGCGTTATCACAATCTCGCTGAAGGAGGCAAACGCTGCTCTTGACCTCTCGCTGCCGATCATGTGGTCGACCACGACCGGCAACGAGACGTCCATCCCAATAACGCCCCTTAGGTCTCTGCGCGGCGCCGACCACACTGGACATTCTTCCAGCGTCTGCCGCGCAGAGTCCTGGGCCTCCTCGCAGTGGTGGCACTGCGATCCTCCCAGTGCCAGTGATGAACACACAGTTTGAGGAAACGGCGGTATGCAGGCAATTTAACTTATGCGCATGCATTGCTGCAACTAGTGCTGTATAATTTAGAATTTTTGTTACCGCGCCATCCGATTTGTATACATGTGCAAATACTCGTACACGCTGCATTGTATTTTTTTCCGCACGCGACAAGGAGGGGACAGAGGCGAGTTCCGGCTCGCGTCTGTCCCCTCCCCCCGTCCCACCCCCCTGGTCGAATCGCATAAAACTTAAAATACGATAAAATAAAAGATAAAATCAATAAATGAAAACGTGTATAGATAAAATAGATAAAATAAAAGTCAATAAATAAATAAATAATAATAAGTAAATAAATACAATGGACAAAACACAACAAACATAAGAAGGGGGGCAAAATAAAGGGGAATAAAAGATAAAGATAAAATTTATAATATAGAATATAAAATATATATAGAATAAAATGAAATATTATAAAATAAAAGGAGGGGGGTCGACCGGCAGGTCGCATCTTTGTAGAGGGGGGAGGGGATTATTGCTCCACCTCGCCCCCCGCGAGCTGCCCACCCCGGGGGCGCCTTAACGGCCAGCCCCCCTTGGCGGTGGTGGAAGTACTAAGTAGTCCCACCGCCGCCATTACGTCTGCGGCCCCTTACAGGGGGCCGTCGGACTCGTCGGGGTTGCCCCGCCGATGCAAGCCTCCTGGCGGAGAGGGGGTCGGCTTTCCTCTCCCTCTCCGCTGCCTCCTTCTGCGTTATCACAATCTCGCAGAAGGAGGCAAACGCTGCTCTTGACCTCTCGCTGCCGATCATGTGTTCGACCACGACCGGCAACGAGAGGTCCATCCCAATAACGCCCCTTAGGTCTCTGCGCGGCGCCGACCACGCTGGACATTCTTCCAGCGTATGCCGCGCAGAGACCTGGGCCTCCTCGCAGTGGTGGCACTGCGATCCTCCCAGTGCCAGTTATGAACACACATTATGAGGAAACGGCGGTATGCAGGTAATTTAACTTATGCGCATGCATTGCTGCAACTTGTGCTGTATAATTTAGAATTTTTGTTACCGCGCCATCCGATTTGTATACATGTGCAAATACTCGTACATACTGCATTGTATTTTTTCCGCACGCGTCAAGGAGAGGACAGAGGCGAGTTCCGGCTCGCGCCTGTCCCCTCCCACCGTCCCGCCCCCCTGGTCGACCCGCATAAAACTTAAAATACGTTAAAATAAAAGATAAAATCAATAAATGAAAACGTGTATAGATAAAATAGATAAAATAAAAGTCAATAAATAAATAAATAATAATAAGTAAATAAATACAATGGACAAAACACAACAAACATAAGAAGGGGGGCAAAATAAAGGGGAATAAATGATAAAGATACAATTTATAATATAGAATATAAAATATATATAGAATAAAATGAAATATTATAAAATAAAAGGATGGGGGTCGACCGGCAGGTCGCATCTTTGTAGAGGGGGGAGGGGATTATTGCTCCACCTCGCCCCCCGCGAGCTGCCCACCGCGGGGGCGCCTTAACGGCCAGCCCCCCTTGGCGGCGGTGGAAGTACTAAGTAGTCCCACCGCCGCCATTACGTCTGCGGCCCCTTACAGGGGGCCGTCGGACTCGTCGGGGTTGCCCCGCCGATGTTAGCCTCCTGGCGTAGAGGGGGTCAGCTTTCCTCTCCCTCTCCGCTGCCTCCTTCTGCGTTATCACAATCTCGCAGAAGGAGGCAAACGCTGCTCTTGACCTCTCGCTGGCGATCATGTGGTCGACCACGACCGGCAACGAGAGGTCCATCCCAATAACGTCCCTTAGGTCTCTGCGCGGTGCCGACCACGCTGGACATTCGTCCAGCGTATGCCGCGCAGAGTCCTGGGCCTCCTCGCAGTGGTGGCACTGCGATCCTCCCAGTGCCAGTTATGAACACACAGTTTGAGGAAACGGCGGTATGCAGGTAATTTAACTTATGCGCATGCATTGCTGCAACTTGTGCTGTATAATTTAGAATTTTTGTTACCGCGCCATCCGATTTTTATACATGTGCAAATACTCGTACACGCTGCATTGTATTTTTTTCCGCACGCGACAAGGAGGGGACAGAGGCGAGTTCCGGCTCGCGTCTGTCCCCTACCCCCGTCCCGCCCCCCTGGTTGACCCGCATAAAACTTAAAAATACGATAAAATAAAAGGTAAAATCAATAAATGAAAGCGTGTATAGATAAAATAGATAAAATAAAAGTCAATAAATAAATAAATAATAATAAGTAAATAAATACAATGGACAAAACACAACAAACATAACAAGGGGGGCAAAATAAAGGGGAATAAAAGATAAAGATAAAATTTAAAATATAGAATATAAAATATATATAGAATAAAATGAAATATTATAAAATAAAAGGAGGGGGGCCGACCGGCAGGTCGCATCTTTGTAGAGGGGGGAGGGGATTATTGCTCCACCTCGCCCCCCGCGACCTGCCCACCTCGGAGGCGCCTTAACGGCCAGCCCCCCTTGGCGGCGGTGGAAGTACTAAGTAGTCCCACCGCCGCCATTACGTCTGCGGCCTCTTACAGGGGGCCGTCGGCCTCGTCGGGGTTGCCCCGCCGATGCTAGCCTCCTGGGGGTGAGGGGGTCGGCTTCCCTCTCCCTCTCCGCTGCCTCCTTCTGCGTTATCACAATCTCGCAGAAGGAGGCAAACGCTGCTCTTGACCTCTCGCTGCCGATCATGTGTTCGACCACGACCGGCAACGAGAGGTCCATCCCAATAACGCCCCTTAGGTCTCTGCGCGGCGCCGACCACGCTGGACATTCTTCCAGCGAATGCCGCGCAGAGTCCCGGGCCTCCTCGCAATGGTGGCACTGCGATCCTCCCAGTGCCAGTTATGAACACACAGTTTGAGGAAACGGCGGTATGCAGGTAATTTAACTTATGCGCATGCATTGCTGCAACTAGTGCTGTATAATTTAGAATTTTTGTTACCGCGCCATCCGATTTGTATACATGTGCAAATACTCGTACACGCTGCATTGTATTTTTTTCCGCACGCGACAAGGAGGGGACAGAGGCGAGTTCCGGCTCGCGTCTGTCCCCTCCCCCCGTCCCACCCCCTGGTCGAATCGCATAAAACTTAAAATACGATAAAATAAAAGATAAAATCAATAAATGAAAACGTGTATAGATAAAATTGATAAAATAAAAGTCAATAAATAAATAAATAATAATAAGTAAATAAATACAATGGACAAAACACAACAAACATAAGAAGGGGGGCAAAATAAAGGGGAATAAAAGATAAAGATAAAATTTATAATATAGAATATAAAATATATATAGAATAAAATGAAATATTATAAAATAAAAGGAGGGGGGTCGTCCGGCAGGTCGCATCTTTGTAGAGGGGGGAGGGGATTATTGCTCCACCTCGCCCCCCGCGAGCTGCCCACCCCGGGGGCGCCTTAACGGCCAGCCCCCCTTGGCGGCGGTGGAAGTACTAAGTAGTCCCACCGCCGCCATTACGTCTGCGGCCCCTTACAGGGGGCCGTCGGCCTCGTCGGGGTTGCCCCGCCGATGTTAGCCTCCTGGCGTAGGGGGGGTCGGCTTCCCTCTCCCTCTCCGCTGCCTCCTTCTGCGTTATCACAATCTCGCTGAAGGAGGCAAACGCTGCTCTTGACCTCTCGCTGCCGATCATGTGGTCGACCACGACCGGCAACGAGACGTCCATCCCAATAACGCCCCTTAGGTCTCTGCGCGGCGCCGACCACGCTGGACATTCTTCCAGCGTCTGCCGCGCAGAGTCCTGGGCCTCCTCGCAGTGGTGGCACTGCGATCCTCCCAGTGCCAGTTATGAACACACAGTTTTAGGAAACGGCGGTATGCAGGTAATTTAACTTATGCGCATGCATTGCTGCAACTTGTGATGTATAATTTAGAATTTTTGTTACCGCGCCATCCGATTTTTATACATGTGCAAATACTCGTACACGCTGCATTGTATTTTTTTCCGCACGCGACAAGGAGGGGACAGAGGCGAGTTCCGGCTCGCGTCTGTCCCCTACCCCCGTCCCGCCCCCCTGGTTGACCCGCATAAAACTTACAAATACGATAAAATAAAAGGTAAAATCAATAAATGAAAGCGTGTATAGATAAAATAGATAAAATAAAAGTCAATAAATAAATAAATAATAATAAGTAAATAAATACAATGGACAAAACACAAAAAACATAAGAAGGGGGGCAAAATAAAGGGGAATAAAAGATAAAGATAAAATTTATAATATAGAATATAAAATATGTATAGAATAAAATGAAATATTATAAAATAAAAGGAGGGGGGCCGACCGGCAGGTCGCATCTTTGTAGAGGGGGGAGGGGATTATTGCTCCACCTCGCCCCCCGCGACCTGCCCACCTCGGGGGCGCCTTAACGGCCAGCACCCCTTGGCGGCGGTGGAAGTACTAAGTAGTCCCACCGCCGCCATTACGTCTGCGGCCTCTTACAGGGGGCCGTCGGCCTCGTCGGGGTTGCCCCGCCGATGCTAGCCTCCTGGTGGTGAGGGGGTCGGCTTCCCTCTCCCTCTCCGCTGCCTCCTTCTGCGTTATCACAATCTCGCAGAAGGAGGCAAACGCTGCTCTTGACCTCTCGCTGCCGATCATGTGTTCGACCACGACCGGCAACGAGAGGTCCATCCCAATAACGCCCCTTAGGTCTCTGCGCGGCGCCGACCACGCTGGACATTCTTCCAGCGTATGCCGCGCAGAGTCCCGGGCCTCCTCGCAGTGGTGGCACTGCGATCCTCCCAGTGCCAGTTATGAACACACAGTTTGAGGAAACGGCGGTATGCAGGTAATTTAACATATGCGCATGCATTGCTGCAACTAGTGCTGTATAATTTAGAATTTTTGTTACCGCGCCATCCGATTTGTATACATGTGCAAATACTCGTACACGCTGCATTGTATTTTTTCCGCACGCGTCAAGGGAGGACAGAGGCGAGTTCCGGCTCGCGCCTGTCCCCTCCCACCGTCCCGCCCCCCTGGTCGACCCGCATAAAACTTAAAATACGATAAAATAAAAGATAAAATCAATAAATGAAAACGTGTATAGATAAAATAGATAAAATAAAAGTCAATAAATAAATAAATAATAATAAGTAAATAAATACAATGGACAAAACACAACAAACATAAGAAGGGGGGCAAAATAAAGGGGAATAAATGATAAAGATACAATTTATAATATAGAATATAAAATATATATAGAATAAAATGAAATATTATAAAATAAAAGGATGGGGGTCGACCGGCAGGTCGCATCTTTGTAGAGGGGGGAGGGGATTATTGCTCCACCTCGCCCCCCCCGAGCTGCCCACGCCGGGGGCGCCTTAACGGCCAGCCCCCTTTGGCGGCGGTGGAAGTACTAAGTAGTCCCACCGCCGCCATTACGTCTGCGGCCCCTTACAGGGGGCCGTCGGACTCGTCGGGGTTGCCCCGCCGATGTTAGCCTCCTGGCGTAGAGGGGGTCAGCTTTCCTCTCCCTCTCCGCTGCCTCCTTCTGCGTTATCACAATCTCGCAGAAGGAGGCAAACGCTGCTCTTGACCTCTCGCTGCCGATCATGTGGTCGACCACGACCGGCAACGAGAGGTCCATCCCAATAACGTCCCTTAGGTCTCTGCGCGGTGCCGACCACGCTGGACATTCGTCCAGCGTATGCCGCGCGGAGTCCTGGGCCTCCTCGCAGTGGTGGCACTGCGATCCTCCCAGTGCCAGTTATGAACACACAGTTTGAGGAAACGGCGGTATGCAGGTAATTTAACTTATGCGCATGCATTGCTGCAACTTGTGCTGCATAATTTGGAATTTTTGTTACCGCGCCATCCGATTTTTATACATGTGCAAATACTCGTACACGCTGCATTGTATTTTTTTCCGCACGCGACAAGGAGGGGACAGAGGCGAGTTCCGGCTCGCGTCTGTCCCCTACCCCCGTCCCGCCCCCCTGGTTGACCCGCATAAAACTTAAAAATACGATAAAATAAAAGGTAAAATCAATAAATGAAAACGTGTATAGATAAAATAGATAAAATAAAAGTCAATAAATAAATAAATAATAATAAGTAAATAAATACAATGGACAAAACACAACAAACATAAGAAGGGGGGCAAAATAAAGGGGAATAAAAGATAAAGATACAATTTATAATATAGAATATAAAATATATATAGAATAAAATGAAATATTATAAACTAAAAGGATGGGGGTCGACCGGCAGGTCGCATCTTTGTAGAGGGGTGAGGGGATTATTGCTCCACCTCGCCCCCCGCGACCTGCCCACCTCGGGGGCGCCTTAACGGCCAGCCCCCCTTGGCGGCGGTGGAAGTACTAAGTAGTCCCACCGCCGCCATTACGTCTGCGGCCCCTTACAGGGGGCCGTCGGCCTCGTCGGGGTTGCCCCGCCGATGCTAGCCTCCTGGGGGTGAGGGGGTCGGCTTCCCTCTCCCTCTCCGCTGCCTCCTTCTGCGTTATCACAATCTCGCAGAAGGAGGCAAACGCTGCTCTTGACCTCTCGCTGCCGATCATGTGTTCGACCACGACCGGCAACGAGAGGTCCATCCCAATAACGCCCCTTAGGTCTCTGCGCGGCGCCGACCACGCTGGACATTCTTCCAGCGAATGCCGCGCAGAGTCCCGGGCCTCCTCGCAATGGTGGCACTGCGATCCTCCCAGTGCCAGTTATGAACACACAGTTTGAGGAAACGGCGGTATGCAGGTAATTTAACATATGCGCATGCATTGCTGCAACTAGTGCTGTATAATTTAGAATTTTTGTTACCGCGCCATCCGATTTGTATACATGTGCAAATACTCGTACACGCTGCATTGTATTTTTTTCCGCACGCGACAAGGAGGGGACAGAGGCGAGTTCCGGCTCGCGTCTGTCCCCTCCCCCCGTCCCACCCCCTGGTCGAATCGCATAAAACTTAAAATACGATAAAATAAAAGATAAAATCAATAAATGAAAACGTGTATAGATAAAATTGATAAAATAAAAGTCAATAAATAAATAAATAATAATAAGTAAATAAATACAATGGACAAAACACAACAAACATAAGAAGGGGGGCAAAATAAAGGGGAATAAAAGATAAAGATAAAATTTATAATATAGAATATAAAATATATATAGAATAAAATGAAATATTATAAAATAAAAGGAGGGGGGTCGTCCGGCAGGTCGCATCTTTGTAGAGGGGGGAGGGGATTATTGCTCCACCTCGCCCCCCGCGAGCTGCCCACCCCGGGGGCGCCTTAACGGCCAGCCCCCCTTGGCGGCGGTGGAAGTACTAAGTAGTCCCACCGCCGCCATTACGTCTGCGGCCCCTTACAGGGGGCCGTCGGCCTCGTCGGGGTTGCCCCGCCGATGTTAGCCTCCTGGCGTAGGGGGGGTCGGCTTCCCTCTCCCTCTCCGCTGCCTCCTTCTGCGTTATCACAATCTCGCTGAAGGAGGCAAACGCTGCTCTTGACCTCTCGCTGCCGATCATGTGGTCGACCACGACCGGCAACGAGACGTCCATCCCAATAACGCCCCTTAGGTCTCTGCGCGGCGCCGACCACGCTGGACATTCTTCCAGCGTCTGCCGCGCAGAGTCCTGGGCCTCCTCGCAGTGGTGGCACTGCGATCCTCCCAGTGCCAGTTATGAACACACAGTTTTAGGAAACGGCGGTATGCAGGTAATTTAACTTATGCGCATGCATTGCTGCAACTTGTGATGTATAATTTAGAATTTTTGTTACCGCGCCATCCGATTTTTATACATGTGCAAATACTCGTACACGCTGCATTGTATTTTTTTCCGCACGCGACAAGGAGGGGACAGAGGCGAGTTCCGGCTCGCGTCTGTCCCCTACCCCCGTCCCGCCCCCCTGGTTGACCCGCATAAAACTTACAAATACGATAAAATAAAAGGTAAAATCAATAAATGAAAGCGTGTATAGATAAAATAGATAAAATAAAAGTCAATAAATAAATAAATAATAATAAGTAAATAAATACAATGGACAAAACACAAAAAACATAAGAAGGGGGGCAAAATAAAGGGGAATAAAAGATAAAGATAAAATTTATAATATAGAATATAAAATATATATAGAATAAAATGAAATATTATAAAATAAAAGGAGGGGGGCCGACCGGCAGGTCGCATCTTTGTAGAGGGGGGAGGGGATTATTGCTCCACCTCGCCCCCCGCGACCTGCCCACCTCGGGGGCGCCTTAACGGCCAGCCCCCCTTGGCGGCGGTGGAAGTACTAAGTAGTCCCACCGCCGCCATTACGTCTGCGGCCTCTTACAGGGGGCCGTCGGCCTCGTCGGGGTTGCCCCGCCGATGCTAGCCTCCTGGGGGTGAGGGGGTCGGCTTCCCTCTTCCTCTCCGCTGCCTCCTTCTGCGTTATCACAATCTCGCAGAAGGAGGCAAACGCTGCTCTTGACCTCTCGCTGCCGACCATGTGTTCGACCACGACCGGCAACGAGAGGTCCATCCCAATAACGCCCCTTAGGTCTCTGCGCGGCGCCGACCTCGCTGGACGTTCTTCCAGCGTATGCCGCGCAGAGTCCCGGGCCTCCTCGCAGTGATGGCACTGCGATCCTTCCAGTGCCAGTTATGAACACACCGTTTGAGGAAACGGCGGTATGCAGGTAATTTAACTTATGCGCATGCATTGCTGCAACTAGTGCTGTATAATTTAGAATTTTTGTTACCGCGCCATCCGATTTGTATACATGTGCAAATACTCGTACACGCTGCATTGTATTTTTTTTCCGCACGCGACAAATAGGGGACAGAGGCGAGTTCCGGCTCGCGTCTGTCCCCTCCCCCCGTCCCACCCCCTGGTCGAATCGCATAAAACTTAAAATACGATAAAATAAAAGATAAAATCAATAAATGAAAACGTGTATAGATAAAATTGATAAAATAAAAGTCAATAAATAAATAAATAATAATAAGTAAATAAATACAATGGACAAAACACAACAAACATAAGATGGGGGGGCAAAATAAAGGGGAATAAAAGATAAAGATAAAATTTATAATATAGAATATAAAATATATATAGAATAAAATGAAATATTATAAAATAAAAGGAGGGGGGTCGACCGGCAGGTCGCATCTTTGTAGAGGGGGGGAGGGGATTATTGCTCCACCTCGCCCCCCGCGACCTGCCCACCCCGGGGGCGCCTTAACGGCCAGCCCCCCTTGGCGGCGGTGGAAGTACTAAGTAGTCCCACCGCCGCCATTACATCTGCGGCCCCTTACAGGGGGCCGTCGGCCTCGTCGGGTTTGCCCCGCCGATGTTAGCCTCCTGGCGTAGGGGGGGTCGGCTTCCCTCTCCCTCTCCGCTGCCTCCTTCTGCGTTATCACAATCTCGCTGAAGGAGGCAAACGCTGCTCTTGACCTCTCGCTGCCGATCATGTGGTCGACCACGACCGGCAACGAGACGTCCATCCCAATAACGCCCCTTAGGTCTCTGCGCGGCGCCGACAACACTGGACATTCTTTCAGCGTCTGCCGCGCAGAGTCCTGGGCCTCCTCGCAGTGGTGGCACTACGATCCTCCCAGTGCCAGTTATGAACACACAGTATGAGGAAACGGCGGTATGCAGGTAATTTAACTTATGCGCATGCATTGCTGCAACTTGTGCTGTATAATTTAGAATTTTTGTTACCGCGCCATCCGATTTTTATACATGTGCAAATACTCGTACACGCTGCATTGTATTTTTTTCCGCACGCGACAAGGAGGGGACAGAGGCGAGTTCCGGCTCGCGTCTGTCCCCTACCCCCGTCCCGCCCCCCTGGTTGACCCGCATAAAACTTAAAATACGATAAAATAAAAGATAAAATCAATAAATGAAAACGTGTATAGATAAAATAGATAAAATAAAAGTCAATAAATAAATAAATAATAATAAGTAAATAAATACAATGGACAAAACACAACAAACATAAGAAGGGGGGCAAAATAAAGGGGAATAAAAGATAAAGATAAAATTTATAATATAGAATATAAAATATATATAGAATAAAAAGAAATATTATAAAATAAAAGGAGGGGGGCCGACCGGCAGGTCGCATCTTTGTAGAGGGGGGAGGGGATTATTGCTCCACCTCGCCCCCCGCGAGCTGCCCACCCCGGGGGCGCCTTAACGGCCAGCCCCCCTTGGCGGCGGTGGAAGTACTAAGTAGTCCCACCGCCGCCATTACGTCTGCGGCCCCTTACAGGGGGCCGTCGGCCTCGTCGGGGTTGCCCCGCCGATGTTAGCCTCCTGGCGTAGGGGGGGTCGGCTTCCCTCTCCCTCTCCGCTGCCTCCTTCTGCGTTATCACAATCTCGCTGAAGGAGGCAAACGCTGCTCTTGACCTCTCGCTGCCGATCATGTGGTCGACCACGACCGGCAACGAGACGTCCATCCCAATAACGCCCCTTAGGTCTCTGCGCGGCGCCGACCACGCTGGACATTCTTCCAGCGTCTGCCGCGCAGAGTCCTGGGCCTCCTCGCAGTGGAGGCACTGCGATCCTCCCAGTGCCAGTTATGAACACACAGTTTTAGGAAACGGCGGTATGCAGGTAATTTAACTTATGCGCATGCATTGCTGCAACTTGTGATGTATAATTTAGAATTTTTGTTACCGCGCCATCCGATTTTTATACATGTGCAAATACTCGTACACGCTGCATTGTATTTTTTTCCGCACGCGACAAGGAGGGGACAGAGGCGAGTTCCGGCTCGCGTCTGTCCCCTACCCCCGTCCCGCCCCCCTGGTTGACCCGCATAAAACTTACAAATACGATAAAATAAAAGGTAAAATCAATAAATGAAAGCGTGTATAGATAAAATAGATAAAATAAAAGTCAATAAATAAATAAATAATAATAAGTAAATAAATACAATGGACAAAACACAAAAAACATAAGAAGGGGGGCAAAATAAAGGGGAATAAAAGATAAAGATAAAATTTATAATATAGAATATAAAATATATATAGAATAAAATGAAATATTATAAAATAAAATGAGGGGGGCCGACCGGCAGGTCGCATCTTTGTAGAGGGGGGAGGGGATTATTGCTCCACCTCGCCCCCCGCGACCTGCCCACCTCGGGGGCGCCTTAACGGCCAGCCCCCCTTGGCGGCGGTGGAAGTACTAAGTAGTCCCACCGCCGCCATTACGTCTGCGGCCTCTTACAGGGGGCCGTCGGCCTCGTCGGGGTTGCCCCGCCGATGCTAGCCTCCTGGGGGTGAGGGGGTCGGCTTCCCTCTCCCTCTCCGCTGCCTCCTTCTGCGTTATCACAATCTCGCAGAAGGAGGCAAACGCTGCTCTTGACCTCTCGCTGCCGATCATGTGTTCGACCACGACCGGCAACGAGAGGTCCATCCCAATAACGCCCCTTAGGTCTCTGCGCGGCGCCGACCACGCTGGACATTCTTCCAGCGTATGCCGCGCAGAGTCCCGGGCCTCCTCGCAGTGGTGGCACTGCGATCCTCCCAGTGCCAGTTATGAACACACAGTTTGAGGAAACGGCGGTATGCAGGTAATTTAACATATGCGCATGCATTGCTGCAACTAGTGCTGTATAATTTAGAATTTTTGTTACCGCGCCATCCGATTTGTATACATGTGCAAATACTCGTACACGCTGCATTGTATTTTTTTCCGCACGCGACAAGGAGGGGACAGAGGCGAGTTCCGGCTCGCGTCTGTCCCCTCCCCCCGTCCCACCCCCTGGTCGAATCGCATAAAACTTAAAATACGATAAAATAAAAGATAAAATCAATAAATGAAAACGTGTATAGATAAAATTGATAAAATAAAAGTCAATAAATAAATAAATAATAATAAGTAAATAAATACAATGGACAAAACACAACAAACATAAGATGGGGGGGGCAAAATAAAGGGGAATAAAAGATAAAGATAAAATTTATAATATAGAATATAAAATATATATAGAATAAAATGAAATATTATAAAATAAAAGGAGGGGGGTCGACCGGCAGGTCGCATCTTTGTAGAGGGGGGGAGGGGATTATTGCTCCACCTCGCCCCCCGCGACCTGCCCACCCCGGGGGCGCCTTAACGGCCAGCCCCCCTTGGCGGCGGTGGAAGTACTAAGTAGTCCCACCGCCGCCATTACGTCTGCGGCCCCTTACAGGGGGCCGTCGGCCTCGTCGGGGTTGCCCCGCCGATGCTAGCCTCCTGGGGGTGAGGGGGTCGGCTTCCCTCTCCCTCTCCGCTGCCTCCTTCTGCGTTATCACAATCTCGCAGAAGGAGGCAAACGCTGCTCTTGACCTCTCGCTGCCGACCATGTGTTCGACCACGACCGGCAACGAGAGGTCCATCCCAATAACGCCCCTTAGGTCTCTGCGCGGCGCCGACCTCGCTGGACGTTCTTCCAGCGTATGCCGCGCAGAGTCCCGGGCCTCCTCGCAGTGATGGCACTGCGATCCTTCCAGTGCCAGTTATGAACACACCGTTTGAGGAAACGGCGGTATGCAGGTAATTTAACTTATGCGCATGCATTGCTGCAACTAGTGCTGTATAATTTAGAATTTTTGTTACCGCGCCATCCGATTTGTATACATGTGCAAATACTCGTACACGCTGCATTGTATTTTTTTTCCGCACGCGACAAATAGGGGACAGAGGCGAGTTCCGGCTCGCGTCTGTCCCCTCCCCCCGTCCCACCCCCTGGTCGAATCGCATAAAACTTAAAATACGATAAAATAAAAGATAAAATCAATAAATGAAAACGTGTATAGATAAAATTGATAAAATAAAAGTCAATAAATAAATAAATAATAATAAGTAAATAAATACAATGGACAAAACACAACAAACATAAGATGGGGGGGCAAAATAAAGGGGAATAAAAGATAAAGATAAAATTTATAATATAGAATATAAAATATATATAGAATAAAATGAAATATTATAAAATAAAAGGAGGGGGGTCGACCGGCAGGTCGCATCTTTGTAGAGGGGGGGAGGGGATTATTGCTCCACCTCGCCCCCCGCGACCTGCCCACCCCGGGGGCGCCTTAACGGCCAGCCCCCCTTGGCGGCGGTGGAAGTACTAAGTAGTCCCACCGCCGCCATTACATCTGCGGCCCCTTACAGGGGGCCGTCGGCCTCGTCGGGGTTGCCCCGCCGATGTTAGCCTCCTGGCGTAGGGGGGGTCGGCTTCCCTCTCCCTCTCCGCTGCCTCCTTCTGCGTTATCACAATCTCGCTGAAGGAGGCAAACGCTGCTCTTGACCTCTCGCTGCCGATCATGTGGTCGACCACGACCGGCAACGAGACGTCCATCCCAATAACGCCCCTTAGGTCTCTGCGCGGCGCCGACAACACTGGACATTCTTTCAGCGTCTGCCGCGCAGAGTCCTGGGCCTCCTCGCAGTGGTGGCACTACGATCCTCCCAGTGCCAGTTATGAACACACAGTATGAGGAAACGGCGGTATGCAGGTAATTTAACTTATGCGCATGCATTGCTGCAACTTGTGCTGTATAATTTAGAATTTTTGTTACCGCGCCATCCGATTTTTATACATGTGCAAATACTCGTACACGCTGCATTGTATTTTTTTCCGCACGCGACAAGGAGGGGACAGAGGCGAGTTCCGGCTCGCGTCTGTCCCCTACCCCCGTCCCGCCCCCCTGGTTGACCCGCATAAAACTTAAAATACGATAAAATAAAAGATAAAATCAATAAATGAAAACGTGTATAGATAAAATAGATAAAATAAAAGTCAATAAATAAATAAATAATAATAAGTAAATGAATACAATGGACAAAACACAACAAACATAAGAAGGGGGGCAAAATAAAGGGGAATAAAAGATAAAGATAAAATTTATAATATAGAATATAAAATATATATAGAATAAAATGAAATATTATAAAATAAAAGGAGGGGGGCCGACCGGCAGGTCGCATCTTTGTAGAGGGGGGAGGGGATTATTGCTCCACCTCGCCCCCCGCGAGCTGCCCACCCCGGGGGCGCCTTAACGGCCAGCCCCCCTTGGCGGCGGTGGAAGTACTAAGTAGTCCCACCGCCGCCATTACGTCTGCGGCCTCTTACAGGGGGCCGTCGGCCTCGTCGGGGTTGCCCCGCCGATGCTAGCCTCCTGGGGGTGAGGGGGTCGGCTTCCCTCTCCCTCTCCGCTGCCTCCTTCTGCGTTATCACAATCTCGCAGAAGGAGGCAAACGCTGCTCTTGACCTCTCGCTGCCGATCATGTGTTCGACCACGACCGGCAACGAGAGGTCCATCCCAATAACGCCCCTTAGGTCTCTGCGCGGCGCCGACCACGCTGGACATTCTTCCAGCGTATGCCGCGCAGAGTCCCGGGCCTCCTCGCAGTGGTGGCACTGCGATCCTCCCAGTGCCAGTTATGAACACACAGTTTGAGGAAACGGCGGTATGCAGGTAATTTAACATATGCGCATGCATTGCTGCAACTAGTGCTGTATAATTTAGAATTTTTGTTACCGCGCCATCCGATTTGTATACATGTGCAAATACTCGTACACGCTGCATTGTATTTTTTTCCACACGCGACAAGGAGGGGACAGAGGCGAGTTCCGGCTCGCGTCTGTCCCCTCCCCCCGTCCCACCCCCTGGTCGAATCGCATAAAACTTAAAATACGATAAAATAAAAGATAAAATCAATAAATGAAAACGTGTATAGATAAAATTGATAAAATAAAAGTCAATAAATAAATAAATAATAATAAGTAAATAAATACAATGGACAAAACACAACAAACATAAGATGGGGGGGGCAAAATAAAGGGGAATAAAAGATAAAGATAAAATTTATAATATAGAATATAAAATATATATAGAATAAAATGAAATATTATAAAATAAAAGGAGGGGGGTCGACCGGCAGGTCGCATCTTTGTAGAGGGGGGGAGGGGATTATTGCTCCACCTCGCCCCCCGCGACCTGCCCACCCCGGGGGCGCCTTAACGGCCAGCCCCCCTTGGCGGCGGTGGAAGTACTAAGTAGTCCCACCGCCGCCATTACGTCTGCGGCCCCTTACAGGGGGCCGTCGGCCTCGTCGGGGTTGCCCCGCCGATGTTAGCCTCCTGGCGTAGGGGGGGTCGGCTTCCCTCTCCCTCTCCGCTGCCTCCTTCTGCGTTATCACAATCTCGCTGAAGGAGGCAAACGCTGCTCTTGACCTCTCGCTGCCGATCATGTGGTCGACCACGACCGGCAACGAGACGTCCATCCCAATAACGCCCCTTAGGTCTCTGCGCGGCGCCGACCTCGCTGGACGTTCTTCCAGCGTATGCCGCGCAGAGTCCCGGGCCTCCTCGCAGTGATGGCACTGCGATCCTCCCAGTGCCAGTTATGAACACACAGTTTGAGGAAACGGCGGTATGCAGGTAATTTAACTTATGCGCATGCATTGCTGCAACTAGTGCTGTATAATTTAGAATTTTTGTTACCGCGCCATCCGATTTGTATACATGTGCAAATACTCGTACACGCTGCATTGTATTTTTTCCGCACGCGTCAAGGGAGGACAGAGGCGAGTTCCGGCTCGCGCCTGTCCCCTCCCACCGTCCCGCCCCCCTGGTCGACCCGCATAAAACTTAAAATACGATAAAATAAAAGATAAAATCAATAAATGAAAACGTGTATAGATAAAATAGATAAAATAAAAGTCAATAAATAAATAAATAATAATAAGTAAATAAATACAATGGACAAAACACAACAAACATAAGAAGGGGGGCAAAATAAAGGGGAATAAATGATAAAGATACAATTTATAATATAGAATATAAAATATATATAGAATAAAATGAAATATTATAAAATAAAAGGATGGGGGTCGACCGGCAGGTCGCATCTTTGTAGAGGGGGGAGGGGATTATTGCTCCACCTCGCCCCCCGCGTGCTGCCCACGCCGGGGGCGCCTTAACGGCCAGCCCCCTTTGGCGGCGGTGGAAGTACTAAGTAGTCCCACCGCCGCCATTACGTCTGCGGCCCCTTACAGGGGGCCGTCGGACTCGTCGGGGTTGCCCCGCCGATGTTAGCCTCCTGGCGTAGAGGGGGTCAGCTTTCCTCTCCCTCTCCGCTGCCTCCTTCTGCGTTATCACAATCTCGCAGAAGGAGGCAAACGCTGCTCTTGACCTCTCGCTGCCGATCATGTGGTCGACCACGACCGGCAACGAGAGGTCCATCCCAATAACGTCCCTTAGGTCTCTGCGCGGTGCCGACCACGCTGGACATTCGTCCAGCGTATGCCGCGCGGAGTCCTGGGCCTCCTCGCAGTGGTGGCACTGCGATCCTCCCAGTGCCAGTTATGAACACACAGTTTGAGGAAACGGCGGTATGCAGGTAATTTAACTTATGCGCATGCATTGCTGCAACTTGTGCTGCATAATTTGGAATTTTTGTTACCGCGCCATCCGATTTTTATACATGTGCAAATACTCGTACACGCTGCATTGTATTTTTTTCCGCACGCAACAAGGAGGGGACAGAGGCGAGTTCCGGCTCGCGTCTGTCCCCTACCCCCGTCCCGCCCCCCTGGTTGACCCGCATAAAACTTAAAAATACGATAAAATAAAAGGTAAAATCAATAAATGAAAACGTGTATAGATAAAATAGATAAAATAAAAGTCAATAAATAAATAAATAATAATAAGTAAATAAATACAATGGACAAAACACAACAAACATAAGAAGGGGGGCAAAATAAAGGGGAATAAAAGATAAAGATACAATTTATAATATAGAATATAAAATATATATAGAATAAAATGAAATATTATAAAATAAAAGGATGGGGGTCGACCGGCAGGTCGCATCTTTGTAGAGGGGTGAGGGGATTATTGCTCCACCTCGCCCCCCGCGACCTGCCCACCTCGGGGGCGCCTTAACGGCCAGCCCCCCTTGGCGGCGGTGGAAGTACTAAGTAGTCCCACCGCCGCCATTACGTCTGCGGCCCTTTACAGGGGGCCGTCGGCCTCGTCGGGGTTGCCCCGCCGATGCTAGCCTCCTGGGGGTGAGGGGGTCGGCTTCCCTCTCCCTCTCCGCTGCCTCCTTCTGCGTTATCACAATCTCGCAGAAGGAGGCAAACGCTGCTCTTGACCTCTCGCTGCCGATCATGTGTTCGACCACGACCGGCAACGAGAGGTCCATTCCAATAACGCCCCTTAGGTCTCTGCGCGGCGCCGACCACGCTGGACATTCTTCCAGCGAATGCCGCGCAGAGTCCCGGGCCTCCTCGCAATGGTGGCACTGCGATCCTCCCAGTGCCAGTTATGAACACACAGTTTGAGGAAACGGCGGTATGCAGGTAATTTAACATATGCGCATGCATTGCTGCAACTAGTGCTGTATAATTTAGAATTTTTGTTACCGCGCCATCCGATTTGTATACATGTGCAAATACTCGTACACGCTGCATTGTATTTTTTTCCGCACGCGACAAGGAGGGGACAGAGGCGAGTTCCGGCTCGCGTCTGTCCCCTCCCCCCGTCCCACCCCCTGGTCGAATCGCATAAAACTTAAAATACGATAAAATAAAAGATAAAATCAATAAATGAAAACGTGTATAGATAAAATTGATAAAATAAAAGTCAATAAATAAATAAATAATAATAAGTAAATAAATACAATGGACAAAACACAACAAACATAAGATGGGGGGGGCAAAATAAAGGGGAATAAAAGATAAAGATAAAATTTATAATATAGAATATAAAATATATATAGAATAAAATGAAATATTATAAAATAAAAGGAGGGGGGTCGACCGGCAGGTCGCATCTTTGTAGAGGGGGGTAGGGGATTATTGCTCCACCTCGCCCCCCGCGACCTGCCCACCCCGGGGGCGCCTTAACGGCCAGCCCCCCTTGGCGGCGGTGGAAGTACTAAGTAGTCCCACCGCCGCCATTACATCTGCGGCCCCTTACAGGGGGCCGTCGGCCTCGTCGGGGTTGCCCCGCCGATGTTAGCCTCCTGGCGTAGGGGGGGTCGGCTTCCCTCTCCCTCTCCGCTGCCTCCTTCTGCGTTATCACAATCTCGCTGAAGGAGGCAAACGCTGCTCTTGACCTCTCGCTGCCGATCATGTGGTCGACCACGACCGGCAACGAGACGTCCATCCCAATAACGCCCCTTAGGTCTCTGCGCGGCGCCGACAACACTGGACATTCTTCCAGCGTCTGCCGCGCAGAGTCCTGGGCCTCCTCGCAGTGGTGGCACTGCGATCCTCCCAGTGCCAGTTATGAACACACAGTATGAGGGAACGGCGGTATGCAGGTAATTTAACTTATGCGCATGCATTGCTGCAACTTGTGCTGTATAATTTAGAATTTTTGTTACCGCGCCATCCGATTTTTATACATGTGCAAATACTCGTACACGCTGCATTGTATTTTTTTCCGCACGCGACAAGGAGGGGACAGAGGCGAGTTCCGGCTCGCGTCTGTCCCCTAACCCCGTCCCGCCCCCCTGGTTGACCCGCATAAAACTTAAAAATACGATAAAATAAAAGGTAAAATCAATAAATGAAAACGTGTATAGATAAAATAGATAAAATAAAAGTCAATAAATAAATAAATAATAATAAGTAAATAAATACAATGGACAAAACACAACAAACATAAGAAGGGGGGCAAAATAAAGGGGAATAAAAGATAAAGATAAAATTTATAATATAGAATATAAAATATATATAGAATAAAATGAAATATTATAAAATAAAAGGAGGGGGGCGGACCGGCAGGTCGCATCTTTGTAGAGGGGGGAGGGGATTATTGCTCCACCTCGCCCCCCGCGACCTGCCCACCTCGGGGGCGCCTTAACGGCCAGCCCCCCTTGGCGGCGGTGGAAGTACTAAGTAGTCCCACCGCCGCCATTACGTCTGCGGCCCCTTACAGGGGGCCGTCGGCCTCGTCGGGGTTGCCCCGCCGATGCTAGCCTCCTGGGGGTGAGGGGGTCGGCTTCCCTCTCCCTCTCCGCTGCCTCCTTCTGCGTTATCACAATCTCGCAGAAGGAGGCAAACCCTGCTCTTGACCTCTCGCTGCCGATCATGTGTTCGACCACGACCGGCAACGAGAGGTCCATCCCAATAACGCCCCTTAGGTCTCTGCGCGGCGCCGACCTCGCTGGACGTTCTTCCAGCGTATGCCGCGCAGAGTCCCGGGCCTCCTCGCAGTGATGGCACTGCGATCCTCCCAGTGCCAGTTATGAACACACAGTTTGAGGAAACGGCGGTATGCAGGTAATTTAACTTATGCGCATGCATTGCTGCAACTAGTGCTGTATAATCTAGAATTTTTGTTACCGCGCCATCCGATTTTTATACATGTGCAAATACTCGTACACGCTGCATTGCATTTTTTTCCGCACGCGACAAGGAGGGGACAGAGGCGAGTTCCGGCTCGCGTCTGTCCCCTCCCCCCGTCCCACCCCCCTGGTCAACCCGCATAAAACTTAAAAATATGATAAATTAAAAGATAAAATCAATAAATGAAAAGGTGTATAGATAAAATAGATAAAATAAAAGTCAATAAATAAATAAATAATAATAAGTAAATAAATACAATGGACAAAACACAACAAACATAAGATGGGGGGGGCAAAATAAAGGGGAATAAAAGATAAAGATAAAATTTATAATATAGAATATAAAATATATATAGAATAAAATGAAATATTATAAAATAAAAGGAGGGGGGCCGACCGGCAGGTCGCATCTTTGTAGAGGGGGGAGGGGATTATTGTTCCACCTCGCCCCCCGCGACCTGCCCACCTCGGGGGCGCCTTAACGGCCAGCCCCCCTTGGCGGCGGTGGAAGTACTAAGTAGTCCCACCGCCGCCATTACGTCTGCGGCCTCTTACAGGGGGCCGTCGGCCTCGTCGGGGTTGCCCCGCCGATGCTAGCCTCCTGGGGGTGAGGGGGTCGGCTTCCCTCTCCCTCTCCGCTGCCTCCTTCTGCGTTATCACAATCTCGCAGAAGGAGGCAAACGCTGCTCTTGACCTCTCGCTGCCGATCATGTGTTCGACCACGACCGGCAACGAGAGGTCCATCCCAATAACGCCCCTTAGGTCTCTGCGCGGCGCCGACCTCGCTGGACGTTCTTCCAGCGTATGCCGCGCAGAGTCCCGGGCCTCCTCGCAGTGGTGGCACTGCGATCCTCCCAGTGCCAGTTATGAACACACAGTTTGAGGAAACGGCGGTATGCAGGTAATTTAACTTATGCGCATGCATTGCTGCAACTAGTGCTGTATAATTTAGAATTTTTGTTACCGCGCCATCCGATTTGTATACATGTGCAAATACTCGTACACGCTGCATTGTATTTTTTCCGCACGCGTCGAGGAGAGGACAGAGGCGAGTTCCGGCTCGCGCCTGTCCCCTCCCACCGTCCCGCCCCCCTGGTCGACCCGCATAAAACTTAAAATACGATAAAATAAAAGATAAAATCAATAAATGAAAACGTGTATAGATAAAATAGATAAAATAAAAGTCAATAAATAAATAAATAATAATAAGTAAATAAATACAATGGACAAAACACAACAAACATAAGAAGGGGGGCAAAATAAAGGGGAATAAATGATAAAGATACATTTTATAATATAGAATATAAAATATATATAGAATAAAATGAAATATTATAAAATAAAAGGATGGGGGTCGACCGGCAGGTCGCATCTTTGTAGAGGGGGGAGGGGATTATTGCTCCACCTCGCCCCCCGCGAGCTGCCCACCCCGGGGGCGCCTTAACGGCCAGCCCCCCTTGGCGGCGGTGGAAGTACTAAGTAGTCCCACCGCCGCCATTACGTCTGCGGCCCCTTACAGGGGGCCGTCGGACTCGTCGGGGTTGCCCCGCTGATGTTAGCCTCCTGGCGTAGAGGGGGTCAGCTTTCCTCTCCCTCTCCGCTGCCTCCTTCTGCGTTATCACAATCTCGCTGAAGGAGGCAAACGCTGCTCTTGACCTCTCGCTGCCGATCATGTGGTCGACCACGACCGGCAACGAGACGTCCATCCCAATAACGCCCCTTAGGTCTCTGCGCGGCGCCGACCACACTGGACGTTCTTCCAGCGTATGCCGCGCAGAGTCCCGGGCCTCCTCGCAGTGGTGGCACTGCGATCCTCCCAGTGCCAGTTATGAACACACAGTTTGAGGAAACGGCGGTATGCAGGTAATTTAACTTATGCGCATGCATTGCTGCAACTAGTGCTGTATAATTTAGAATTTTTGTTACCGCGCCATCCGATTTGTATACATGTGCAAATACTCGTACACGCTGCATTGTATTTTTTCCGCACGCGTCGAGGAGAGGACAGAGGCGAGTTCCGGCTCGCGCCTGTCCCCTCCCACCGTCCCGCCCCCCTGGTCGACCCGCATAAAACTTAAAATACGATAAAATAAAAGATAAAATCAATAAATGAAAACGTGTATAGATAAAATAGATAAAATAAAAGTCAATAAATAAATAAATAATAATAAGTAAATAAATACAATGGACAAAACACAACAAACATAAGAAGGGGGGCAAAATAAAGGGGAATAAATGATAAAGATACATTTTATAATATAGAATATAAAATATATATAGAATAAAATGAAATATTATAAAATAAAAGGATGGGGGTCGACCGGCAGGTCGCATCTTTGTAGAGGGGGGAGGGGATTATTGCTCCACCTCGCCCCCCGCGAGCTGCCCACCCCGGGGGCGCCTTAACGGCCAGCCCCCCTTGGCGGCGGTGGAAGTACTAAGTAGTCCCACCGCCGCCATTACGTCTGCGGCCCCTTACAGGGGGCGGTCGGACTCGTCGGGGTTGCCCCGCCGATGTTAGCCTCCTGGCGTAGAGGGGGTCAGCTTTCCTCTCCCTCTCCGCTGCCTCCTTCTGCGTTATCACAATCTCGCTGAAGGAGGCAAACGCTGCTCTTGACCTCTCGCTGCCGATCATGTGGTCGACCACGACCGGCAACGAGACGTCCATCCCAATAACGCCCCTTAGGTCTCTGCGCGGCGCCGACCACACTGGACATTCTTCCAGCGTCTGCCGCGCAGAGTCCTGGGCCTCCTCGCAGTGGTGGCACTGCGATCCTCCCAGTGCCAGTTATGAACACACAGTTTGAGGAAACGGCGGTATGCAGGTAATTTAACTTATGCGCATGCATTGCTGCAACTAGTGCTGTATATTTAGAATTTTTGTTACCGCGCCATCCGATTTGTATACATGTGCAAATACTCGTACACGCTGCATTGTATTTTTTCCGCACGCGTCGAGGACAGGACAGAGGCGAGTTCCGGCTCGCGCCTGTCCCCTCCCACCGTCCCGCCCCCCTGGTCGACCCGCATAAAACTTAAAATACGATAAAATAAAAGATAAAATCAATAAATGAAAACGTGTATAGATAAAATAGATAAAATAAAAGTCAATAAATAAATAAATAATAATAAGTAAATAAATACAATGGACAAAACACAACAAACATAAGAAGGGGGGCAAAATAAAGGGGAATAAATGATAAAGATACAATTTATAATATAGAATATAAAATATATATAGAATAAAATGAAATATTATAAAATAAAAGGATGGGGGTCGACCGGCAGGTCGCATCTTTGTAGAGGGGGGAGGGGATTATTGCTCCACCTCGCCCCCCGCGAGCTGCCCACCCCGGGGGCGCCTTAACGGCCAGCCCCCCTTGGCGGCGGTGGAAGTACTAAGTAGTCCCACCGCCGCCATTACGTCTGCGGCCCCTTACAGGGGGCCGTCGGACTCGTCGGGGTTGCCCCGCCGATGTTAGCCTCCTGGCGTAGAGGGGGTCAGCTTTCCTCTCCCTCTCCGCTGCCTCCTTCTGCGTTATCACAATCTCGCAGAAGGAGGCAAACGCTGCTCTTGACCTCTCGCTGCCGATCATGTGGTCTGACCACGACCGGCAACGAGAGGTCCATCCCAATAACGTCCCTTAGGTCTCTGCGCGGTGCCGACCACGCTGGACATTCGTCCAGCGTATGCCGCGCAGAGTCCTGGGCCTCCTCGCAGTGGTGGCACTGCGATCCTCCCAGTGCCAGTTATGAACACACAGTTTGAGGAAACGGCGGTATGCAGGTAATTTAACTTATGCGCATGCATTGCTGCAACTAGTGCTGTATAATTTAGAATTTTTGTTACCACGCCATCCGATTTGTATACATGTGCAAATACTCGTACACGCTGCATTGTATTTTTTTCCGCACGCGACAAGGAGGGGACAGAGGCGAGTTCCGGCTCGCGTCTGTCCCCTCCCACCGTCCCGCCCCCCTGGTTGACCCGCATAAAACTTAAAAATACGATAAAATAAAAGGTAAAATCAATAAATGAAAACGTGTATAGATAAAATAGATAAAATAAAAGTCAATAAATAAATAAATAATAATAAGTAAATAAATACAATGGACAAAACACAACAAACATAAGAAGGGGGGCAAAATAAAGGGGAATAAAAGATAAAGATAAAATTTATAATATAGAATATAAAATATATATAGAATAAAATGAAATATTATAAAATAAAAGGAGGGGGGTCGACCGGCAGGTCGCATCTTTGTAGAGAGGGGGAGGGGATTATTGCTCCACCTCGCCCCCCGCGACCTGCCCACCCCGGGGGCGCCTTAACGGCCAGCCCCCCTTGGCGGCGGTGGGAGTACTAAGTAGTCCCACCGCCGCCATTACGTCTGCGGCCCCTTACAGGGGGCCTTCGGCCTCGTCGGGGTTGCCCCGCCGATGTTAGCCTCCTGGCGTAGGGGGGGTCGGCTTCCCTCTCCCTCTCCGCTGCCTCCTTCTGCGTTATCACAATCTCGCTGAAGGAGGCAAACGCTGCTCTTGACCTCTCGCTGCCGATCATGTGGTCGACCACGACCGGCAACGAGACGTCCATCCCAATAACGCCCCTTAGGTCCTTGCGCGGCGCCGACCACACTGGACATTCTTCCAGCGTCTGCCGCGCAGAGTCCTGGGCCTCCTCGCAGTGGTGGCACTGCGATCCTCCCAGTGCCAGTTATGAACACACTGTATGAGGAAACGGCGGTATGCAGGTAATTTAACTTATGCGCATGCATTGCTGCAACTTGTGCTGTATAATTTAGAATTTTTGGTACCGCGCCATCCGATTTTTATACATGTGCAAATACTCGTACACGCTGCATTGTATTTTTTCCGCACGCGTCGAGGAGAGGACAGAGGCGAGTTCCGGCTCGCGCCTGTCCCCTCCCACCGTCCCGCCCCCCTGGTCGACCCGCATAAAACTTAAAATACGATAAAATAAAAGATAAAATCAATAAATGAAAACGTGTATAGATAAAACAGATAAAATAAAAGTCAATAAATAAATAAATAATAATAAGTAAATAAATACAATGGACAAAACACAACAAACATAAGAAGGGGGGCAAAATAAAGGGGAATAAATGATAAAGATACAATTTATAATATAGAATATAAAATATATATAGAATAAAATGAAATATTATAAAATAAAAGGATGGGGGTCGACCGGCAGGTCGCATCTTTGTAGAGGGGGGAGGGGATTATTGCTCCACCTCGCCCCCCGCGAGCTGCCCACCCCGGGGGCGCCTTAACGGCCAGCCCCCCTTGGCGGCGGTGGAAGTACTAAGTAGTCCCACCGCCGCCATTACGTCTGCGGCCCCTTACAGGGGGCCGTCGGACTCGTCGGGGTTGCCCCGCCGATGTTAGCCTCCTGGCGTAGAGGGGGTCAGCTTTCCTCTCCCTCTCCGCTGCCTCCTTCTGCGTTATCACAATCTCGCAGAAGGAGGCAAACGCTGCTCTTGACCTCTCGCTGCCGATCATGTGGTCTGACCACGACCGGCAACGAGAGGTCCATCCCAATAACGTCCCTTAGGTCTCTGCGCGGTGCCGACCACGCTGGACATTCGTCCAGCGTATGCCGCGCAGAGTCCTGGGCCTCCTCGCAGTGGTGGCACTGCGATCCTCCCAGTGCCAGTTATGAACACACAGTTTGAGGAAACGGCGGTATGCAGGTAATTTAACTTATGCGCATGCATTGCTGCAACTAGTGCTGTATAATTTAGAATTTTTGTTACCACGCCATCCGATTTGTATACATGTGCAAATACTCGTACACGCTGCATTGTATTTTTTTCCGCACGCGACAAGGAGGGGACAGAGGCGAGTTCCGGCTCGCGTCTGTCCCCTCCCACCGTCCCGCCCCCATGGTTGACCCGCATAAAACTTAAAAATACGATAAAATAAAAGGTAAAATCAATAAATGAAAACGTGTATAGATAAAATAGATAAAATAAAAGTCAATAAATAAATAAATAATAATAAGTAAATAAATACAATGGACAAAACACAACAAACATAAGAAGGGGGGCAAAATAAAGGGGAATAAAAGATAAAGATAAAATTTATAATATAGAATATAAAATATATATAGCATAAAATGAAATATTATAAAATAAAAGGAGGGGGGTCGACCGGCAGGTCGCATCTTTGTAGAGAGGGGGAGGGGATTATTGCTCCACCTCGCCCCCCGCGAGCTGCCCACCCCGGGGGCGCCTTAACGGCCAACCCCCCTTGGCGGCGGTGGATGTACTAAGTAGTCCCACCGCCGCCATTACGTCTGCGGCCCCTTACAGGGGGCCGTCGGACTCGTCGGGGTTGCCCCGCCGATGCAAGCCTCCTGGCGGAGAGGGGGTCGGATTTCCTCACCCTCTCCGCTGCCTCCTTCTGCGTAATCACAATCTCGCAGAAGGAGGCAAACGCTGCTCTTGACCTCTCGCTGCCGATCATGTGGTCTGACCACGACCGGCAACGAGAGGTCCATCCCAATAACGTCCCTTAGGTCTCTGCGCGGTGCCGACCACGCTGGACATTCGTCCAGCGTATGCCGCGCAGAGTCCTGGGCCTCCTCGCAGTGGTGGCACTGCGATCCTCCCAGTGCCAGTTATGAACACACAGTTTGAGGAAACGGCGGTATGCAGGTAATTTAACTTATGCGCATGCATTGCTGCAACTAGTGCTGTATAATTTAGAATTTTTGTTACCACGCCATCCGATTTGTATACATGTGCAAATACTCGTACACGCTGCATTGTATTTTTTTCCGCACGCGACAAGGAGGGGACAGAGGCGAGTTCCGGCTCGCGTCTGTCCCCTCCCACCGTCCCGCCCCCCTGGTTGACCCGCATAAAACTTAAAAATACGATAAAATAAAAGGTAAAATCAATAAATGAAAACGTGTATAGATAAAATAGATAAAATAAAAGTCAATAAATAAATAAATAATAATAAGTAAATAAATACAATGGACAAAACACAACAAACATAAGAAGGGGGGCAAAATAAAGGGGAATAAAAGATAAAGATAAAATTTATAATATAGAATATAAAATATATATAGAATAAAATGAAATATTATAAAATAAAAGGAGGGGGGTCGACCGGCAGGTCGCATCTTTGTAGAGGGGGGGAGGGGATTATTGCTCCACCTCGCCCCCCGCGACCTGCCCACCCCGGGGGCGCCTTAACGGCCAGCCCCCCTTGGCGGCGGTGGATGTACTAAGTAGTCCCACCGCCGCCATTACGTCTGCGGCCCCTTACAGGGGGCCGTCGGACTCGTCGGGGTTGCCCCGCCGATGCAAGCCTCCTGGCGGAGAGGGGGTCGGATTTCCTCACCCTCTCCGCTGCCTCCTTCTGCGTAATCACAATCTCGCAGAAGGAGGCAAACGCTGCTCTTGACCTCTCGCTGCCGATCATGTGTTCGACCACGACCGGCAACGAGAGGTCCATCCCAATAACGCCCCTTAGGTCTCTGCGCGGCGCCGACCACACTGGACGTTCTTCCAGCGTATGCCGCGCAGAGTCCCGGGCCTCCTCGCAGTGGTGGCACTGCGATCCTCCCAGTGCCAGTTATGAACACACAGTTTGAGGAAACGGCGGTATGCAGGTAATTTAACTTATGCGCATGCATTGCTGCAACTAGTGCTGTATAATTTAGAATTTTTGTTACCGCGCCATCCGATTTGTATACATGTGCAAATACTCGTACACGCTGCATTGTATTTTTTCCGCACGCGTCGAGGAGAGGACAGAGGCGAGTTCCGGCTCGCGCGTGTCCCCTCCCACCGTCCCGCCCCCCTGGTCGACCCGCATAAAACTTAAAATACGAT
Source organism: Lasioglossum baleicum (assembly GCF_051020765.1). NCBI lineage: Eukaryota > Metazoa > Arthropoda > Insecta > Hymenoptera > Halictidae > Lasioglossum > Lasioglossum baleicum. The sequence goes on along the minus strand of NW_027469099.1, from coordinate 61,507 downwards.
AAAATAAAAGATAAAATCAATAAATGAAAACGTGTATAGATAAAATAGATAAAATAAAAGTCAATAAATAAATAAATAATAATAAGTAAATAAATACAATGGACAAAACACAACAAACATAAGAAGGGGGGCAAAATAAAGGGGAATAAATGATAAAGATACAATTTATAATATAGAATATAAAATATATATAGAATAAAATGAAATATTATAAAATAAAAGGATGGGGGTCGACCGGCAGGTCGCATCTTTGTAGAGGGGGGAGGGGATTATTGCTCCACCTCGCCCCCCGCGAGCTGCCCACCCCGGGGGCGCCTTAACGGCCAGCCCCCCTTGGCGGCGGTGGAAGTACTAAGTAGTCCCACCGCCGCCATTACGTCTGCGGCCCCTTACAGGGGGCCGTCGGACTCGTCGGGGTTGCCCCGCCGATGTTAGCCTCCTGGCGTAGAGGGGGTCAGCTTTCCTCTCCCTCTCCGCTGCCTCCTTCTGCGTTATCACAATCTCGCAGAAGGAGGCAAACGCTGCTCTTGACCTCTCGCTGCCGATCATGTGGTCTGACCACGACCGGCAACGAGAGGTCCATCCCAATAACGTCCCTTAGGTCTCTGCGCGGTGCCGACCACGCTGGACATTCGTCCAGCGTATGCCGCGCAGAGTCCTGGGCCTCCTCGCAGTGGTGGCACTGCGATCCTCCCAGTGCCAGTTATGAACACACTGTATGAGGAAACGGCGGTATGCAGGTAATTTAACTTATGCGCATGCATTGCTGCAACTTGTGCTGTATAATTTAGAATTTTTGGTACCGCGCCATCCGATTTTTATACATGTGCAAATACTCGTACACGCTGCATTGTATTTTTTCCGCACGCGTCGAGGAGAGGACAGAGGCGAGTTCCGGCTCGCGCCTGTCCCCTCCCACCGTCCCGCCCCCCTGGTCGACCCGCATAAAACTTAAAATACGATAAAATAAAAGATAAAATCAATAAATGAAAACGTGTATAGATAAAACAGATAAAATAAAAGTCAATAAATAAATAAATAATAATAAGTAAATAAATACAATGGACAAAACACAACAAACATAAGAAGGGGGGCAAAATAAAGGGGAATAAATGATAAAGATACAATTTATAATATAGAATATAAAATATATATAGAATAAAATGAAATATTATAAAATAAAAGGATGGGGGTCGACCGGCAGGTCGCATCTTTGTAGAGGGGGGAGGGGATTATTGCTCCACCTCGCCCCCCGCGAGCTGCCCACCCCGGGGGCGCCTTAACGGCCAGCCCCCCTTGGCGGCGGTGGAAGTACTAAGTAGTCCCACCGCCGCCATTACGTCTGCGGCCCCTTACAGGGGGCCGTCGGACTCGTCGGGGTTGCCCCGCCGATGTTAGCCTCCTGGCGTAGAGGGGGTCAGCTTTCCTCTCCCTCTCCGCTGCCTCCTTCTGCGTTATCACAATCTCGCAGAAGGAGGCAAACGCTGCTCTTGACCTCTCGCTGCCGATCATGTGGTCTGACCACGACCGGCAACGAGAGGTCCATCCCAATAACGTCCCTTAGGTCTCTGCGCGGTGCCGACCACGCTGGACATTCGTCCAGCGTATGCCGCGCAGAGTCCTGGGCCTCCTCGCAGTGGTGGCACTGCGATCCTCCCAGTGCCAGTTATGAACACACAGTTTGAGGAAACGGCGGTATGCAGGTAATTTAACTTATGCGCATGCATTGCTGCAACTAGTGCTGTATAATTTAGAATTTTTGTTACCACGCCATCCGATTTGTATACATGTGCAAATACTCGTACACGCTGCATTGTATTTTTTTCCGCACGCGACAAGGAGGGGACAGAGGCGAGTTCCGGCTCGCGTCTGTCCCCTCCCACCGTCCCGCCCCCATGGTTGACCCGCATAAAACTTAAAAATACGATAAAATAAAAGGTAAAATCAATAAATGAAAACGTGTATAGATAAAATAGATAAAATAAAAGTCAATAAATAAATAAATAATAATAAGTAAATAAATACAATGGACAAAACACAACAAACATAAGAAGGGGGGCAAAATAAAGGGGAATAAAAGATAAAGATAAAATTTATAATATAGAATATAAAATATATATAGCATAAAATGAAATATTATAAAATAAAAGGAGGGGGGTCGACCGGCAGGTCGCATCTTTGTAGAGAGGGGGAGGGGATTATTGCTCCACCTCGCCCCCCGCGAGCTGCCCACCCCGGGGGCGCCTTAACGGCCAACCCCCCTTGGCGGCGGTGGATGTACTAAGTAGTCCCACCGCCGCCATTACGTCTGCGGCCCCTTACAGGGGGCCGTCGGACTCGTCGGGGTTGCCCCGCCGATGCAAGCCTCCTGGCGGAGAGGGGGTCGGATTTCCTCACCCTCTCCGCTGCCTCCTTCTGCGTAATCACAATCTCGCAGAAGGAGGCAAACGCTGCTCTTGACCTCTCGCTGCCGATCATGTGGTCTGACCACGACCGGCAACGAGAGGTCCATCCCAATAACGTCCCTTAGGTCTCTGCGCGGTGCCGACCACGCTGGACATTCGTCCAGCGTATGCCGCGCAGAGTCCTGGGCCTCCTCGCAGTGGTGGCACTGCGATCCTCCCAGTGCCAGTTATGAACACACAGTTTGAGGAAACGGCGGTATGCAGGTAATTTAACTTATGCGCATGCATTGCTGCAACTAGTGCTGTATAATTTAGAATTTTTGTTACCACGCCATCCGATTTGTATACATGTGCAAATACTCGTACACGCTGCATTGTATTTTTTTCCGCACGCGACAAGGAGGGGACAGAGGCGAGTTCCGGCTCGCGTCTGTCCCCTCCCACCGTCCCGCCCCCCTGGTTGACCCGCATAAAACTTAAAAATACGATAAAATAAAAGGTAAAATCAATAAATGAAAACGTGTATAGATAAAATAGATAAAATAAAAGTCAATAAATAAATAAATAATAATAAGTAAATAAATACAATGGACAAAACACAACAAACATAAGAAGGGGGGCAAAATAAAGGGGAATAAAAGATAAAGATAAAATTTATAATATAGAATATAAAATATATATAGAATAAAATGAAATATTATAAAATAAAAGGAGGGGGGTCGACCGGCAGGTCGCATCTTTGTAGAGGGGGGGAGGGGATTATTGCTCCACCTCGCCCCCCGCGACCTGCCCACCCCGGGGGCGCCTTAACGGCCAGCCCCCCTTGGCGGCGGTGGATGTACTAAGTAGTCCCACCGCCGCCATTACGTCTGCGGCCCCTTACAGGGGGCCGTCGGACTCGTCGGGGTTGCCCCGCCGATGCAAGCCTCCTGGCGGAGAGGGGGTCGGATTTCCTCACCCTCTCCGCTGCCTCCTTCTGCGTAATCACAATCTCGCAGAAGGAGGCAAACGCTGCTCTTGACCTCTCGCTGCCGATCATGTGTTCGACCACGACCGGCAACGAGAGGTCCATCCCAATAACGCCCCTTAGGTCTCTGCGCGGCGCCGACCACGCTGGACATTCTTCCAGCGTATGCCGTGCAGAGACCTGGGCCTCCTCGCAGTGGTGGCACTGCGATCCTCCCAGTGCCAGTTATGAACACACAGTTTGAGGAAACGGCGGTATGCAGGTAATTTAACTTATGCGCATGCATTGCTGCAACTTGTGCTGTATGATTTAGAATTTTTGTTACCGCGCCATCCGATTTTTATACATGTGCAAATACTCGTACACGCTGCATTGTATTTTTTTCCGCACGCGACAAGGAGAGGACAGAGGCGAGTTTCGGCTCGAGTCTGTCCCCTCCCCCCGTCCCGCCCCCATGGTTGACCCGCATAAAACTTAAAAATACGATAAAATAAAAGGTAAAATCAATAAATGAAAACGTGCATAGATAAAGTAGATAAAATAAAAGTCAATAAATAAATAAATAATAATAAGTAAATAAATACAATGGACAAAACACAACAAACATAAGAAGGGGGGCAAAATAAAGGGGAATAAAAGATAAAGATAAAATTTATAATATAGAATATAAAATATATATAGAATAAAATGAAATATTATAAAATAAAAGGAGGGGGGTCGACCGGCAAGGTCGCATCTTTGTAGAGGGGGGAGGGGATTATTGCTCCACCTCGCCCCCCGCGACCTGCCCACCCCGGGGGCGCCTTAACGGCCAGCCCCCCTTGGCGGCGGTGGAAGTACTAAGTAGTCCCACCGCCGCCATTACATCTGCGGCCCCTTACAGGGGGCCGTCGGCCTCGTCGGGGTTGCCCCGCCGATGTTAGCCTCCTGGCGTAGGGGGGTCGGCTTCCCTCTCCCTCTCCGCTGCCTCCTTCTGCGTTATCACAATCTCGCTGAAGGAGGCAAACGCTGCTCTTGACCTCTCGCTGCCGATCATGTGGTCGACCACGACCGGCAACGAGAGGTCCATCCCAATAACGTCCCTTAGGTCTCTGCGCGGTGCCGACCACGCTGGACATCCGTCCAGCGTATGCCGCGCAGAGTCCTGGGCCTCCTCGCAGTGGTGGCACTGCGATCCTCCCAGTGCCAGTTATGAACACACAGTTTGAGGAAACGGCGGTATGCAGGTAATTTAACTTATGCGCATGCATTGCTGCAACTAGTGCTGTATAATTTAGAATTTTTGTTACCACGCCATCCGATTTGTATACATGTGCAAATACTCGTACACGCTGCATTGTATTTTTTTCCGCACGCGACAAGGAGAGGACAGAGGCGAGTTCCGGCTCGCGTCTGTCCCCTCCCCCCGTCCCGCCCCCATGGTTGACCCGCATAAAACTTAAAAATACGATAAAATAAAAGGTAAAATCAATAAATGAAAACGTGTATAGATAAAATAGATAAAATAAAAGTCAATAAATAAATAAATAATAATAAGTAAATAAATACAATGGACAAAACACAACAAACATAAGAAGGGGGGCAAAATAAAGGGGAATAAAAGATAAAGATAAAATTTATAATATAGAATATAAAATATATATAGAATAAAATGAAATATTATAAAATAAAAGGAGGGGGGTCGACCGGCAGGTCGCATCTTTGTAGAGAGGGGGAGGGGATTATTGCTCCACCTCGCCCCCCGCGACCTGCCCACCCCGGGGGCGCCTTAACGGCCAGCCCCCCTTGGCGGCGGTGGGAGTACTAAGTAGTCCCACCGCCGCCATTACGTCTGCGGCCCCTTACAGGGGGCCTTCGGCCTCGTCGGGGTTGCCCCGCCGATGTTAGCCTCCTGGCGTAGGGGGGGTCGGCTTCCCTCTCCCTCTCCGCTGCCTCCTTCTGCGTTATCACAATCTCGCTGAAGGAAGCAAACGCTGCTCTTGACCTCTCGCTGCCGATCATGTGGTCGACCACGACCGGCAACGAGACGTCCATCCCAATAACGCCCCTTAGGTCTCTGCGCGGCGCCGACCACACTGGACATTCTTCCAGCGTCTGCCGCGCAGAGTCCTGGGCCTCCTCGCAGTGGTGGCACTGCGATCCTCCCAGTGCCAGTTATGAACACACTGTATGAGGAAACGGCGGTATGCAGGTCATTTAACTTATGCGCATGCATTGCTGCAACTTGTGCTGTATAATTTAGAATTTTTGTTACCGCGCCATCCGATTTTTATACATGTGCAAATACTCGTACACGCTGCATTGTATTTTTTTCCGCACGCGACCAGGAGGGGACAGACGCGAGTTCCGGCTCGCGTCTGTCCCCTACCCCCGTCCCGCCCCCCTGGTTGACCCGCATAAAACTTAAAAATACGATAAAATAAAAGGTAAAATCAATAAATGAAAACGTGTATAGATAAAATAGATAAAATAAAAGTCAATAAATAAATAAATAATAATAAGTAAATAAATACAATGGACAAAACACAACAAACATAAGAAGGGGGGCAAAATAAAGGGGAATAAAAGATAAAGATAAAATTTATAATATAGAATATAAAATATATATAGAATAAAATGAAATATTATAAAATAAAAGGAGGGGGGTCGACCGGCAGGTCGCATCTTTGTAGAGGGGGGGAGGGGATTATTGCTCCACCTCGCCCCCCGCGACCTGCCCACCCCGGGGGCGCCTTAACGGCCAGCCCCCCTTGGCGGCGGTGGATGTACTAAGTAGTCCCACCGCCGCCATTACGTCTGCGGCCCCTTACAGGGGGCCGTCGGACTCGTCGGGGTTGCCCCGCCGATGCAAGCCTCCTGGCGGAGAGGGGGTCGGATTTCCTCACCCTCTCCGCTGCCTCCTTCTGCGTAATCACAATCTCGCAGAAGGAGGCAAACGCTGCTCTTGACCTCTCGCTGCCGATCATGTGTTCGACCACGACCGGCAACGAGAGGTCCATCCCAATAACGCCCCTTAGGTCTCTGCGCGGCGCCGACCACGCTGGACATTCTTCCAGCGTATGCCGTGCAGAGACCTGGGCCTCCTCGCAGTGGTGGCACTGCGATCCTCCCAGTGCCAGTTATGAACACACAGTTTGAGGAAACGGCGGTATGCAGGTAATTTAACTTATGCGCATGCATTGCTGCAACTTGTGCTGTATGATTTAGAATTTTTGTTACCGCGCCATCCGATTTTTATACATGTGCAAATACTCGTACACGCTGCATTGTATTTTTTTCCGCACGCGACAAGGAGAGGACAGAGGCGAGTTTCGGCTCGAGTCTGTCCCCTCCCCCCGTCCCGCCCCCATGGTTGACCCGCATAAAACTTAAAAATACGATAAAATAAAAGGTAAAATCAATAAATGAAAACGTGCATAGATAAAGTAGATAAAATAAAAGTCAATAAATAAATAAATAATAATAAGTAAATAAATACAATGGACAAAACACAACAAACATAAGAAGGGGGGCAAAATAAAGGGGAATAAAAGATAAAGATAAAATTTATAATATAGAATATAAAATATATATAGAATAAAATGAAATATTATAAAATAAAAGGAGGGGGGTCGACCGGCAAGGTCGCATCTTTGTAGAGGGGGGAGGGGATTATTGCTCCACCTCGCCCCCCGCGACCTGCCCACCCCGGGGGCGCCTTAACGGCCAGCCCCCCTTGGCGGCGGTGGAAGTACTAAGTAGTCCCACCGCCGCCATTACATCTGCGGCCCCTTACAGGGGGCCGTCGGCCTCGTCGGGGTTGCCCCGCCGATGTTAGCCTCCTGGCGTAGGGGGGTCGGCTTCCCTCTCCCTCTCCGCTGCCTCCTTCTGCGTTATCACAATCTCGCTGAAGGAGGCAAACGCTGCTCTTGACCTCTCGCTGCCGATCATGTGGTCGACCACGACCGGCAACGAGAGGTCCATCCCAATAACGTCCCTTAGGTCTCTGCGCGGTGCCGACCACACTGGACATTCTTCCAGCGTCTGCCGCGCAGAGTCCTGGGCCTCCTCGCAGTGGTGGCACTGCGATCCTCCCAGTGCCAGTTATGAACACACTGTATGAGGAAACGGCGGTATGCAGGTCATTTAACTTATGCGCATGCATTGCTGCAACTTGTGCTGTATAATTTAGAATTTTTGTTACCGCGCCATCCGATTTTTATACATGTGCAAATACTCGTACACGGTGCATTGTATTTTTTTCCGCACGCGACCAGGAGGGGACAGACGCGAGTTCCGGCTCGCGTCTGTCCCCTACCCCCGTCCCGCCCCCCTGGTTGACCCGCATAAAACTTAAAAATACGATAAAATAAAAGGTAAAATCAATAAATGAAAACGTGTATAGATAAAATAGATAAAATAAAAGTCAATAAATAAATAAATAATAATAAGTAAATAAATACAATGGACAAAACACAACAAACATAAGAAGGGGGGCAAAATAAAGGGGAATAAAAGATAAAGATAAAATTTATAATATAGAATATAAAATATATATAGAATAAAATGAAATATTATAAAATAAAAGGAGGGGGGTCGACCGGCAGGTCGCATCTTTGTAGAGAGGGGGAGGGGATTATTGCTCCACCTCGCCCCCCGCGAGCTGCCCACCCCGGGGGCGCCTTAACGGCCAGCCCCCCTTGGCGGCGGTGGATGTACTAAGTAGTCCCACCGCCGCCATTACGTCTGCGGCCCCTTACAGGAGGCCGTCGGACTCGTCGGGGTTGCCCCGCCGATGCAAGCCTCCTGGCGGAGAGGGGGTCGGATTTCCTCACCCTCTCCGCTGCCTCCTTCTGCGTAATCACAATCTCGCAGAAGGAGGCAAACGCTGCTCTTGACCTCTCGCTGCCGATCATGTGTTCGACCACGACCGGCAACGAGAGGTCCATCCCAATAACGCCCCTTAGGTCTCTGCGCGGCGCCGACCACGCTGGACATTCTTCCAGCGTATGCCGTGCAGAGACCTGGGCCTCCTCGCAGTGGTGGCACTGCGATCCTCCCAGTGCCAGTTATGAACACACAGTTTGAGGAAACGGCGGTATGCAGGTAATTTAACTTATGCGCATGCATTGCTGCAACTTGTGCTGTATGATTTAGAATTTTTGTTACCGCGCCATCCGATTTTTATACATGTGCAAATACTCGTACACGCTGCATTGTATTTTTTTCCGCACGCGACAAGGAGAGGACAGAGGCGAGTTCCGGCTCGCGTCTGTCCCCTCCCCCCGTCCCGCCCCCATGGTTGACCCGCATAAAACTTAAAAATACGATAAAATAAAAGGTAAAATCAATAAATGAAAACGTGCATAGATAAAGTAGATAAAATAAAAGTCAATAAATAAATAAATAATAATAAGTAAATAAATACAATGGACAAAACACAACAAACATAAGAAGGGGGGCAAAATAAAGGGGAATAAAAGATAAAGATAAAATTTATAATATAGAATATAAAATATATATAGAATAAAATGAAATATTATAAAATAAAAGGAGGGGGGTCGACCGGCAAGGTCGCATCTTTGTAGAGGGGGGAGGGGATTATTGCTCCACCTCGCCCCCCGCGACCTGCCCACCCCGGGGGCGCCTTAACGGCCAGCCGCCCTTGGCGGCGGTGGATGTACTAAGTAGTCCCACCGCCGCCATTACGTCTGCGGCCCCTTACAGGGGGCCGTCGGACTCGTCGGGGTTGCCCCGCCGATGCAAGCCTCCTGGCGGAGAGGGGGTCGGATTTCCTCACCCTCTCCGCTGCCTCCTTCTGCGTAATCACAATCTCGCAGAAGGAGGCAAACGCTGCTCTTGACCTCTCGCTGCCGATCATGTGTTCGACCACGACCGGCAACGAGAGGTCCATCCCAATAACGCCCCTTAGGTCTCTGCGCGGCGCCGACCACGCTGGACATTCTTCCAGCGTATGCCGTGCAGAGACCTGGGCCTCCTCGCAGTGGTGGCACTGCGATCCTCCCAGTGCCAGTTATGAACACACAGTTTGAGGAAACGGCGGTATGCAGGTAATTTAACTTATGCGCATGCATTGCTGCAACTTGTGCTGTATGATTTAGAATTTTTGTTACCGCGCCATCCGATTTTTATACATGTGCAAATACTCGTACACGCTGCATTGTATTTTTTTCCGCACGCGACAAGGAGAGGACAGAGGCGAGTTCCGGCTCGCGTCTGTCCCCTCCCCCCGTCCCGCCCCCATGGTTGACCCGCATAAAACTTAAAAATACGATAAAATAAAAGGTAAAATCAATAAATGAAAACGTGCATAGATAAAGTAGATAAAATAAAAGTCAATAAATAAATAAATAATAATAAGTAAATAAATACAATGGACAAAACACAACAAACATAAGAAGGGGGGCAAAATAAAGGGGAATAAAAGATAAAGATAAAATTTATAATATAGAATATAAAATATATATAGAATAAAATGAAATATTATAAAATAAAAGGAGGGGGGTCGACCGGCAAGGTCGCATCTTTGTAGAGGGGGGAGGGGATTATTGCTCCACCTCGCCCCCCGCGAGCTGCCCACCCCGGGGGCGCCTTAACGGCCAGCCCCCCTTGGCGGCGGTGGAAGTACTAAGTAGTCCCACCGCCGCCATTACGTCTGCGGCCCCTTACAGGGGGCCGTCGGCCTCGTCGGGGTTGCCCCGCCGATGTTAGCCTCCTGGCGTAGGGGGGGTCGGCTTCCCTCTCCCTCTCCGCTGCCTCCTTCTGCGTTATCACAATCTCGCAGAAGGAGGCAAACGCTGCTCTTGACCTCTCGCTGCCGATCATGTGGTCGACCACGACCGGCAACGAGACGTCCATCCCAATAACGCCCCTTAGGACTCTGCGCGGCGCCGAACACACTGGACATTCTTCCAGCGTCTGCCGCGCAGAGTCCTGGGCCTCCTTGCAGTGGTGGCACTGCGATCCTCCCAGTGCCAGTTATGAACACACAGTATGAGGAAACGGCTGTATGCAGGTAATTTAACTTATGCGCATGCATTGCTGCAACTTGTGCTGTATAATTTAGAATTTTTGTTACCGCGCCATCCGATTTTTATACATGTGCAAATACTCGTACACGCTGCATTGTTTTTTTTTCCGCACGCGACAAGGAGGGGACAGAGGCGAGTTCCGGCTCGCGTCTGTCCCCTCCCCCCATCCCGCCCCCATGGTTGACCCGCATAAAACTTAAAAATACGATAAAATAAAAGGTAAAATCAATAAATGAAAACGTGTATAGATAAAATAGATAAAATAAAAGTCAATAAATAAATAAATAATAATAAGTAAATAAATACAATGGACAAAACACAACAAACATAAGAAGGGGGGCAAAATAAAGGGGAATAAAAGATAAAGATAAAATTTATAATATAGAATATAAAATATATATAGAATAAAATGAAATATTATAAAATAAAAGGAGGGGGGTCGACCGGCAGGTCGCATCTTTGTAGAGGGGGGAGGGGATTATTGCTCCACCTCGCCCCCCGCGAGCTGCCCACCCCGGGGGCGCCTTAACGGCCAGCCCCCCTTGGCGGCGGTGGATGTACTAAGTAGTCCCACCGCCGCCATTACGTCTGCGGCCCCTTACAGGGGGCCGTCGGACTCGTCGGGGTTGCCCCGCCGATGCAAGCCTCCTGGCGGAGAGGGGGTCGGATTTTCTCACCCTCTCCGCTGCCTCCTTCTGCGTAATCACAATCTCGCAGAAGGAGGCAAACGCTGCTCTTGACCTCTCGCTGCCGATCATGTGTTCGACCACGACCGGCAACGAGAGGTCCATCCCAATAACGCCCCTTAGGTCTCTGCGCGGCGCCGACCACGCTGGACATTCTTCCAGCGTATGCCGTGCAGAGACCTGGGCCTCCTCGCAGTGGTGGCACTGCGATCCTCCCAGTGCCAGTTATGAACACACAGTTTGAGGAAACGGCGGTATGCAGGTAATTTAACTTATGCGCATGCATTGCTGCAACTTGTGCTGTATGATTTAGAATTTTTGTTACCGCGCCATCCGATTTTTATACATGTGCAAATACTCGTACACGCTGCATTGTATTTTTTTCCGCACGCGACAAGGAGAGGACAGAGGCGAGTTCCGGCTCGCGTCTGTCCCCTCCCCCCGTCCCGCCCCCATGGTTGACCCGCATAAAACTTAAAAATACGATAAAATAAAAGGTAAAATCAATAAATGAAAACGTGCATAGATAAAGTAGATAAAATAAAAGTCAATAAATAAATAAATAATAATAAGTAAATAAATACAATGGACAAAACACAACAAACATAAGAAGGGGGGCAAAATAAAGGGGAATAAAAGATAAAGATAAAATTTATAATATAGAATATAAAATATATATAGAATAAAATGAAATATTATAAAATAAAAGGAGGGGGGTCGACCGGCAAGGTCGCATCTTTGTAGAGGGGGGAGGGGATTATTGCTCCACCTCGCCCCCCGCGACCTGCCCACCCCGGGGGCGCCTTAACGGCCAGCCCCCCTTGGCGGCGGTGGAAGTACTAAGTAGTCCCACCGCCGCCATTACATCTGCGGCCCCTTACAGGGGGCCGTCGGCCTCGTCGGGGTTGCCCCGCCGATGTTAGCCTCCTGGCGTAGGGGGGTCGGCTTCCCTCTCCCTCTCCGCTGCCTCCTTCTGCGTTATCACAATCTCGCTGAAGGAGGCAAACGCTGCTCTTGACCTCTCGCTGCCAATCATGTGGTCGACCACGACCGGCAACGAGAGGTCCATCCCAATAACGTCCCTTAGGTCTCTGCGCGGTGCCGACCACGCTGGACATTCGTCCAGCGTATGCCGCGCAGAGTCCTGGGCCTCCTCGCAGTGGTGGCACTGCGATCCTCCCAGTGCCAGTTATGAACACACAGTTTGAGGAAACGGCGGTATGCAGGTAATTTAACTTATGCGCATGCATTGCTGCAACTAGTGCTGTATAATTTAGAATTTTTGTTACCACGCCATCCGATTTGTATACATGTGCAAATACTCGTACACGCTGCATTGTATTTTTTTCCGCACGCGACAAGGAGAGGACAGAGGCGAGTTCCGGCTCGCGTCTGTCCCCTCCCCCCGTCCCGCCCCCATGGTTGACCCGCATAAAACTTAAAAATACGATAAAATAAAAGGTAAAATCAATAAATGAAAACGTGTATAGATAAAATAGATAAAATAAAAGTCAATAAATAAATAAATAATAATAAGTAAATAAATACAATGGACAAAACACAACAAACATAAGAAGGGGGGCAAAATAAAGGGGAATAAAAGATAAAGATAAAATTTATAATATAGAATATAAAATATATATAGAATAAAATGAAATATTATAAAATAAAAGGAGGGGGGTCGACCGGCAGGTCGCATCTTTGTAGAGAGGGGGAGGGGATTATTGCTCCACCTCGCCCCCCGCGACCTGCCCACCCCGGGGGCGCCTTAACGGCCAGCCCCGCTTGGCGGCGGTGGGAGTACTAAGTAGTCCCACCGCCGCCATTACGTCTGCGGCCCCTTACAGGGGGCCGTCGGACTCGTCGGGGTTGCCCCGCCGATGCAAGCCTCCTGGCGGAGAGGGGGTCGGATTTTCTCACCCTCTCCGCTGCCTCCTTCTGCGTAATCACAATCTCGCAGAAGGAGGCAAACGCTGCTCTTGACCTCTCGCTGCCGATCATGTGTTCGACCACGACCGGCAACGAGAGGTCCATCCCAATAACGCCCCTTAGGTCTCTGCGCGGCGCCGACCACGCTGGACATTCTTCCAGCGTATGCCGTGCAGAGACCTGGGCCTCCTCGCAGTGGTGGCACTGCGATCCTCCCAGTGCCAGTTATGAACACACAGTTTGAGGAAACGGCGGTATGCAGGTAATTTAACTTATGCGCATGCATTGCTGCAACTTGTGCTGTATGATTTAGAATTTTTGTTACCGCGCCATCCGATTTTTATACATGTGCAAATACTCGTACACGCTGCATTGTATTTTTTTCCGCACGCGACAAGGAGAGGACAGAGGCGAGTTCCGGCTCGCGTCTGTCCCCTCCCCCCGTCCCGCCCCCATGGTTGACCCGCATAAAACTTAAAAATACGATAAAATAAAAGGTAAAATCAATAAATGAAAACGTGCATAGATAAAGTAGATAAAATAAAAGTCAATAAATAAATAAATAATAATAAGTAAATAAATACAATGGACAAAACACAACAAACATAAGAAGGGGGGCAAAATAAAGGGGAATAAAAGATAAAGATAAAATTTATAATATAGAATATAAAATATATATAGAATAAAATGAAATATTATAAAATAAAAGGAGGGGGGTCGACCGGCAAGGTCGCATCTTTGTAGAGGGGGGAGGGGATTATTGCTCCACCTCGCCCCCCGCGAGCTGCCCACCCCGGGGGCGCCTTAACGGCCAGCCCCCCTTGGCGGCGGTGGAAGTACTAAGTAGTCCCACCGCCGCCATTACGTCTGCGGCCCCTTACAGGGGGCCGTCGGCCTCGTCGGGGTTGCCCCGCCGATGTTAGCCTCCTGGCGTAGGGGGGGTCGGCTTCCCTCTCCCTCTCCGCTGCCTCCTTCTGCGTTATCACAATCTCGCAGAAGGAGGCAAACGCTGCTCTTGACCTCTCGCTGCCGATCATGTGGTCGACCACGACCGGCAACGAGACGTCCATCCCAATAACGCCCCTTAGGACTCTGCGCGGCGCCGAACACACTGGACATTCTTCCAGCGTCTGCCGCGCAGAGTCCTGGGCCTCCTTGCAGTGGTGGCACTGCGATCCTCCCAGTGCCAGTTATGAACACACAGTATGAGGAAACGGCTGTATGCAGGTAATTTAACTTATGCGCATGCATTGCTGCAACTTGTGCTGTATAATTTAGAATTTTTGTTACCGCGCCATCCGATTTTTATACATGTGCAAATACTCGTACACGCTGCATTGTTTTTTTTCCGCACGCGACAAGGAGGGGACAGAGGCGAGTTCCGGCTCGCGTCTGTCCCCTCCCCCCATCCCGCCCCCATGGTTGACCCGCATAAAACTTAAAAATACGATAAAATAAAAGGTAAAATCAATAAATGAAAACGTGTATAGATAAAATAGATAAAATAAAAGTCAATAAATAAATAAATAATAATAAGTAAATAAATACAATGGACAAAACACAACAAACATAAGAAGGGGGGCAAAATAAAGGGGAATAAAAGATAAAGATAAAATTTATAATATAGAATATAAAATATATATAGAATAAAATGAAATATTATAAAATAAAAGGAGGGGGGTCGACCGGCAGGTCGCATCTTTGTAGAGGGGGGGAGGGGATTATTGCTCCACCTCGTCCCCGCGACCTGCCCACCCCGGGGGCGCCTTAACGGCCAGCCCCCCTTGGCGGCGGTGGGAGTACTAAGTAGTCCCACCGCCGCCATTATGTCTGCGGCCCCTTACAGGGGGCCTTCGGCCTCGTCGGGGTTGCCCCGCCGATGTTAGCCTCCTGGCGTAGGGGGGGTCGGCTTCCCTCTCCCTCTCCGCTGCCTCCTTCTGCGTTATCACAATCTCGCTGAAGGAGGCAAACGCTGCTCTTGACCTCTCGCTGCCGATCATGTGGTCGACCACGACCGGCAACGAGAGGTCCATCCCAATAACGCCCCTTAGGTCTCTGCGCGGCGCCGACCACACTGGGCATTCTTCCAGCGTCTGCCGCGCAGAGTCCTGGGCCTCCTCGCAGTGGTGGCACTGCGATCCTCCCAGTGCCAGTTATGAACACACAGTATGAGGAAACGGCGGTATGCAGGTAATTTAACTTATGCGCATGCATTGCTGCAACTAGTGCTGTATAATTTAGAATTTTTGTTACCGCGCCATCCGATTTGTATACATGTGCAAATACTCGTACACGCTGCATTGTATTTTTTCCGCACGCGTCAAGGAGGGGACAGAGGCGAGTTCCGGCTCGCGCCTGTCCCCTCCCACCGTCCCGCCCCCCTGGTCGACCCGCATAAAACTTAAAATACGATAAAATAAAAGATAAAATCAATAAATGAAAACGTGTATAGATAAAATAGATAAAATAAAAGTCAATAAATAAATAAATAATAATAAGTAAATAAATACAATGGACAAAACACAACAAACATAAGAAGGGGGGCAAAATAAAGGGGAATAAATGATAAAGATACAATTTATAATATAGAATATAAAATATATATAGAATAAAATGAAATATTATAAAATAAAAGGATGGGGGTCGACCGGCAGGTCGCATCTTTGTAGAGGGGGGAGGGGATTATTGCTCCACCTCGCCCCCCGCGAGCTGCCCACCCCGGGGGCGCCTTAACGGCCAGCCCCCCTTGGCGGCGGTGGAAGTACTAAGTAGTCCCACCGCCGCCATTACGTCGGCGGCCCCTTACAGGGGGCCGTCGGACTCGTCGGGGTTGCCCCGCCGATGTTAGCCTCCTGGCGTAGAGGGGGTCAGCTTTCCTCTCCCTCTCCGCTGCCTCCTTCTGCGTTATCACAATCTCGGTGAAGGAGGCAAACGCTGCTCTTGACCTCTCGCTGCCGATCATGTGGTCGACCACGACCGGCAACGAGACGTCCATCCCAATAACGCCCCTTAGGTCTCTGCGCGGCGCCGACCACACTGGACATTCTTCCAGCGTCTGCCGCGCAGAGTCCTGGGCCTCCTCGCAGTGGTGGCACTGCGATCCTCCCAGTGCCAGTTATGAACACACAGTATGAGGAAACGGCGGTATGCAGGTAATTTAACTTATGCGCATGCATTGCTGCAACTTGTGCTGTATAATTTAGAATTTTTGTTACCGCGCCATCCGATTTTTATACATGTGCAAATACTCGTACACGCTGCATTGTATTTTTTTCCGCACGCGACCAGGAGGGGACAGAGGCGAGTTCCGGCTCGCGTCTGTCCCCTACCCCCGTCCCGCCCCCCTGGTTGACCCGCATAAAACTTAAAAATACGATAAAATAAAAGGTAAAATCGATAAATGAAAACGTGTATAGATAAAATAGATAAAATAAAAGTCAATAAATAAATAAATAATAATAAGTAAATAAATACAATGGACAAAACACAACAAACATAAGAAGGGGGGCAAAATAGAGGGGAATAAAAGATAAAGATAAAATTTATAATATAGAATATAAAATATATATAGAATAAAATGAAATATTATAAAATAAAAGGATGGGGGTCGACCGGCAGGTCGCATCTTTGTAGAGGGGGGAAGGGGATTATTGCTCCAGGTCGCCCCCCGCGAGCTGCCCACCCCGGGGGCGCCTTAACGGCCAGCCCCCCTTGGCGGCCGTGGAAATACTAAGTAGTCCCACCGCCGCCATTACGTCTGCGGCCCCTTACAGGGGGCCGTCGGACTCGTCGGGGTTGCCCCGCCGATGCTAGCCTCCTGGCGGAGAGGGGGTCGGCTTTCCTCTCCCTCTCCGCTGCCTCCTTCTGCGCTAACACAATCTCGCAGAAGGAGGCAAACGCTGGTCTTGACCTCTCGCTGCCGATCATGTGTTCGACCACGACCGGCAACGAGAGGTCCATCCCAATAACGCCCCTTAGGTCTCTGCGCGGCGCCGACCTCGCTGGACGTTCTTCCAGCGTATGCCGCGCAGAGTCCCGGGCCTCCTCGCAGTGATGGCACTGCGATCCTCCCAGTGCCAGTTATGAACACACAGTTTGAGGAAACGGCGGTATGCAGGTAATTTAACTTATGCGCATGCATTGCTGCAACTAGTGCTGTATAATTTAGAATTTTTGTTACCGCGCCATCCGATTTGTATACATGTGCAAATACTCGTACACGCTGCATTGTATTTTTTCCGCACGCGTCAAGGAGGGGACAGAGGCGAGTTCCGGCTCGCGCCTGTCCCCTCCCACCGTCCCGCCCCCCTGGTCGACCTGCATAAAACTTAAAATACGATAAAATAAAAGATAAAATCAATAAATGAAAACGTGTATAGATAAAATAGATAAAATAAAAGTCAATAAATAAATAAATAATAATAAGTAAATAAATACAATGGACAAAACACAACAAACATAAGAAGGGGGGCAAAATAAAGGGGAATAAATGATAAAGATACAATTTATAATATAGAATATAAAATATATATAGAATAAAATGAAATATTATAAAATAAAAGGATGGGGGTCGACCGGCAGGTCGCATCTTTGTAGAGGGGGGAGGGGATTATTGCTCCACCTCGCCCCCCGCGAGCTGCCCACCCCGGGGGCGCCTTAACGGCCAGCCCCCCTTGGCGGCGGTGGAAGTACTAAGTAGTCCCACCGCCGCCATTACGTCTGCGGCCCCTTACAGGGGGCCGCCGGACTCGTCGGGGTTGCCCCGCCGATGTTAGCCTCCTGGCGTAGAGGGGGTCAGCTTTCCTCTCCCTCTCCGCTGCCTCCTTCTGCGTTATCACAATCTCGGTGAAGGAGGCAAACGCTGCTCTTGACCTCTCGCTGCCGATCATGTGGTCGACCACGACCGGCAACGAGACGTCCATCCCAATAACGCCCCTTAGGTCTCTGCGCGGCGCCGACCACACTGGACATTCTTCCAGCGTCTGCCGCGCAGAGTCCTGGGCCTCCTCGCAGTGGTGGCACTGCGATCCTCCCAGTGCCAGTTATGAACACACAGTATGAGGAAACGGCGGTATGCAGGTAATTTAACTTATGCGCATGCATTGCTGCAACTTGTGCTGTATAATTTAGAATTTTTGTTACCGCGCCATCCGATTTTTATACATGTGCAAATACTCGTACACGCTGCATTGTATTTTTTCCGCACGCGTCAAGGAGGGGACAGAGGCGAGTTCCGGCTCGCGTCTGTCCCCCCCACCGTCCCGCCCCCTGGTTGACCCGCTTAAAACTTAAAAATACGATAAAATAAAAGGTAAAATCAATAAATGAAAACGTGTATAGATAAAATAGATAAAATAAAAGTCAATAAATAAATAAATAATAATAAGTAAATAAATACAATGGACAAAACACAACAAACATAAGAAGGGGGGCAAAATAAAGGGGAATAAAAGATAAAGATAAAATTTATAATATAGAATATAAAATATATATAGAATAAAATGAAATATTATAAAATAAAAGGAGGGGGGTCGACCGGCAGGTCGCATCTTTGTAGAGGGGGGAGGGGATTATTGCTCCACCTCGCCCCCCGCGAGCTGCCCACCCCGGGGGCGTCTTAACGGCCAGCCCCCCTTGGCGGCGGTGGAAGTACTAAGTAGTCCCACCGCCGCCATTACGTCTGCGGCCCCTTACAGGGGGCCGTCGGACTCGTCGGGGTTGCCCCGCCGATGCAAGCCTCCTGGCGGAGAGGGGGTCGGCTTTCCTCTCCCTCTCCGCTGCCTCCTTCTGCGTAATCACAATCTCGCAGAAGGAGGCAAACGCTGCTCTTGACCTCTCGCTGCCGATCATGTGTTCGACCACGACCGGCAACGAGAGGTCCATCCCAATAACGCCCCTTAGGTCTCTGCGCGGCGCCGACCACACTGGACATTCTTCCAGCGTCTGCCGCGCAGAGTCCTGGGCCTCCTCGCAGTGGTGGCACTGCGATCCTCCCAGTGCCAGTTATGAACACACAGTATGAGGAAACGGCGGTATGCAGGTAATTTAACTTATGCGCATGCATTGCTGCAACTAGTGCTGTATAATTTAGAATTTTTGTTACCACGCCATCCGATTTGTATACATGTGCAAATACTCGTACACGCTGCATTGTATTTTTTTCCGCACGCGACAAGGAGGGGACAGAGGCGAGTTCCGGCTCGCGTCTGTCCCCTCCCCCCATCCCGCCCCATGGTTGACCCGCATAAAACTTAAAAATACGATAAAATAAAAGGTAAAATCAATAAATGAAAACGTGTATAGATAAAATCGATAAAATAAAAGTCAATAAATAAATAAATAATAATAAGTAAATAAATACAATGGACAAAACACAACAAACATAAGAAGGGGGGCAAAATAAAGGGGAATAAAAGATAAAGATAAAATTTATAATATAGAATATAAAATATATATAGAATAAAATGAAGCCAACAACCGTAGTCCCGTTGAAAGCACCGGTTCTCGTTAGATCACCGAAGTTAAACAACGTGGAACGTGACCGGCACTAGGATGGGTGACCGTCTGGTCAAAAACCGGAAAGTGACCCACCCGGGGTGTTTTTCACGTGTTGTTGGCAAAAGGTGGTTCGGAACCCACCATAAACAGTAGGTCCCGCTGAAAAGGCGATGGTGAGAGTGGAAAAAGGAGAGGATTGGTAAATGAATTTGAAACCCTGAGGGGACCAAATATCATGTCCATACCATATAGAATAAAATGAAATATTATAAAATAAAAGGAGGGGGTTCGACCGGCAGGTCGCATCTTTGTAGAGAGGGGGAGGGGATTATTGCTCCACCTCGCCCCCCGCGACCTGCCCACCCCGGGGGCGCCTTAACGGCCAGCCCCCCTTGGCGGCGGTGGGAGTACTAAGTAGTCCCACCGCCGCCATTACGTCTGCGGCCCCTTACAGGGGGCCTTCGGCCTCGTCGGGGATGCCCCGCCGATGTTAGCCTCCTGGCGTAGGGGGGGTCGGCTTCCCTCTCCCTCTCCGCTGCCTCCTTCTGCGTTATCACAATCTCGCTGAAGGAGGCAAACGCTGCTCTTGACCTCTCGCTGCCGATCATGTGGTCGACCACGACCGGCAACGAGACGTCCATCCCAATAACGCCCCTTAGGTCTCTGCGCGGCGCCGACCACACTGGACATTCTTCCAGCGTCTGCCGCGCAGAGTCCTGGGCCTCCTCGCAGTGGTGGCACTGCGATCCTCCCAGTGCCAGTTATGAACACACAGTATGAGGAAACGGCGGTATGCAGGTAATTTAACTTATGCGCATGCATTGCTGCAACTTGTGCTGTATAATTTAGAATTTTTGTTACCGCGCCATCCGATTTTTATACATGTGCAAATACTCGTACACGCTGCATTGTATTTTTTTCCGCACGCGACCAGGAGGGGACAGACGCGAGTTCCGGCTCGCGTCTGTCCCCTACCCCCGTCCCGCCCCCCTGGTTGACCCGCATAAAACTTAAAAATACGATAAAATAAAAGGTAAAATCAATAAATGAAAACGTGTATAGATAAAATAGATAAAATAAAAGTCAATAAATAAATAAATAATAATAAGTAAATAAATACAATGGACAAAACACAACAAACATAAGAAGGGGGGCAAAATAAAGGGGAATAAAAGATAAAGATAAAATTTATAATATAGAATATAAAATATATATAGAATAAAATGAAATATTATAAAATAAAAGGAGGGGGGTCGACCGGCAGGTCGCATCTTTGTAGAGGGGGGGAGGGGATTATTGCTCCACCTCGTCCCCGCGACCTGCCCACCCCGGGGGCGCCTTAACGGCCAGCCCCCCTTGGCGGCGGTGGGAGTACTAAGTAGTCCCACCGCCGCCATTACGTCTGCGGCCCCTTACAGGGGGCCTTCGGCCTCGTCGGGGTTGCCCCGCCGATGTTAGCCTCCTGGCGTAGGGGGGGTCGGCTTCCCTCTCCCTCTCCGCTGCCTCCTTCTGCGTTATCACAATCTCGCTGAAGGAGGCAAACGCTGCTCTTGACCTCTCGCTGCCGATCATGTGGTCGACCACGACCGGCAACGAGAGGTCCATCCCAATAACGCCCCTTAGGTCTCTGCGCGGCGCCGACCACACTGGACATTCTTCCAGCGTCTGCCGCGCAGAGTCCTGGGCCTCCTCGCAGTGGTGGCACTGCGATCCTCCCAGTGCCAGTTATGAACACACAGTATGAGGAAACGGCGGTATGCAGGTAATTTAACTTATGCGCATGCATTGCTGCAACTTGTGCTGTATAATTTAGAATTTTTGTTACCGCGCCATCCGATTTTTATACTTGTGCAAATACTCGTACACGCTGCATTGTATTTTTTTCCGCACGCGACCAGGAGGGGACAGAGGCGAGTTCCGGCTCGCGGCTGTCCCCTACCCCCGTCCCGCCCCCCTGGTTGACCCGCATAAAACTTAAAAACACGATATAATAAAAGGTAAAATCGATAAATGAAAACGTGTATAGATAAAATAGATAAAATAAAAGTCAATAAATAAATAAATAATAATAAGTAAATAAATACAATGGACAAAACACAACAAACATAAGAAGGGGGGCAAAATAGAGGGGAATAAAAGATAAAGATAAAATTTATAATATAGAATATAAAATATATATAGAATAAAATGAAATATTATAAAATAAAAGGATGGGGGTCGACCGGCAGGTCGCATCTTTGTAGAGGGGGGAAGGGGATTATTGCTCCAGGTCGCCCCCCGCGAGCTGCCCACCCCGGGGGCGCCTTAACGGCCAGCCCCCCTTGGCGGCCGTGGAAATACTAAGTAGTCCCACCGCCGCCATTACGTCTGCGGCCCCTTACAGGGGGCCGTCGCACTCGTCGGGGTTGCCCCGCCGATGCTAGCCTCCTGGCGGAGAGGGGGTCGGCTTTCCTCTCCCTCTCCGCTGCCTCCTTCTGCGCTAACACAATCTCGCAGAAGGAGGCAAACGCTGGTCTTGACCTCTCGCTGCCGATCATGTGTTCGACCACGACCGGCAACGAGAGGTCCATCCCAATAACGCCCCTTAGGTCTCTGCGCGGCGCCGACCTCGCTGGACGTTCTTCCAGCGTATGCCGCGCAGAGTCCCGGGCCTCCTCGCAGTGATGGCACTGCGATCCTCCCAGTGCCAGTTATGAACACACAGTTTGAGGAAACGGCGGTATGCAGGTAATTTAACTTATGCGCATGCATTGCTGCAACTAGTGCTGTATAATTTAGAATTTTTGTTACCGCGCCATCCGATTTGTATACATGTGCAAATACTCGTACACGCTGCATTGTATTTTTTCCGCACGCGTCAAGGAGGGGACAGAGGCGAGTTCCGGCTCGCGCCTGTCCCCTCCCACCGTCCCGCCCCCCTGGTCGACCTGCATAAAACTTAAAATACGATAAAATAAAAGATAAAATCAATAAATGAAAACGTGTATAGATAAAATAGATAAAATAAAAGTCAATAAATAAATAAATAATAATAAGTAAATAAATACAATGGACAAAACACAACAAACATAAGAAGGGGGGCAAAATAAAGGGGAATAAATGATAAAGATACAATTTATAATATAGAATATAAAATATATATAGAATAAAATGAAATATTATAAAATAAAAGGATGGGGGTCGACCGGCAGGTCGCATCTTTGTAGAGGGGGGAGGGGATTATTGCTCCACCTCGCCCCCCGCGAGCTGCCCACCCCGGGGGCGCCTTAACGGCCAGCCCCCCTTGGCGGCGGTGGAAGTACTAAGTAGTCCCACCGCCGCCATTACGTCTGCGGCCCCTTACAGGGGGCCGTCGGACTCGTCGGGGTTGCCCCGCCGATGTTAGCCTCCTGGCGTAGAGGGGGTCAGCTTTCCTCTCCCTCTCCGCTGCCTCCTTCTGCGTTATCACAATCTCGGTGAAGGAGGCAAACGCTGCTCTTGACCTCTCGCTGCCGATCATGTGGTCGACCACGACCGGCAACGAGACGTCCATCCCAATAACGCCCCTTAGGTCTCTGCGCGGCGCCGACCACACTGGACATTCTTCCAGCGTCTGCCGCGCAGAGTCCTGGGCCTCCTCGCAGTGGTGGCACTGCGATCCTCCCAGTGCCAGTTATGAACACACAGTATGAGGAAACGGCGGTATGCAGGTAATTTAACTTATGCGCATGCATTGCTGCAACTTGTGCTGTATAATTTAGAATTTTTGTTACCGCGCCATCCGATTTTTATACATGTGCAAATACTCGTACACGCTGCATTGTATTTTTTTCCGCACGCGACCAGGAGGGGACAGAGGCGAGTTCCGGCTCGCGTCTGTCCCCTACCCCCGTCCCGCCCCCCTGGTTGACCCGCATAAAACTTAAAAATACGATAAAATAAAAGGTAAAATCGATAAATGAAAACGTGTATAGATAAAATAGATAAAATAAAAGTCAATAAATAAATAAATAATAATAAGTAAATAAATACAATGGACAAAACACAACAAACATAAGAAGGGGGGCAAAATAGAGGGGAATAAAAGATAAAGATAAAATTTATAATATAGAATATAAAATATATATAGAATAAAATGAAATATTATAAAATAAAAGGAGGGTGGTCGACCGGCAGGTCTCATCTTTGTAGAGGGGGGAAGGGGATTATTGCTCCAGGTCGCCCCCCGCGAGCTGCCCACCCCGGGGGCGCCTTAACGGCCAGCCCCCCTTGGCGGCCGTGGAAATACTAAGTAGTCCCACCGCCGCCATTACGTCTGCGGCCCCTTACAGGGGGCCGTCGGCCTCGTCGGGGTTGCCCCGCCGATGCTAGCCTCCTGGGGGTGAGGGGGTCAGCTTCCCTCTCCCTCTCCGCTGCCTCCTTCTGCGTTATCACAATCTCGCAGAAGGAGGCAAACGCTGCTCTTGACCTCTCGCTGCCGATCATGTGTTCGACCACGACCGGCAACGAGAGGTCCATCCCAATAACGCCCCTTAGGGCTCTGCGCGGCGCCGACCTCGCTGGACGTTCTTCCAGCGTATGCCGCGCAGAGTCCCGGGCCTCCTCGCAGTGATGGCACTGCGATCCTCCCAGTGCCAGTTATGAACACACAGTTTGAGGAAACGGCGGTATGCAGGTAATTTAACTTATGCGCATGCATTGCTGCAACTAGTGCTGTATAATTTAGAATTTTTGTTACCGCGCCATCCGATTTGTATACATGTGCAAATACTCGTACACGCTGCATTGTATTTTTTCCGCACGCGTCAAGGAGGGGACAGAGGCGAGTTCCGGCTCGCGCCTGTCCCCTCCCACCGTCCCGCCCCCCTGGTCGACCCGCATAAAACTTAAAATACGATAAAATAAAAGATAAAATCAATAAATGAAAACGTGTATAGATAAAATAGATAAAATAAAAGTCAATAAATAAATAAATAATAATAAGTAAATAAATACAATGGACAAAACACAACAAACATAAGAAGGGGGGCAAAATAAAGGGGAATAAAAGATAAAGATAAAATTTATAATATAGAATATAAAATATATAAAGAATAAAATGAAATATTATAAAATAAAAGGAGGGGGGCGGACCGGCAGGTCGCATCTTTGTAGAGGGGGGAGGGGATTATTGCTCCACCTCGCCAACCGCGACCTGCCCACCCCGGGGGCGCCTTAACGGCCAGCCCCCCTTGGCGGCGGTGGAAGTACTAAGTAGTCCCACCGCCGCCATTACGTCTGCGGCCCCTTACAGGGGGCCGTCGGACTCGTCGGGGTTGCCCCGCCGATGTTAGCCTCCTGGCGTAGAAGGGGTCAGCTTTCCTCTCCCTCTCCGCTGCCTCCTTCTGCGTTATCACAATCTCGCAGAAGGAGGCAAACGCTGCTCTTGACCTCTCGCTGCCGATCATGTGTTCGACCACGACCGGCAACGAGAGGTCCATCCCAATAACGCTCCTTAGGTCTCTGCGCGGCGCCGACCACGCTGGACATTCTTCCAGCGTATGCCGTGCAGAGACCTGGGCCTCCTTGCAGTGGTGGCACTGCGATCCTCCCAGTGCCAGTTATGAACACACAGTATGAGGAAACGGCTGTATGCAGGTAATTTAACTTATGCGCATGCATTGCTGCAACTTGTGCTGTATAATTTAGAATTTTTGTTACCGCGCCATCCGATTTTTATACATGTGCAAATACTCGTACACGCTGCATTGTTTTTTTTCCGCACGCGACAAGGAGGGGACAGAGGCGAGTTCCGGCTCGCGTCTGTCCCCTCCCCCCATCCCGCCCTCATGGTTGACCCGCATAAAACTTAAAAATACGATAAAATAAAAGGTAAAATCAATAAATGAAAACGTGTATAGATAAAATAGATAAAATAAAAGTCAATAAATAAATAAATAATAATAAGTAAATAAATACAATGGACAAAACACAACAAACATAAGAAGAGGGGCAAAATAAAGGGGAATAAAAGATAAAGATAAAATTTATAATATAGAATATAAAATATACATAGAATAAAATGAAATATTATAAAATAAAAGGAGGGCGGTCGACCGGCAGGTCGCATCTTTGTAGAGGGGGGGAGGGGATTATTGCTCCACCTCGTCCCCGCGACCTGCCCACCCCGGGGCGCCTTAACGGCCAGCCCCCCTTGGCGGCGGTGGGAGTACTAAGTAGTCCCACCGCCGCCATTACGTCTGCGGCCCCTTACAGGGGGCCTTCGGCCTCGTCGGGGTTGCCCCGCCGATGTTAGCCTCCTGGCGTAGGGGGGGTCGGCTTCCCTCTCCCTCACCGCTGCCTCCTTCTGCGTTATCACAATCTCGCTGAAGGAGGCAAACGCTGCTCTTGACCTCTCGCTGCCGATCATGTGGTCGACCACGACCGGCAACGAGAGGTCCATCCCAATAACACCCCTTAGGTCTCTGCGCGGCGCCGACCACACTGGACATTCTTCCAGCGTCTGCCGCGCAGAGTCCTGGGCCTCCTCGCAGTGGTGGCACTGCGATCCTCCCAGTGCCAGTTATGAACACACAGTATGAGGAAACGGCGGTATGCAGGTAATTTAACTTATGCGCATGCATTGCTGCAACTTGTGCTGTATAATTTAGAATTTTTGTTACCGCGCCATCCGATTTTTATACATGTGCAAATACTCGTACACGCTGCATTGTATTTTTTTCCGCACGCGACCAGGAGGGGACAGAGGCGAGTTCCGGCTCGCGGCTGTCCCCTACCCCCGTCCCGCCCCCCTGGTTGACCCGCATAAAACTTAAAAACACGATATAATAAAAGGTAAAATCGATAAATGAAAACGTGTATAGATAAAATAGATAAAATAAAAGTCAATAAATAAATAAATAATAATAAGTAAATAAATACAATGGACAAAACACAACAAACATAAGAAGGGGGGCAAAATAGAGGGGAATAAAAGATAAAGATAAAATTTATAATATAGAATATAAAATATATATAGAATAAAATGAAATATTATAAAATAAAAGGAGGGTGGTCGACCGGCAGGTCTCATTTTTGTAGAGGGGCGAAGGGTATTATTGCTCCAGGTCGCCCCCCGCGAGCTGCCCACCCCGGGGGCGCCTTAACGGCCAGCCCCCCTTGGCGGCCGTGGAAATACTAAGTAGTCCCACCGCCGCCATTACGTCTGCGGCCCCTTACAGGGGGCCGTCGCACTCGTCGGGGTTGCCCCGCCGATGCTAGCCTCCTGGCGGAGAGGGGGTCGGCTTTCCTCTCCCTCTCCGCTGCCTCCTTCTGCGCTAACACAATCTCGCAGAAGGAGGCAAACGCTGGTCTTGACCTCTCGCTGCCGATCATGTGTTCGACCACGACCGGCAACGAGAGGTCCATCCCAATAACGCCCCTTAGGTCTCTGCGCGGCGCCGACCACGCTGGACATTCTTCCAGCGTATGCCGTGCAGAGACCTGGGCCTCCTCGCAGTGGTGGCACTGCGATCCTCCCAGTGCCAGTTATGAACACACAGTTTGAGGAAACGGTGGTATGCAGGTAATTTAACTTATGCGCATGCATTGCTGCAACTTGTGCTGTATGATTTAGAATTTTTGTTACCGCGCCATCCGATTTTTATACATGTGCAAATACTCGTACACGCTGCATTGTATTTTTTTCCGCACGCGACAAGGAGGGGACAGAGGCGAGTTCCGGCTCGCGTCTGTCCCCTCCCCCCGTCCCAACCCCCCTGGTCGAATCGCATAAAACTTAAAATACGATAAAATAAAAGATAAAATCAATAAATGAAAACGTGTATAGATAAAATAGATAAAATAAAAGTCAATAAATAAATAAATAATAATAAGTAAATAAATACAATGGACAAAACACAACAAACATAAGAAGGGGGGCAAAATAAAGGGGAATAAAAGATAAAGATAAAATTTATAATATAGAATATAAAATATATAGAGAATGAAATGAAATATTATAAAATAAAAGGAGGGGGGTCGATCCGGCAGGTCGCATTTGTGTAGAGGGGGAGGGGATTATTGCTCCACCTCGCCCCCCGCGAGCTGCCCACCCCGGGGGCGCCTTAACGGCCAGCCCCCCTTGGCGGCGGTGGAAGTACTAAGTAGTCCCACCGCCGCCATTACGTCTGCGGCCCCTTACAGGGGGCCGTCGCACTCGTCGGGGTTGCCCCGCCGATGCTAGCCTCCTGGCGGAGAGGGGGTCGGCTTTCCTCTCCCTCTCCGCTGCCTCCTTCTGCGCTAACACAGTCTCGCAGAAGGAGGCAAACGCTGGTCTTGACCTCTCGCTGCCGATCATGTGTTCGACCACGACCGGCAACGAGAGGTCCATCCCAATAACGCCCCTTAGGTCTCTGCGCGGCGCCGACCACGCTGGACATTCTTCCAGCGTATGCCGTGCAGAGACCTGGGCCTCCTCGCAGTGGTGGCACTGCGATCCTCCCAGTGCCAGTTATGAACACACAGTTTGAGGAAACGGCGGTATGCAGGTAATTTAACTTATGCGCATGCATTGCTGAAACTTGTGCTGTATGATTTAGAATTTTTGTTACCGCGCCATCCGATTTTTATACATGTGCAAATACTCGTACACGCTGCATTGTATTTTTTTCCGCACGCGACAAGGAGGGGACAGAGGCGAGTTCCGGCTCGCGTCTGTCCCCTCCCCCCGTCCCGCCCCCATGGTTGACCCGCATAAAACTTAAAAATACGATAAAATAAAAGATAAAATCTATAAATGAAAACATGTATAGATAAAATAGATAAAATAAAAGTCAATAAATAAATAAATAATAATAAGTAAATAAATACAATGGACAAAACACAACAAACATAAGAAGGGGGGCAAAATAAAGGGGAATAAAAGATAAAGATAAAATTTATAATATAGAATATAAAATATATATAGAATAAAATGAAAAATTATAAAATAAAAGGAGGGGGGTCGACCGGCAGGTCTCATCTTTGTAGAGGGGGGAGGGGATTATTGCTCCAGGTCGCCCCCCGCGAGCTGCCCACCCCGGGGGCGCCTTAACGGCCAGCCCCCCTTGGCGGCGGTGGAAGTACTAAGTAGTCCCACCGCCGCCATTACGTCTGCGGCCCCTTACAGGGGGCCGTCGGCCTCGTCGGGGTTGCCCCGCCGATGCTAGCCTCCTGGCGGAGAGGGGGTCGGCTTTCCTCTCCCTCTCCGCTGCCTCCTTCTGCGTTATCACAATCTCGCAGAAGGAGGCAAACGCTGCACTTGACCTCTCGCTGCCGATCATGTGTTCGACCACGACCGGCAACGAGAGGTCCATCCCAATAACGCCCCTTAGGTCTCTGCGCGGCGCCGACCACGCTGGACATTCTTCCAGCGTCTGCCGCGCAGAGTCCTGGGCCTCCTCGCAGTGGTGGCACTGCGATCCTCCCAGTGCCAGTTATGAACACACAGTTTGAGGAAACGGCGGTATGCAGGTAATTTAACTTATGCGCATGCATTGCTGCAACTTGTGCTGTATAATTTAGGATTTTTGTTACCGCGCCATCCGATTTTTATACATGTGCAAATACTCGTACACACTGCATTGTATTTTTTTCCGCACGCGACAAGGAGGGGACAGAGGCGAGTTCCGGCTCGCTTCTGTCCCCTACCCCCGTCCCGCCACCCTGGTTGACCCGCTTAAAACTTAAAAATACGATAAAATAAAAGGTAAAATCAATAAATGAAAACGTGTATAGATAAAATAGATAAAATAAAAGTCAATAAATAAATAAATAATAATAAGTAAATAAATACAATGGACAAAACACAACAAACATAAGAAGGGGGGCAAAATAAAGGGGAATAAAAGATAAAGATAAAATTTATAATATAGAATATAAAATATATATAGAATAAAATGAAATATTATAAAATAAAAGGAGGGGGGTCGACCGGCAGGTCGCATCTTTGTAGAGGGGGGAGGGGATTATTGCTCCAACTCGCCCCCCGCGAGCTGCCCACCCCGGGGGCGCCTTAACGGCCAGCCCCCCTTGGCGGCGGTGGAAGTACTAAGTAGTCCCACCGCCGCCATTACGTCTGCGGCCCCTTACAGGGGGCCGTCGGACTCGTCGGGGTTGCCACGCCGATGCTAGCCTCCTGGCGGAGAGGGGGTCGGCTTTCCTCTCCCTCTCCGCTGCCTCCTTCTGCGTTATCACAATCTCGCAGAAGGAGGCAAACGCTGCTCTTGACCTCTCGCTGCCGATCATGTGTTCGACCACGACCGGCAACGAGACGTCCATCCCAATAACGCCCCTTAGGTCTCTGCGCGGCGCCGACCACACTGGACATTCTTCCAGCGTCTGCCGCGCAGAGTCCTGGGCCTCCTCGCAGTGGTGGCACTGCGATCCTCCCAGTGCCAGTTATGAACACACAGTATGAGGAAACGGCGGTATGCAGGTAATTTAACTTATGCGCATGCATTGCTGCAACTAGTGCTGTATAATTTAGAATTTTTGTTACCACGCCATCCGATTTGTATACATGTGCAAATACTCGTACACGCTGCATTGTATTTTTTTCCGCACGCGACAAGGAGGGGACAGAGGCGAGTTCCGGCTCGGGTCTGTCCCCTCCCACCGTCCCGCCCCCCTGGTTGACCCGCTTAAAACTTAAAAATACGATAAAATAAAAGGTAAAATCAATAAATGAAAACGTGTATAGATAAAATAGATAAAATAAAAGTCAATAAATAAATAAATAATAATAAGTAAATAAATACAATGGACAAAACACAACAAACATAAGAAGAGGGGCAAAATAAAGGGGAATAAAAGATAAAGATAAAATTTATAATATAGAATATAAAATATACATAGAATAAAATGAAATATTATAAAATAAAAGGAGGGCGGTCGACCGGCAGGTCGCATCTTTGTAGAGGTGGGAGGGGATTATTGCTCCACCTCGCCCCCCGCGAGCTGCCCACCCCGGGGGCGCCTTAACGGCCAGCCCCCCTTGGCGGCGGTGGAAGTACTAAGTAGTCCCACCGCCGCCATTACGTCTGCGGCCCCTTACAGGGGGTCGTCGGCCTCGTCGGGGTTGCCCCGCCGATGTTAGCCTCCTGGCGTAGGGGGGGTCGGCTTCCCTCTCCCTCACCGCTGCCTCCTTCTGCGTTATCACAATCTCGCTGAAGGAGGCAAACGCAGCTCTTGACCTCTCGCTGCCGATCATGTGGTCGACCACGACCGGCAACGAGACGTCCATCCCAATAACGCCCCTTAGGTCTCTGCTCGGCGCCGACCACACTGGACATTCTTCCAGCGTCTGCCGCGCAGAGTCCTGGGCCTCCTCGCAGTGGTGGCACTGCGATCCTCCCAGTGCCAGTTATGAACACACAGTATGAGGAAACGGCGGTATGCAGGTAATTTAACTTATGCGCATGCATTGCTGCAACTAGTGCTGTATAATTTAGAATTTTTGTTACCGCGCCATCCGATTTGTATACATCTGCAAATACTCGTACACGCTGCATTGTATTTTTTTCCGCACGCGACAAGGAGGGGACAGAGGCGAGTTCCGGCTCGCGTCTGTCCCCTCCCCCCGTCCCAACCCCCCTGGTCGAATCGCATAAAACTTAAAATACGATAAAATAAAAGATAAAATCAATAAATGAAAACGTGTATAGATAAAATAGATAAAATAAAAGTCAATAAATAAATAAATAATAATAAGTAAATAAATACAATGGACAAAACACAACAAACATAAGAAGGGGGCAAAATAAAGGGGAATAAAAGATAAAGATAAAATTTATAATATAGAATATAAAATATATAGAGAATGAAATGAAATATTATAAAATAAAAGGAGGGGGGTCGTCCGGCAGGTCGCATCTTTGTAGAGGGGGGGAGGGGATTATTGCTCCACCTCGCCCCCCGCGACCTGCCCACCCCGGGGGCGCCTTAACGGCCAGCCCCCCTTTTCGGCGGTGGAAGTACTAAGTAGTCCCACCGCCGCCATTACGTCTGCGGCCCCTTACAGGGGGCCTTCGGCCTCGTCGGGCTTGCCCCGCCGATGTTAGCCTCCTGGCGTAGGGGGGGTCGGCTTCCCTCTCCCTCTCCGCTGCCTCCTTCTGCGTTATCACAATCTCGCTGAAGGAGACAAACGCTGCTCTTGACCTCTCGCTGCCGATTATGTGGTCGACCACGACCGGCAACGAGAGGTCCATCCCAATAACGCCCCTTAGGTCTCTGCGCGGCGCCGACCACACTGGACATTCTTCCAGCGTCTGCCGCGCAGAGTCCTGGGCCTCCTCGCAGTGGTGGCACTGCGATCCTCCCAGTGCCAGTTATGAACACACAGTATGAGGAAACGGCGGTATGCAGGTAATTTAACTTATGCGCATGCATTGCTGCAACTAGTGCTGTATAATTTAGAATTTTTTTTACCACGCCATCCGATTTGTATACATGTGCAAATACTCGTACACGCTGCATTGTATTTTTTTCCGCACGCGACAAGGAGGGGACAGAGGCGAGTTCCGGCTCGCGTCTGTCCCCTCCCCCCATCCCGCCCCCATGGTTGACCCGCATAAAACTTAAAAATACGATAAAATAAAAGGTAAAATCAATAAATGAAAACGTGTATAGATAAAATAGATAAAATAAAAGTCAATAAATAAATAAATAATAATAAGTAAATAAATACAATGGACAAAACACAACAAACATAAGAAGGGGGGCAAAATAAAGGGGCATAAAAGATAAAGATAAAATTTATAATATAGAATATAAAATATATATAGAATAAAATGAAATATTATAAAATAAAAGGAGGGGGGTCGACCGGCAGGTCGCATCTTTGTAGAGGGGGGGAGGGGATTATTGCTCCACCTCGCCCCCCGCGACCTGCCCTCCCCGGGGGCGCCTTAACGGCCAGCCCCCCTTGGCGGCGGTGGGAGTACTAAGTAGTCCCACCGCCGCCATTACGTCTGCGGCCCCTTACAGGGGGCCTTCGGCCTCGTCGGGGTTGCCCCGCCGATGTTAGCCTCCTGGCGTAGGGGGGGTCGGCTTCCCTCTCCCTCTCCGCTGCCTCCTTCTGCGTTATCACAATCTCGCTGAAGGAGACAAACGCTGCTCTTGACCTCTCGCTGCCGATTATGTGGTCGACCACGACCGGCAACGAGACGTCCATCCCAATAACGCCCCCTAGGTCTCTGCGCGGCGCCGACCACACTGGACATTCTTCCAGCGTCTGCCGCGCAGAGTCCTGGGCCTCCTCGCAGTGGTGGCACTGCGATCCTCCCAGTGCCAGTTATGAACACACAGTATGAGGAAACGGCGGTATGCAGGTAATTTAACTTATGCGCATGCATTGCTGCAACTTGTGCTGTATAATTTAGAATTTTTGTTACCGCGCCATCCGATTTTTATACATGTGCAAATACTCGTACACGCTGCATTGTATTTTTTTCCGCACGCGACCAGGAGGGGACAGAGGCGAGTTCCGGCTCGCGTCTGTCCCCTACCCCCGTCCCGCCCCCCTGGTTGACCCGCATAAAACTTAAAAATACGATAAAATAAAAGGTAAAATCGATAAATGAAAACGTGTATAGATAAAATAGATAAAATAAAAGTCAATAAATAAATAAATAATAATAAGTAAATAAATACAATGGACAAAACACAACAAACATAAGAAGGGGGGCAAAATAGAGGGGAATAAAAGATAAAGATAAAATTTATAATATAGAATATAAAATATATATAGAATAAAATGAAATATTATAAAATAAAAGGAGGGTGGTCGACCGGCAGGTCTCATCTTTGTAGAGGGGGGAAGGGGATTATTGCTCCAGGTCGCCCCCCGCGAGCTGCCCACCCCGGGGGCGCCTTAACGGCCAGCCCACCTTGGCGGCCGTGGAAATACTAAGTAGTCCCAACGCCGCCATTACGTCTGCGGCCCCTTACAGGGGGCCGTCGCACTCGTCGGGGTTGCCCCGCCGATGCAAGCCTCCTGGCGGAGAGGGGGTCGGCTTTCCTCTCCCTCTCCGCTGCCTCCTTCTGCGTTATCACAATCTCGCAGAAGGAGGCAAACGCTGCTCTTGACCTCTCGCTGCTGATCATGTGTTCGACCACGACCGGCAACGAGAGGTCCCTCCCAATAACGCCCCTTAGGTCTCTGCGCGGCGCCGACCACGCTGGACATTCTTTCAGCGTATGCCGCGCAGAGACCTGGGCCTCCTCGCAGTGGTGGCACTGCGATCCTCCCAGTGCCAGTTATGAACACACAGTTTGAGGAAACGGCGGTATGCAGGTAATTTAACTTATGCGCATGCATTGCTGCAACTTGTGCTGTATGATTTAGAATTTTTGTTACCGCGCCATCCGATTTTTATACATGTGCAAATACTCGTACACGCTGCATTGTATTTTTTTCCGCACTCGACAAGGAGGGGACAGAGGCGAGTTCCGGCTCGCGTCTGTCCCCTCCCCCCGTCCCGCCCCCATGGTTGACCCGCATAAAACTTAAAAATACGATAAAATAAAAGGTAAAATCAATAAATGAAAAAGTGTATAGATAAAATAGATAAAATAAAAGTCAATAAATAAATAAATAATAATAAGTAAATAAATACAATGGACAAAACACAACAAACATAAGAAGGGGGGCAAAATAAAGGGGAATAAAAGATAAAGATAAAATTTATAATATAGAATATAAAATATATATAGAATAAAATGAAATATTATAAAATAAAAGGAGGTGGGTCGACCGGCAGGTCTCATCTTTGTAGAGGGGAGAGGGGATTATTGCTCCAGGTCGCCCCCCGCGAGCTGCCCACCCCGGGGGCGCCTTAACGGCCAGCCCCCCTTGGCGGCGGTGGAAGTACTAAGTAGTCCCACCGCCGCTATCACGTCTGCGGCCCCTTACAGGGGGCCGTCGCACTCGTCGGGGTTGCCCC
This sequence comes from Lasioglossum baleicum, assembly GCF_051020765.1. NCBI lineage: Eukaryota > Metazoa > Arthropoda > Insecta > Hymenoptera > Halictidae > Lasioglossum > Lasioglossum baleicum. The sequence goes on along the minus strand of NW_027469099.1, from coordinate 27,049 downwards.
GCCGATGCTAGCCTCCTGGCGGAGAGGGGGTCGGCTTTCCTATCCCTCTCCGCTGCCTCCTTCTGCGCTATCACAATCTCGCAGAAGGAGGCAAACGCTGCTCTTGACCTCTCGCTGCCAATCATGTGGTCGACCACGACCAGCAACGAGAGGTCCATCCCAATAACGTCCCTTATGTCTCTGCGCGGTGCCGACCACGCTGGACATTCTTCCAGCGTATGCAGCGCAGAGTCCTGGGCCTCCTCGCAGTGGTGGCACTGCGATCCTCCCAGTGCCAGTTATGAACACACAGTTTGAGGAAACGGCGGTATGCAGGTAATTTAACTTATGCGCATGCATTGCTGCAACTTGTGCTGTATAATTTAGGATTTTTGTTACCGCGCCATCCGATTTTTATACATGTGCAAATACTCGTACACACTGCATTGTATTTTTTTCCGCACGCGACAAGGAGGGGACAGAGGCGAGTTCCGGCTCGCTTCTGTCCCCTACCCCCGTCCCGCCACCCTGGTTGACCCGCTTAAAACTTAAAAATACGATAAAATAAAAGGTAAAATCAATAAATGAAAACGTGTATAGATAAAATAGATAAAATAAAAGTCAATAAATAAATAAATAATAATAAGTAAATAAATACAATGGACAAAACACAACAAACATAAGAAGGGGGGCAAAATAAAGGGGAATAAAAGATAAAGATAAAATTTATAATATAGAATATAAAATATATATAGAATAAAATGAAATATTATAAAATAAAAGGAGGGGGGTCGACCGGCAGGTCGCATCTTTGTAGAGGGGGGAGGGGATTATTGCTCCAACTCGCCCCCCGCGAGCTGCCCACCCCGGGGGCGCCTTAACGGCCAGCCCCCCTTGGCGGCGGTGGAAGTACTAAGTAGTCCCACCGCCGCCATTACGTCTGCGGCCCCTTACAGGGGGCCGTCGGACTCGTCGGGGTTGCCACGCCGATGCTAGCCTCCTGGCGGAGAGGGGGTCGGCTTTCCTCTCCCTCTCCGCTGCCTCCTTCTGCGTTATCACAATCTCGCAGAAGGAGGCAAACGCTGCTCTTGACCTCTCGCTGCCGATCATGTGTTCGACCACGACCGGCAACGAGACGTCCATCCCAATAACGCCCCTTAGGTCTCTGCGCGGCGCCGACCACACTGGACATTCTTCCAGCGTCTGCCGCGCAGAGTCCTGGGCCTCCTCGCAGTGGTGGCACTGCGATCCTCCCAGTGCCAGTTATGAACACACAGTATGAGGAAACGGCGGTATGCAGGTAATTTAACTTATGCGCATGCATTGCTGCAACTAGTGCTGTATAATTTAGAATTTTTGTTACCACGCCATCCGATTTGTATACATGTGCAAATACTCGTACACGCTGCATTGTATTTTTTTCCGCACGCGACAAGGAGGGGACAGAGGCGAGTTCCGGCTCGGGTCTGTCCCCTCCCACCGTCCCGCCCCCCTGGTTGACCCGCTTAAAACTTAAAAATACGATAAAATAAAAGGTAAAATCAATAAATGAAAACGTGTATAGATAAAATAGATAAAATAAAAGTCAATAAATAAATAAATAATAATAAGTAAATAAATACAATGGACAAAACACAACAAACATAAGAAGAGGGGCAAAATAAAGGGGAATAAAAGATAAAGATAAAATTTATAATATAGAATATAAAATATACATAGAATAAAATGAAATATTATAAAATAAAAGGAGGGCGGTCGACCGGCAGGTCGCATCTTTGTAGAGGTGGGAGGGGATTATTGCTCCACCTCGCCCCCCGCGAGCTGCCCACCCCGGGGGCGCCTTAACGGCCAGCCCCCCTTGGCGGCGGTGGAAGTACTAAGTAGTCCCACCGCCGCCATTACGTCTGCGGCCCCTTACAGGGGGTCGTCGGCCTCGTCGGGGTTGCCCCGCCGATGTTAGCCTCCTGGCGTAGGGGGGGTCGGCTTCCCTCTCCCTCACCGCTGCCTCCTTCTGCGTTATCACAATCTCGCTGAAGGAGGCAAACGCAGCTCTTGACCTCTCGCTGCCGATCATGTGGTCGACCACGACCGGCAACGAGACGTCCATCCCAATAACGCCCCTTAGGTCTCTGCTCGGCGCCGACCACACTGGACATTCTTCCAGCGTCTGCCGCGCAGAGTCCTGGGCCTCCTCGCAGTGGTGGCACTGCGATCCTCCCAGTGCCAGTTATGAACACACAGTATGAGGAAACGGCGGTATGCAGGTAATTTAACTTATGCGCATGCATTGCTGCAACTAGTGCTGTATAATTTAGAATTTTTGTTACCGCGCCATCCGATTTGTATACATCTGCAAATACTCGTACACGCTGCATTGTATTTTTTTCCGCACGCGACAAGGAGGGGACAGAGGCGAGTTCCGGCTCGCGTCTGTCCCCTCCCCCCGTCCCAACCCCCCTGGTCGAATCGCATAAAACTTAAAATACGATAAAATAAAAGATAAAATCAATAAATGAAAACGTGTATAGATAAAATAGATAAAATAAAAGTCAATAAATAAATAAATAATAATAAGTAAATAAATACAATGGACAAAACACAACAAACATAAGAAGGGGGCAAAATAAAGGGGAATAAAAGATAAAGATAAAATTTATAATATAGAATATAAAATATATAGAGAATGATATGAAATATTATAAAATAAAAGGAGGGGGGTCGTCCGGCAGGTCGCATCTTTGTAGAGGGGGGGAGGGGATTATTGCTCCACCTCGCCCCCCGCGACCTGCCCACCCCGGGGGCGCCTTAACGGCCAGCCCCCCTTTTCGGCGGTGGAAGTACTAAGTAGTCCCACCGCCGCCATTACGTCTGCGGCCCCTTACAGGGGGCCTTCGGCCTCGTCGGGCTTGCCCCGCCGATGTTAGCCTCCTGGCGTAGGGGGGGTCGGCTTCCCTCTCCCTCTCCGCTGCCTCCTTCTGCGTTATCACAATCTCGCTGAAGGAGACAAACGCTGCTCTTGACCTCTCGCTGCCGATTATGTGGTCGACCACGACCGGCAACGAGAGGTCCATCCCAATAACGCCCCTTAGGTCTCTGCGCGGCGCCGACCACACTGGACATTCTTCCAGCGTCTGCCGCGCAGAGTCCTGGGCCTCCTCGCAGTGGTGGCACTGCGATCCTCCCAGTGCCAGTTATGAACACACAGTATGAGGAAACGGCGGTATGCAGGTAATTTAACTTATGCGCATGCATTGCTGCAACTAGTGCTGTATAATTTAGAATTTTTGTTACCACGCCATCCGATTTGTATACATGTGCAAATACTCGTACACGCTGCATTGTATTTTTTTCCGCACGCGACAAGGAGGGGACAGAGGCGAGTTCCGGCTCGCGTCTGTCCCCTCCCCCCATCCCGCCCCCATGGTTGACCCGCATAAAACTTAAAAATACGATAAAATAAAAGGTAAAATCAATAAATGAAAACGTGTATAGATAAAATAGATAAAATAAAAGTCAATAAATAAATAAATAATAATAAGTAAATAAATACAATGGACAAAACACAACAAACATAAGAAGGGGGGCAAAATAAAGGGGCATAAAAGATAAAGATAAAATTTATAATATAGAATATAAAATATATATAGAATAAAATGAAATATTATAAAATAAAAGGAGGGGGGTCGACCGGCAGGTCGCATCTTTGTAGAGGGGGGGAGGGGATTATTGCTCCACCTCGCCCCCCGCGACCTGCCCTCCCCGGGGGCGCCTTAACGGCCAGCCCCCCTTGGCGGCGGTGGGAGTACTAAGTAGTCCCACCGCCGCCATTACGTCTGCGGCCCCTTACAGGGGGCCTTCGGCCTCGTCGGGGTTGCCCCGCCGATGTTAGCCTCCTGGCGTAGGGGGGGTCGGCTTCCCTCTCCCTCTCCGCTGCCTCCTTCTGCGTTATCACAATCTCGCTGAAGGAGACAAACGCTGCTCTTGACCTCTCGCTGCCGATTATGTGGTCGACCACGACCGGCAACGAGACGTCCATCCCAATAACGCCCCCTAGGTCTCTGCGCGGCGCCGACCACGCTGGACATTCTTTCAGCGTATGCCGCGCAGAGACCTGGGCCTCCTCGCAGTGGTGGCACTGCGATCCTCCCAGTGCCAGTTATGAACACACAGTTTGAGGAAACGGCGGTATGCAGGTAATTTAACTTATGCGCATGCATTGCTGCAACTTGTGCTGTATGATTTAGAATTTTTGTTACCGCGCCATCCGATTTTTATACATGTGCAAATACTCGTACACGCTGCATTGTATTTTTTTCCGCACTCGACAAGGAGGGGACAGAGGCGAGTTCCGGCTCGCGTCTGTCCCCTCCCCCCGTCCCGCCCCCATGGTTGACCCGCATAAAACTTAAAAATACGATAAAATAAAAGGTAAAATCAATAAATGAAAAAGTGTATAGATAAAATAGATAAAATAAAAGTCAATAAATAAATAAATAATAATAAGTAAATAAATACAATGGACAAAACACAACAAACATAAGAAGGGGGGCAAAATAAAGGGGAATAAAAGATAAAGATAAAATTTATAATATAGAATATAAAATATATATAGAATAAAATGAAATATTATAAAATAAAAGGAGGTGGGTCGACCGGCAGGTCTCATCTTTGTAGAGGGGAGAGGGGATTATTGCTCCAGGTCGCCCCCCGCGAGCTGCCCACCCCGGGGGCGCCTTAACGGCCAGCCCCCCTTGGCGGCGGTGGAAGTACTAAGTAGTCCCACCGCCGCTATTACGTCTGCGGCCCCTTACAGGGGGCCGTCGCACTCGTCGGGGTTGCCCCGCCGATGCTAGCCTCCTGGCGGAGAGGGGGTCGGCTTTCCTATCCCTCTCCGCTGCCTCCTTCTGCGCTATCACAATCTCGCAGAAGGAGGCAAACGCTGCTCTTGACCTCTCGCTGCCAATCATGTGGTCGACCACGACCAGCAACGAGAGGTCCATCCCAATAACGTCCCTTATGTCTCTGCGCGGTGCCGACCACGCTGGACATTCTTCCAGCGTATGCAGCGCAGAGTCCTGGGCCTCCTCGCAGTGGTGGCACTGCGATCCTCCCAGTGCCAGTTATGAACACACAGTTTGAGGAAACGGCGGTATGCAGGTAATTTAACTTATGCGCATGCATTGCTGCAACTAGTGCTGTATAATTTAGAATTTTTGTTACCGCGCCATCCGATTTGTATACATGTGCAAATACTCGTACACGCTGCATTGTATTTTTTTCCGCACGCGACAAGGAGGGGACAGAGGCGAGTTCCGGCTCGCGTCTGACCCCTCCCCCCGTCCCACCCCCCTGGTCGAATCGCATAAAACTTAAAATACGATAAAATAAAAGATAAAATCAATAAATGAAAACGTGTATAGATAAAATAAATAAAATAAAAGTCAATAAATAAATAAATAATAATAAGTAAATAAATACAATGGACAAAACACAACAAACATAAGAAGGGGGGCAAAATAAAGGGGAATAAAAGATAAAGATAAAATTTATAATATAGAATATAAAATATATATAGAATAAAATGAAATATTATAAAATAAAAGGAGGGGGGTCGACCGGCAGGTCGCATCTTTGTAGAGGGGGGAGGGGATTATTGCTCCACCTCGCCCCCCGCGAGCTGCCCACCCCGGGGGCGCCTTAACGGCCAGCCCCCCTTGGCGGCGGTGGAAGTACTAAGTAGTCCCACCGCCGCCATTACGTCTTCGGCGCCTTACAGGGGGCCGTCGGCCTCGTCGGGGTTGCCCCGTCGATGCTAGCCTCCTGGCGGAGAGGGGGTCGGCTTTCCTCTCCCTCTCCGCTGCCTCCTTCCGCGTTATCACAATCTCGCAGAAGGAGGCAAACGCTGCTCTTGACCTCTCGCTGCCGATCATGTGTTCGACCACGACCGGCAACGAGAGGTCCATCCCAATAACGCCCCTTAGGTCTCTGCGCGGCGCCGACCACGCTGGACATTCTTCCAGCGTATGCCGCGCAGAGACCTGGGCCTCCTCGCAGCGGTGGCACTGCGATCCTCCCAGTGCCAGTTATGAACACACAGTTTGAGGAAACGGCGGTATGCAGGTAATTTAACTTATGCGCATGCATTGCTGCAACTTGTGCTGTATAATTTAGAATTTTTGTTACCGCGCCATCCGATTTTTATACATGTGCAAATACTTGTACACGCTGCATTGTATTTTTTTCCGCACGCGACAAGGAGGGGACAGTGGCGACTTCCGGCTCGCGTCTGTCCCTTCCCCCCGTCCCACCCCCCTGGTCGAATCGCATAAAACTTAAAATACGATAAAATAAAAGATAAAATCAATAAATGAAAACGTGTATAGATAAAATAAATAAAATAAAAGTCAATAAATAAATAAATAATAATAAGTAAATAAATACAATGGACAAAACACAACAAACATAAGAAGGGGGGCAAAATAAAGGGGAATAAAAGATAAAGATAAAATTTATAATATAGAATATAAAATATATATAGAATAAAATGAAATATTATAAAATAAAAGGAGGGGGGTCGACCGGCAGGTCGCATCTTTGTAGAGGGGGGAGGGGATTATTGCTCCACCTCGCCCCCCGCGAGCTGCCCACCCCGGGGGCGCCTTAACGGCCAGCCCCCCTTGGCGGCGGTGGAAGTACTAAGTAGTCCCACCGCCGCCATTACGTCTTCGGCGCCTTACAGGGGGCCGTCGGCCTCGTCGGGGTTGCCCCGTCGATGCTAGCCTCCTGGCGGAGAGGGGGTCGGCTTTCCTCTCCCTCTCCGCTGCCTCCTTCCGCGTTATCACAATCTCGCAGAAGGAGGCAAACGCTGCTCTTGACCTCTCGCTGCCGATCATGTGTTCGACCACGACCGGCAACGAGAGGTCCATCCCAATAACGCCCCTTAGGTCTCTGCGCGGCGCCGACCACGCTGGACATTCTTCCAGCGTATGCCGCGCAGAGACCTGGGCCTCCTCGCAGTGGTGGCACTGCGATCCTCCCAGTGCCAGTTATGAACACACAGTTTGAGGAAACGGCGGTATGCAGGTAATTTAACTTATGCGCATGCATTGCTGCAACTTGTGCTGTATGATTTAAAATTTTTGTTACCGCGCCATCCGATTTTTATACATGTGCAAATACTCGTACACGCTGCATTGTATTTTTTTCCGCACGCGACAAGGAGGGGACAGAGGCGAGTTCCGGCTCGCGTCTGTCCCCTCCCCCCGTCCCGCCCCCATGGTTGACCCGCATAAAACTTAAAAATACGATAAAATAAAAGGTAAAATCAATAAATGAAAACGTGTATAGATAAAATAGATAAAATAAAAGTCAATAAATAAATAAATAATAATAAGTAAATAAATACAATGGACAAAACACAACAAACATAAGAAGGGGGGCAAAATAAAGGGGAATAAAAGATAAAGATAAAATTTATAATATAGAATATAAAATATATATACAATAAAATGAAATATTATAAAATAAAAGGAGGGGGGTCGACCGGCAGGTCTCATCTTTGTAGAGGGGGGAGGGGATTATTGCTCCAGGTCGCCCCCCGCGAGCTGCCCACCCCGGGGGCGCCTTAACGGCCAGCCCCCCTTGGCGGCGGTGGAAGTACTAAGTAGTCCCACCGCCGCCATTACGTCTGCGGCCCCTTACAGGGGGCCGTCGCACTCGTCGGGGTTGCCCCGCCGATGATAGCCTCCTGGCAGAGAGGGGGTCGGCTTTCCTCTCCCTCTCCGCTGCCTCCTTCTGCGCTATCACAATCTCGCAGAAGGAGGCAAATGCTGCTCTTGACCTCTCGCTGCCGATCATGTGGTCGACCACGGCCGGCAACGAGAGGTCCATCCCAATAACGTCCCTTAGGTCTCTGCGCGGTGCCGACCACGCTGGACATTCTTCCAGCGTATGCCGTGCAGAGACCTGGGCCTCCTCGCAGTGGTGGCACTGCGATCCTCCCAGTGCCAGTTATGAACACACAGTTTGAGGAAACGGTGGTATGCAGGTAATTTAACTTATGCGCATGCATTGCTGCAACTTGTGCTGTATGATTTAGAATTTTTGTTACCGCGCCATCCGATTTTTATACATGTGCAAATACTCGTACACGCTGCATTGTATTTTTTTCCGCACGCGACAAGGAGGGGACAGAGGCGAGTTCCGGCTCGCGTCTGTCCCCTCCCCCCGTCCCAACCCCCCTGGTCGAATCGCATAAAACTTAAAATACGATAAAATAAAAGATAAAATCAATAAATGAAAACGTGTATAGATAAAATAGATAAAATAAAAGTCAATAAATAAATAAATAATAATAAGTAAATAAATACAATGGACAAAACACAACAAACATAAGAAGGGGGGCAAAATAAAGGGGAATAAAAGATAAAGATAAAATTTATAATATAGAATATAAAATATATAGAGAATGAAATGAAATATTATAAAATAAAAGGAGGGGGGTCGATCCGGCAGGTCGCATTTGTGTAGAGGGGGAGGGGATTATTGCTCCACCTCGCCCCCCGCGAGCTGCCCACGCCGGGGGCGCCTTAACGGCCAGCCCCCCTTGGCGGCGGTGGAAGTACTAAGTAGTCCCACCGCCGCCATTACGTCTGCGGCCCCTTACAGGGGGCCGTCGCACTCGTCGGGGTTGCCCCGCCGATGCTAGCCTCCTGGCGGAGAGGGGGTCGGCTTTCCTCTCCCTCTCCGCTGCCTCCTTCTGCGCTAACACAGTCTCGCAGAAGGAGGCAAACGCTGGTCTTGACCTCTCGCTGCCGATCATGTGTTCGACCACGACCGGCAACGAGAGGTCCATCCCAATAACGCCCCTTAGGTCTCTGCGCGGCGCCGACCACGCTGGACATTCTTCCAGCGTATGCCGTGCAGAGACCTGGGCCTCCTCGCAGTGGTGGCACTGCGATCCTCCCAGTGCCAGTTATGAACACACAGTTTGAGGAAACGGCGGTATGCAGGTAATTAAACTTATGCGCATGCATTGCTGAAACTTGTGCTGTATGATTTAGAATTTTTGTTACCGCGCCATCCGATTTTTATACATGTGCAAATACTCGTACACGCTGCATTGTATTTTTTTCCGCACGCGACAAGGAGGGGACAGAGGCGAGTTCCGGCTCGCGTCTGTCCCCTCCCCCCGTCCCGCCCCCATGGTTGACCCGCATAAAACTTAAAAATACGATAAAATAAAAGATAAAATCTATAAATGAAAACATGTATAGATAAAATAGATAAAATAAAAGTCAATAAATAAATAAATAATAATAAGTAAATAAATACAATGGACAAAACACAACAAACATAAGAAGGGGGGCAAAATAAAGGGGAATAAAAGATAAAGATAAAATTTATAATATAGAATATAAAATATATATAGAATAAAATGAAAAATTATAAAATAAAAGGAGGGGGGTCGACCGGCAGGTCTCATCTTTGTAGAGGGGGGAGGGGATTATTGCTCCAGGTCGCCCCCCGCGAGCTGCCCACCCCGGGGGCGCCTTAACGGCCAGCCCCCCTTGGCGGCGGTGGAAGTACTAAGTAGTCCCACCGCCGCCATTACGTCTGCGGCCCCTTACAGGGGGCCGTCGGCCTCGTCGGGGTTGCCCCGCCGATGCTAGCCTCCTGGCGGAGAGGGGGTCGGCTTTCCTCTCCCTCTCCGCTGCCTCCTTCTGCGTTATCACAATCTCGCAGAAGGAGGCAAACGCTGCACTTGACCTCTCGCTGCCGATCATGTGTTCGACCACGACCGGCAACGAGAGGTCCATCCCAATAACGCCCCTTAGGTCTCTGCGCGGCGCCGACCACGCTGGACATTCTTCCAGCGTCTGCCGCGCAGAGTCCTGGGCCTCCTCGCAGTGGTGGCACTGCGATCCTCCCAGTGCCAGTTATGAACACACAGTTTGAGGAAACGGCGGTATGCAGGTAATTTAACTTATGCGCATGCATTGCTGCAACTTGTGCTGTATAATTTAGGATTTTTGTTACCGCGCCATCCGATTTTTATACATGTGCAAATACTCGTACACACTGCATTGTATTTTTTTCCGCACGCGACAAGGAGGGGACAGAGGCGAGTTCCGGCTCGCTTCTGTCCCCTACCCCCGTCCCGCCACCCTGGTTGACCCGCTTAAAACTTAAAAATACGATAAAATAAAAGGTAAAATCAATAAATGAAAACGTGTATAGATAAAATAGATAAAATAAAAGTCAATAAATAAATAAATAATAATAAGTAAATAAATACAATGGACAAAACACAACAAACATAAGAAGGGGGGCAAAATAAAGGGGAATAAAAGATAAAGATAAAATTTATAATATAGAATATAAAATATATATAGAATAAAATGAAATATTGTAAAATAAAAGGAGGGGGGTCGACCGGCAGGTCGCATCTTTGTAGAGGGGGGAGGGGATTATTGCTCCAACTCGCCCCCCGCGAGCTGCCCACCCCGGGGGCGCCTTAACGGCCAGCCCCCCTTGGCGGCGGTGGAAGTACTAAGTAGTCCCACCGCCGCCATTACGTCTGCGGCCCCTTACAGGGGGCCGTCGGACTCGTCGGGGTTGCCACGCCGATGCTAGCCTCCTGGCGGAGAGGGGGTCGGCTTTCCTCTCCCTCTCCGCTGCCTCCTTCTGCGTTATCACAATCTCGCAGAAGGAGGCAAACGCTGCTCTTGACCTCTCGCTGCCGATCATGTGTTCGACCACGACCGGCAACGAGACGTCCATCCCAATAACGCCCCTTAGGTCTCTGCGCGGCGCCGACCACACTGGACATTCTTCCAGCGTCTGCCGCGCAGAGTCCTGGGCCTCCTCGCAGTGGTGGCACTGCGATCCTCCCAGTGCCAGTTATGAACACACAGTATGAGGAAACGGCGGTATGCAGGTAATTTAACTTATGCGCATGCATTGCTGCAACTAGTGCTGTATAATTTAGAATTTTTGTTACCACGCCATCCGATTTGTATACATGTGCAAATACTCGTACACGCTGCATTGTATTTTTTTCCGCACGCGACAAGGAGGGGACAGAGGCGAGTTCCGGCTCGGGTCTGTCCCCTCCCACCGTCCCGCCCCCCTGGTTGACCCGCTTAAAACTTAAAAATACGATAAAATAAAAGGTAAAATCAATAAATGAAAACGTGTATAGATAAAATAGATAAAATAAAAGTCAATAAATAAATAAATAATAATAAGTAAATAAATACAATGGACAAAACACAACAAACATAAGAAGAGGGGCAAAATAAAGGGGAATAAAAGATAAAGATAAAATTTATAATATAGAATATAAAATATACATAGAATAAAATGAAATATTATAAAATAAAAGGAGGTGGGTCGACCGGCAGGTCTCATCTTTGTAGAGGGGAGAGGGGATTATTGCTCCAGGTCGCCCCCCGCGAGCTGCCCACCCCGGGGGCGCCTTAACGGCCAGCCCCCCTTGGCGGCGGTGGAAGTACTAAGTAGTCCCACCGCCGCTATTACGTCTGCGGCCCCTTACAGGGGGCCGTCGCACTCGTCGGGGTTGCCCCGCCGATGCTAGCCTCCTGGCGGAGAGGGGGTCGGCTTTCCTATCCCTCTCCGCTGCCTCCTTCTGCGCTATCACAATCTCGCAGAAGGAGGCAAACGCTGCTCTTGACCTCTCGCTGCCAATCATGTGGTCGACCACGACCAGCAACGAGAGGTCCATCCCAATAACGTCCCTTATGTCTCTGCGCGGTGCCGACCACGCTGGACATTCTTCCAGCGTATGCAGCGCAGAGTCCTGGGCCTCCTCGCAGTGGTGGCACTGCGATCCTCCCAGTGCCAGTTATGAACACACAGTTTGAGGAAACGGCGGTATGCAGGTAATTTAACTTATGCGCATGCATTGCTGCAACTAGTGCTGTATAATTTAGAATTTTTGTTACCGCGCCATCCGATTTGTATACATGTGCAAATACTCGTACACGCTGCATTGTATTTTTTTCCGCACGCGACAAGGAGGGGACAGAGGCGAGTTCCGGCTCGCGTCTGACCCCTCCCCCCGTCCCACCCCCCTGGTCGAATCGCATAAAACTTAAAATACGATAAAATAAAAGATAAAATCAATAAATGAAAACGTGTATAGATAAAATAAATAAAATAAAAGTCAATAAATAAATAAATAATAATAAGTAAATAAATACAATGGACAAAACACAACAAACATAAGAAGGGGGGCAAAATAAAGGGGAATAAAAGATAAAGATAAAATTTATAATATAGAATATAAAATATATATAGAATAAAATGAAATATTATAAAATAAAAGGAGGGGGGTCGACCGGCAGGTCGCATCTTTGTAGAGGGGGGAGGGGATTATTGCTCCACCTCGCCCCCCGCGAGCTGCCCACCCCGGGGGCGCCTTAACGGCCAGCCCCCCTTGGCGGCGGTGGAAGTACTAAGTAGTCCCACCGCCGCCATTACGTCTTCGGCGCCTTACAGGGGGCCGTCGGCCTCGTCGGGGTTGCCCCGTCGATGCTAGCCTCCTGGCGGAGAGGGGGTCGGCTTTCCTCTCCCTCTCCGCTGCCTCCTTCCGCGTTATCACAATCTCGCAGAAGGAGGCAAACGCTGCTCTTGACCTCTCGCTGCCGATCATGTGTTCGACCACGACCGGCAACGAGAGGTCCATCCCAATAACGCCCCTTAGGTCTCTGCGCGGCGCCGACCACGCTGGACATTCTTCCAGCGTATGCCGCGCAGAGACCTGGGCCTCCTCGCAGCGGTGGCACTGCGATCCTCCCAGTGCCAGTTATGAACACACAGTTTGAGGAAACGGCGGTATGCAGGTAATTTAACTTATGCGCATGCATTGCTGCAACTTGTGCTGTATAATTTAGAATTTTTGTTACCGCGCCATCCGATTTTTATACATGTGCAAATACTCGTACACGCTGCATTGTATTTTTTTCCGCACGCGACAAGGAGGGGACAGTGGCGACTTCCGGCTCGCGTCTGTCCCTTCCCCCCGTCCCACCCCCCTGGTCGAATCGCATAAAACTTAAAATACGATAAAATAAAAGATAAAATCAATAAATGAAAACGTGTATAGATAAAATAAATAAAATAAAAGTCAATAAATAAATAAATAATAATAAGTAAATAAATACAATGGACAAAACACAACAAACATAAGAAGGGGGGCAAAATAAAGGGGAATAAAAGATAAAGATAAAATTTATAATATAGAATATAAAATATATATAGAATAAAATGAAATATTATAAAATAAAAGGAGGGGGGTCGACCGGCAGGTCGCATCTTTGTAGAGGGGGGAGGGGATTATTGCTCCACCTCGCCCCCCGCGAGCTGCCCACCCCGGGGGCGCCTTAACGGCCAGCCCCCCTTGGCGGCGGTGGAAGTACTAAGTAGTCCCACCGCCGCCATTACGTCTTCGGCGCCTTACAGGGGGCCGTCGGCCTCGTCGGGGTTCCCCGTCGATGCTAGCCTCCTGGCGGAGAGGGGGTCGGCTTTCCTCTCCCTCTCCGCTGCCTCCTTCCGCGTTATCACAATCTCGCAGAAGGAGGCAAACGCTGCTCTTGACCTCTCGCTGCCGATCATGTGTTCGACCACGACCGGCAACGAGAGGTCCATCCCAATAACGCCCCTTAGGTCTCTGCGCGGCGCCGACCACGCTGGACATTCTTCCAGCGTATGCCGCGCAGAGACCTGGGCCTCCTCGCAGTGGTGGCACTGCGATCCTCCCAGTGCCAGTTATGAACACACAGTTTGAGGAAACGGCGGTATGCAGGTAATTTAACTTATGCGCATGCATTGCTGCAACTTGTGCTGTATGATTTAAAATTTTTGTTACCGCGCCATCCGATTTTTATACATGTGCAAATACTCGTACACGCTGCATTGTATTTTTTTCCGCACGCGACAAGGAGGGGACAGAGGCGAGTTCCGGCTCGCGTCTGTCCCCTCCCCCCGTCCCGCCCCCCTGGTTGACCCGCTTAAAACTTAAAAATACGATAAAATAAAAGGTAAAATCAATAAATGAAAACGTGTATAGATAAAATAGATAAAATAAAAGTCAATAAATAAATAAATAATAATAAGTAAATAAATACAATGGACAAAACACAACAAACATAAGAAGGGGGGCAAAATAAAGGGGAATAAAAGATAAAGATAAAATTTATAATATAGAATATAAAATATATAGAGAATGAAATGAAATATTATAAAATAAAAGGAGGGGGGTCGTCCGGCAGGTCGCATCTTTGTAGAGGGGGGGAGGGGATTATTGCTCCACCTCGCCCCCCGCGACCTGCCCACCCCGGGGGCGCCTTAACGGCCAGCCCCCCTTTTCGGCGGTGGAAGTACTAAGTAGTCCCGCCGCCGCCATTACGTCTGCGGCCCCTTACAGGGGGCCGTCGGCCTCGTCGGGGTTGCCCCGCCGATGCTAGCCTCCTGGCGGAGAGGGGGTCGGCTTTCCTCTCCCTCTCCACTGCCACCTTCTGCGTTATCACAATCTCGCAGAAGGAGGCAAACGCTGCTCTTGACCTCTCGCTGCCGATCATGTGTTCGACCACGACCGGCAACGAGAGGTCCATCCCAATAACGCCCCTTAGGTCTCTGCGCGGCGCCGACCACGCTGGACATTCTTCCAGCGTCTGCCGCGCAGAGTCCTGGGCCTCCTCGCAGTGGTGGCACTGCGATCCTCCCAGTGCCAGTTATGAACACACAGTTTGAGGAAACGGCGGTATGCAGGTAATTTAACTTATGCGCATGCATTGCTGCAACTTGTGCTGTATAATTTAGGATTTTTGTTACCGCGCCATCCGATTTTTATACATGTGCAAATACTCGTACACACTGCATTGTATTTTTTTCCGCACGCGACAAGGAGGGGACAGAGGCGAGTTCCGGCTCGCTTCTGTCCCCTACCCCCGTCCCGCCACCCTGGTTGACCCGCTTAAAACTTAAAAATACGATAAAATAAAAGGTAAAATCAATAAATGAAAACGTGTATAGATAAAATAGATAAAATAAAAGTCAATAAATAAATAAATAATAATAAGTAAATAAATACAATGGACAAAACACAACAAACATAAGAAGGGGGGCAAAATAAGGGGGAATAAAAGATAAAGATAAAATTTATAATATAGAATATAAAATATATATAGAATAAAATGAAATATTATAAAATAAAAGGAGGGGGGTCGACCGGCAGGTCGCATCTTTGTAGAGGGGGGAGGGGATTATTGCTCCAACTCGCCCCCCGCGAGCTGCCCACCCCGGGGGCGCCTTAACGGCCAGCCCCCCTTGGCGGCGGTGGAAGTACTAAGTAGTCCCACCGCCGCCATTACGTCTGCGGCCCCTTACAGGGGGCCGTCGGACTCGTCGGGGTTGCCACGCCGATGCTAGCCTCCTGGCGGAGAGGGGGTCGGCTTTCCTCTCCCTCTCCGCTGCCTCCTTCTGCGTTATCACAATCTCGCAGAAGGAGGCAAACGCTGCTCTTGACCTCTCGCTGCCGATCATGTGGTCGACCACGACCGGCAACGAGACGTCCATCCCAATAACGCCCCTTAGGTCTCTGCTCGGCGCCGACCACACTGGACATTCTTCCAGCGTCTGCCGCGCAGAGTCCTGGGCCTCCTCGCAGTGGTGGCACTGCGATCCTCCCAGTGCCAGTTATGAACACACAGTATGAGGAAACGGCGGTATGCAGGTAATTTAACTTATGCGCATGCATTGCTGCAACTTGTGCTGTATAATTTAGAATTTTTGTTACCGCGCCATCCGATTTTTATACATGTGCAAATACTCGTACACGCTGCATTGTATTTTTTTCCGCACGCGACCAGGAGGGGACAGAGGCGAGTTCCGGCTCGCGTCTGTCCCCTACCCCCGTCCCGCCCCCCTGGTTGACCCGCATAAAACTTAAAAATACGATAAAATAAAAGGTAAAATCGATAAATGAAAACGTGTATAGATAAAATAGATAAAATAAAAGTCAATAAATAAATAAATAATAATAAGTAAATAAATACAATGGACAAAACACAACAAACATAAGAAGGGGGGCAAAATAGAGGGGAATAAAAGATAAAGATAAAATTTATAATATAGAATATAAAATATATATAGAATAAAATGAAATATTATAAAATAAAAGGAGGGTGGTCGACCGGCAGGTCTCATCTTTGTAGAGGGGGGAAGGGGATTATTGCTCCAGGTCGCCCCCCGCGAGCTGCCCACCCCGGGGGCGCCTTAACGGCCAGCCCACCTTGGCGGCCGTGGAAATACTAAGTAGTCCCAACGCCGCCATTACGTCTGCGGCCCCTTACAGGGGGCCGTCGCACTCGTCGGGGTTGCCCCGCCGATGCAAGCCTCCTGGCGGAGAGGGGGTCGGCTTTCCTCTCCCTCTCCGCTGCCTCCTTCTGCGTTATCACAATCTCGCAGAAGGAGGCAAACGCTGCTCTTGACCTCTCGCTGCTGATCATGTGTTCGACCACGACCGGCAACGAGAGGTCCCTCCCAATAACGCCCCTTAGGTCTCTGCGCGGCGCCGACCACGCTGGACATTCTTTCAGCGTATGCCGCGCAGAGACCTGGGCCTCCTCGCAGTGGTGGCACTGCGATCCTCCCAGTGCCAGTTATGAACACACAGTTTGAGGAAACGGCGGTATGCAGGTAATTTAACTTATGCGCATGCATTGCTGCAACTTGTGCTGTATGATTTAGAATTTTTGTTACCGCGCCATCCGATTTTTATACATGTGCAAATA
Organism: Lasioglossum baleicum; assembly: GCF_051020765.1. Classification (NCBI taxonomy): domain Eukaryota; kingdom Metazoa; phylum Arthropoda; class Insecta; order Hymenoptera; family Halictidae; genus Lasioglossum; species Lasioglossum baleicum. The sequence continues at coordinate 10,253 of NW_027469099.1, read as the reverse complement.
CTCGTACACGCTGCATTGTATTTTTTTCCGCACTCGACAAGGAGGGGACAGAGGCGAGTTCCGGCTCGCGTCTGTCCCCTCCCCCCGTCCCGCCCCCATGGTTGACCCGCATAAAACTTAAAAATACGATAAAATAAAAGGTAAAATCAATAAATGAAAAAGTGTATAGATAAAATAGATAAAATAAAAGTCAATAAATAAATAAATAATAATAAGTAAATAAATACAATGGACAAAACACAACAAACATAAGAAGGGGGGCAAAATAAAGGGGAATAAAAGATAAAGATAAAATTTATAATATAGAATATAAAATATATATAGAATAAAATGAAATATTATAAAATAAAAGGAGGTTGGTCGACCGGCAGGTCTCATCTTTGTAGAGGGGAGAGGGGATTATTGCTCCAGGTCGCCCCCGCGACCTGCCCACCCCGGGGGCGCCTTAACGGCCAGCCCCCCTTCGCGGCGGTGGAAGTACTAAGTAGTCCCCCCGCCGCTATTACGTCTGCGGCCCCTTACAGGGGGCCGTCACACTCGTCGGGGTTGCCCCGCCGATGCTAGCCTCCTGGCGGAGAGGGGGTCGGCTTTCCTATCCCTCTCCGCTGCCTCCTTCTGCGCTATCACAATCTCGCAGAAGGAGGCAAACGCTGCTCTTGACCTCTCGCTGCCAATCATGTGGTCGACCACGACCAGCAACGAGAGGTCCATCCCAATAACGTCCCTTATGTCTCTGCGCGGTGCCGACCACGCTGGACATTCTTCCAGCGTTTGCAGCGCAGAGTCCTGGGCCTCCTCGCAGTGGTGGCACTGCGATCCTCCCAGTGCCAGTTATGAACACACAGTTTGAGGAAACGGCGGTATGCAGGTAATTTAACTTATGCGCATGCATTGCTGCAACTAGTGCTGTATAATTTAGAATTTTTGTTACCGCGCCATCCGATTTGTATACATGTGCAAATACTCGTACACGCTGCATTGTATTTTTTTCCGCACGCGACAAGGAGGGGACAGAGGCGAGTTCCGGCTCGCGTCTGACCCCTCCCCCCGTCCCACCCCCCTGGTCGAATCGCATAAAACTTAAAATACGATAAAATAAAAGATAAAATCAATAAATGAAAACGTGTATAGATAAAATAAATAAAATAAAAGTCAATAAATAAATAAATAATAATAAGTAAATAAATACAATGGACAAAACACAACAAACATAAGAAGGGGGGCAAAATAAAGGGGAATAAAAGATAAAGATAAAATTTATAATATAGAATATAAAATATATATAGAATAAAATGAAATATTATAAAATAAAAGGAGGGGGGTCGACCGGCAGGTCGCATCTTTGTAGAGGGGGGAGGGGATTATTGCTCCACCTCGCCCCCCGCGAGCTGCCCACCCCGGGGGCGCCTTAACGGCCAGCCCCCCTTGGCGGCGGTGGAAGTACTAAGTAGTCCCACCGCCGCCATTACGTCTTCGGCGCCTTACAGGGGGCCGTCGGCCTCGTCGGGGTTGCCCCGTCGATGCTAGCCTCCTGGCGGAGAGGGGGTCGGCTTTCCTCTCCCTCTCCGCTGCCTCCTTCCGCGTTATCACAATCTCGCAGAAGGAGGCAAACGCTGCTCTTGACCTCTCGCTGCCGATCATGTGTTCGACCACGACCGGCAACGAGAGGTCCATCCCAATAACGCCCCTTAGGTCTCTGCGCGGCGCCGACCACGCTGGACATTCTTCCAGCGTATGCCGCGCAGAGACCTGGGCCTCCTCGCAGTGGTGGCACTGCGATCCTCCCAGTGCCAGTTATGAACACACAGTTTGAGGAAACGGCGGTATGCAGGTAATTTAACTTATGCGCATGCATTGCTGCAACTTGTGCTGTATGATTTAAAATTTTTGTTACCGCGCCATCCGATTTTTATACATGTGCAAATACTCGTACACGCTGCATTGTATTTTTTTCCGCACGCGACAAGGAGGGGACAGAGGCGAGTTCCGGCTCGCGTCTGTCCCCTCCCCCCGTCCCGCCCCCATGGTTGACCCGCATAAAACTTAAAAATACGATAAAATAAAAGGTAAAATCAATAAATGAAAACGTGTATAGATAAAATAGATAAAATAAAAGTCAATAAATAAATAAATAATAATAAGTAAATAAATACAATGGACAAAACACAACAAACATAAGAAGGGGGGCAAAATAAAGGGGAATAAAAGATAAAGATAAAATTTATAATATAGAATATAAAATATATATACAATAAAATGAAATATTATAAAATAAAAGGAGGGGGGTCGACCGGCAGGTCTCATCTTTGTAGAGGGGGGAGGGGATTATTGCTCCAGGTCGCCCCCCGCGAGCTGCCCACCCCGGGGGCGCCTTAACGGCCAGCCCCCCTTGGCGGCGGTGGAAGTACTAAGTAGTCCCACCGCCGCCATTACGTCTGCGGCCCCTTACAGGGGGCCGTCGCACTCGTCGGGGTTGCCCCGCCGATGATAGCCTCCTGGCAGAGAGGGGGTCGGCTTTCCTCTCCCTCTCCGCTGCCTCCTTCTGCGCTATCACAATCTCGCAGAAGGAGGCAAATGCTGCTCTTGACCTCTCGCTGCCGATCATGTGGTCGACCACGGCCGGCAACGAGAGGTCCATCCCAATAACGTCCCTTAGGTCTCTGCGCGGTGCCGACCACGCTGGACATTCTTCCAGCGTATGCCGTGCAGAGACCTGGGCCTCCTCGCAGTGGTGGCACTGCGATCCTCCCAGTGCCAGTTATGAACACACAGTTTGAGGAAACGGTGGTATGCAGGTAATTTAACTTATGCGCATGCATTGCTGCAACTTGTGCTGTATGATTTAGAATTTTTGTTACCGCGCCATCCGATTTTTATACATGTGCAAATACTCGTACACGCTGCATTGTATTTTTTTCCGCACGCGACAAGGAGGGGACAGAGGCGAGTTCCGGCTCGCGTCTGTCCCCTCCCCCCGTCCCAACCCCCCTGGTCGAATCGCATAAAACTTAAAATACGATAAAATAAAAGATAAAATCAATAAATGAAAACGTGTATAGATAAAATAGATAAAATAAAAGTCAATAAATAAATAAATAATAATAAGTAAATAAATACAATGGACAAAACACAACAAACATAAGAAGGGGGGCAAAATAAAGGGGAATAAAAGATAAAGATAAAATTTATAATATAGAATATAAAATATATAGAGAATGAAATGAAATATTATAAAATAAAAGGAGGGGGGTCGATCCGGCAGGTCGCATTTGTGTAGAGGGGGAGGGGATTATTGCTCCACCTCGCCCCCCGCGAGCTGCCCACGCCGGGGGCGCCTTAACGGCCAGCCCCCCTTGGCGGCGGTGGAAGTACTAAGTAGTCCCACCGCCGCCATTACGTCTGCGGCCCCTTACAGGGGGCCGTCGCACTCGTCGGGGTTGCCCCGCCGATGCTAGCCTCCTGGCGGAGAGGGGGTCGGCTTTCCTCTCCCTCTCCGCTGCCTCCTTCTGCGCTAACACAGTCTCGCAGAAGGAGGCAAACGCTGGTCTTGACCTCTCGCTGCCGATCATGTGTTCGACCACGACCGGCAACGAGAGGTCCATCCCAATAACGCCCCTTAGGTCTCTGCGCGGCGCCGACCACGCTGGACATTCTTCCAGCGTATGCCGTGCAGAGACCTGGGCCTCCTCGCAGTGGTGGCACTGCGATCCTCCCAGTGCCAGTTATGAACACACAGTTTGAGGAAACGGCGGTATGCAGGTAATTAAACTTATGCGCATGCATTGCTGAAACTTGTGCTGTATGATTTAGAATTTTTGTTACCGCGCCATCCGATTTTTATACATGTGCAAATACTCGTACACGCTGCATTGTATTTTTTTCCGCACGCGACAAGGAGGGGACAGAGGCGAGTTCCGGCTCGCTTCTGTCCCCTACCCCCGTCCCGCCACCCTGGTTGACCCGCTTAAAACTTAAAAATACGATAAAATAAAAGGTAAAATCAATAAATGAAAACGTGTATAGATAAAATAGATAAAATAAAAGTCAATAAATAAATAAATAATAATAAGTAAATAAATACAATGGACAAAACACAACAAACATAAGAAGGGGGGCAAAATAAAGGGGAATAAAAGATAAAGATAAAATTTATAATATAGAATATAAAATATATATAGAATAAAATGAAATATTATAAAATAAAAGGAGGGGGGTCGACCGGCAGGTCGCATCTTTGTAGAGGGGGGAGGGGATTATTGCTCCAACTCGCCCCCCGCGAGCTGCCCACCCCGGGGGCGCCTTAACGGCCAGCCCCCCTTGGCGGCGGTGGAAGTACTAAGTAGTCCCACCGCCGCCATTACGTCTGCGGCCCCTTACAGGGGGCCGTCGGACTCGTCGGGGTTGCCACGCCGATGCTAGCCTCCTGGCGGAGAGGGGGTCGGCTTTCCTCTCCCTCTCCGCTGCCTCCTTCTGCGTTATCACAATCTCGCAGAAGGAGGCAAACGCTGCTCTTGACCTCTCGCTGCCGATCATGTGGTCGACCACGACCGGCAACGAGACGTCCATCCCAATAACGCCCCTTAGGTCTCTGCTCGGCGCCGACCACACTGGACATTCTTCCAGCGTCTGCCGCGCAGAGTCCTGGGCCTCCTCGCAGTGGTGGCACTGCGATCCTCCCAGTGCCAGTTATGAACACACAGTATGAGGAAACGGCGGTATGCAGGTAATTTAACTTATGCGCATGCATTGCTGCAACTTGTGCTGTATAATTTAGAATTTTTGTTACCGCGCCATCCGATTTTTATACATGTGCAAATACTCGTACACGCTGCATTGTATTTTTTTCCGCACGCGACCAGGAGGGGACAGAGGCGAGTTCCGGCTCGCGTCTGTCCCCTACCCCCGTCCCGCCCCCCTGGTTGACCCGCATAAAACTTAAAAATACGATAAAATAAAAGGTAAAATCGATAAATGAAAACGTGTATAGATAAAATAGATAAAATAAAAGTCAATAAATAAATAAATAATAATAAGTAAATAAATACAATGGACAAAACACAACAAACATAAGAAGGGGGGCAAAATAGAGGGGAATAAAAGATAAAGATAAAATTTATAATATAGAATATAAAATATATATAGAATAAAATGAAATATTATAAAATAAAAGGAGGGTGGTCGACCGGCAGGTCTCATCTTTGTAGAGGGGGGAAGGGGATTATTGCTCCAGGTCGCCCCCCGCGAGCTGCCCACCCCGGGGGCGCCTTAACGGCCAGCCCACCTTGGCGGCCGTGGAAATACTAAGTAGTCCCAACGCCGCCATTACGTCTGCGGCCCCTTACAGGGGGCCGTCGCACTCGTCGGGGTTGCCCCGCCGATGCAAGCCTCCTGGCGGAGAGGGGGTCGGCTTTCCTCTCCCTCTCCGCTGCCTCCTTCTGCGTTATCACAATCTCGCAGAAGGAGGCAAACGCTGCTCTTGACCTCTCGCTGCTGATCATGTGTTCGACCACGACCGGCAACGAGAGGTCCCTCCCAATAACGCCCCTTAGGTCTCTGCGCGGCGCCGACCACGCTGGACATTCTTTCAGCGTATGCCGCGCAGAGACCTGGGCCTCCTCGCAGTGGTGGCACTGCGATCCTCCCAGTGCCAGTTATGAACACACAGTTTGAGGAAACGGCGGTATGCAGGTAATTTAACTTATGCGCATGCATTGCTGCAACTTGTGCTGTATGATTTAGAATTTTTGTTACCGCGCCATCCGATTTTTATACATGTGCAAATACTCGTACACGCTGCATTGTATTTTTTTCCGCACTCGACAAGGAGGGGACAGAGGCGAGTTCCGGCTCGCGTCTGTCCCCTCCCCCCGTCCCGCCCCCATGGTTGACCCGCATAAAACTTAAAAATACGATAAAATAAAAGGTAAAATCAATAAATGAAAAAGTGTATAGATAAAATAGATAAAATAAAAGTCAATAAATAAATAAATAATAATAAGTAAATAAATACAATGGACAAAACACAACAAACATAAGAAGGGGGGCAAAATAAAGGGGAATAAAAGATAAAGATAAAATTTATAATATAGAATATAAAATATATATAGAATAAAATGAAATATTATAAAATAAAAGGAGGTTGGTCGACCGGCAGGTCTCATCTTTGTAGAGGGGAGAGGGGATTATTGCTCCAGGTCGCCCCCGCGACCTGCCCACCCCGGGGGCGCCTTAACGGCCAGCCCCCCTTCGCGGCGGTGGAAGTACTAAGTAGTCCCCCCGCCGCTATTACGTCTGCGGCCCCTTACAGGGGGCCGTCACACTCGTCGGGGTTGCCCCGCCGATGCTAGCCTCCTGGCGGAGAGGGGGTCGGCTTTCCTATCCCTCTCCGCTGCCTCCTTCTGCGCTATCACAATCTCGCAGAAGGAGGCAAACGCTGCTCTTGACCTCTCGCTGCCAATCATGTGGTCGACCACGACCAGCAACGAGAGGTCCATCCCAATAACGTCCCTTATGTCTCTGCGCGGTGCCGACCACGCTGGACATTCTTCCAGCGTTTGCAGCGCAGAGTCCTGGGCCTCCTCGCAGTGGTGGCACTGCGATCCTCCCAGTGCCAGTTATGAACACACAGTTTGAGGAAACGGCGGTATGCAGGTAATTTAACTTATGCGCATGCATTGCTGCAACTAGTGCTGTATAATTTAGAATTTTTGTTACCGCGCCATCCGATTTGTATACATGTGCAAATACTCGTACACGCTGCATTGTATTTTTTTCCGCACGCGACAAGGAGGGGACAGAGGCGAGTTCCGGCTCGCGTCTGACCCCTCCCCCCGTCCCACCCCCCTGGTCGAATCGCATAAAACTTAAAATACGATAAAATAAAAGATAAAATCAATAAATGAAAACGTGTATAGATAAAATAAATAAAATAAAAGTCAATAAATAAATAAATAATAATAAGTAAATAAATACAATGGACAAAACACAACAAACATAAGAAGGGGGGCAAAATAAAGGGGAATAAAAGATAAAGATAAAATTTATAATATAGAATATAAAATATATATAGAATAAAATGAAATATTATAAAATAAAAGGAGGGGGGTCGACCGGCAGGTCGCATCTTTGTAGAGGGGGGAGGGGATTATTGCTCCACCTCGCCCCCCGCGAGCTGCCCACCCCGGGGGCGCCTTAACGGCCAGCCCCCCTTGGCGGCGGTGGAAGTACTAAGTAGTCCCACCGCCGCCATTACGTCTTCGGCGCCTTACAGGGGGCCGTCGGCCTCGTCGGGGTTGCCCCGTCGATGCTAGCCTCCTGGCGGAGAGGGGGTCGGCTTTCCTCTCCCTCTCCGCTGCCTCCTTCCGCGTTATCACAATCTCGCAGAAGGAGGCAAACGCTGCTCTTGACCTCTCGCTGCCGATCATGTGTTCGACCACGACCGGCAACGAGAGGTCCATCCCAATAACGCCCCTTAGGTCTCTGCGCGGCGCCGACCACGCTGGACATTCTTCCAGCGTATGCCGCGCAGAGACCTGGGCCTCCTCGCAGTGGTGGCACTGCGATCCTCCCAGTGCCAGTTATGAACACACAGTTTGAGGAAACGGCGGTATGCAGGTAATTTAACTTATGCGCATGCATTGCTGCAACTTGTGCTGTATGATTTAAAATTTTTGTTACCGCGCCATCCGATTTTTATACATGTGCAAATACTCGTACACGCTGCATTGTATTTTTTTCCGCACGCGACAAGGAGGGGACAGAGGCGAGTTCCGGCTCGCGTCTGTCCCCTCCCCCCGTCCCGCCCCCATGGTTGACCCGCATAAAACTTAAAAATACGATAAAATAAAAGGTAAAATCAATAAATGAAAACGTGTATAGATAAAATAGATAAAATAAAAGTCAATAAATAAATAAATAATAATAAGTAAATAAATACAATGGACAAAACACAACAAACATAAGAAGGGGGGCAAAATAAAGGGGAATAAAAGATAAAGATAAAATTTATAATATAGAATATAAAATATATATACAATAAAATGAAATATTATAAAATAAAAGGAGGGGGGTCGACCGGCAGGTCTCATCTTTGTAGAGGGGGGAGGGGATTATTGCTCCAGGTCGCCCCCCGCGAGCTGCCCACCCCGGGGGCGCCTTAACGGCCAGCCCCCCTTGGCGGCGGTGGAAGTACTAAGTAGTCCCACCGCCGCCATTACGTCTGCGGCCCCTTACAGGGGGCCGTCGCACTCGTCGGGGTTGCCCCGCCGATGATAGCCTCCTGGCAGAGAGGGGGTCGGCTTTCCTCTCCCTCTCCGCTGCCTCCTTCTGCGCTATCACAATCTCGCAGAAGGAGGCAAATGCTGCTCTTGACCTCTCGCTGCCGATCATGTGGTCGACCACGGCCGGCAACGAGAGGTCCATCCCAATAACGTCCCTTAGGTCTCTGCGCGGTGCCGACCACGCTGGACATTCTTCCAGCGTATGCCGTGCAGAGACCTGGGCCTCCTCGCAGTGGTGGCACTGCGATCCTCCCAGTGCCAGTTATGAACACACAGTTTGAGGAAACGGTGGTATGCAGGTAATTTAACTTATGCGCATGCATTGCTGCAACTTGTGCTGTATGATTTAGAATTTTTGTTACCGCGCCATCCGATTTTTATACATGTGCAAATACTCGTACACGCTGCATTGTATTTTTTCCGCACGCGACAAGGAGGGGACAGAGGCGAGTTCCGGCTCGCGTCTGTCCCCTCCCCCCGTCCCAACCCCCCTGGTCGAATCGCATAAAACTTAAAAATACGATAAAATAAAAGATAAAATCAATAAATGAAAACGTGTATAGATAAAATAGATAAAATAAAAGTCAATAAATAAATAAATAATAATAAGTAAATAAATACAATGGACAAAACACAACAAACATAAGAAGGGGGCAAAATAAAGGGGAATAAAAGATAAAGATAAAATTTATAATATAGAATATAAAAATATATAGAGAATGAAATGAAATATTATAAAATAAAAGGAGGGGGGGTCGATCCGGCAGGTCGCCATTTGTGTAGAGGGGGAGGGGATTATTGCTCCACCTCGCCCCCCGCGAGCTGCCCACGCCGGGGGCGCCTTAACGGCCAGCCCCCCTTGGCGGCGGTGGAAGTACTAAGTAGTCCCCACCGCCGCCATTACGTCTGCGGCCCCTTACAGGGGGCCGTCGCACTCGTCGGGGTTGCCCCGCCGATGCTAGCCTCCTGGCGGAGAGGGGGTCGGCTTTCCTCTCCCTCTCCGCTGCCTCCTTCTGCGCTAACACAGTCTCGCAGAAGGAGGCAAACGCTGGTCTTGACCTCTCGCTGCCGATCATGTGTTCGACCACGACCGGCAACGAGAGGTCCATCCCAATAACGCCCCTTAGGTCTCTGCGCGGCGCCGACCACGCTGGACATTCTTCCAGCGTATGCCGTGCAGAGACCTGGGCCTCCTCGCAGTGGTGGCACTGCGATCCTCCCAGTGCCAGTTATGAACACACAGTTTGAGGAAACGGCGGTATGCAGGTAATTAAACTTATGCGCATGCATTGCTGAAACTTGTGCTGTATGATTTAGAATTTTTGTTACCGCGCCATCCGATTTTTTATACATGTGCAAATACTCGTACACGCTGCATTGTATTTTTTTCCGCACGCGACAAGGAGGGGACAGAGGCGAGTTCCGGCTCGCGTCTGTCCCCTCCCCCCGTCCCGCCCCCATGGTTGACCCGCATAAAACTTAAAAATACGATAAAATAAAAGATAAAATCTATAAATGAAAACATGTATAGATAAAATAGATAAAATAAAAGTCAATAAATAAATAAATAATAATAAGTAAATAAATACAATGGACAAAACACAACAAACATAAGAAGGGGGGCAAAATAAAGGGGAATAAAAGATAAAGATAAAATTTATAATATAGAATATAAAATATATATAGAATAAAATGAAAAATTATAAAATAAAAGGAGGGGGGTCGACCGGCAGGTCTCATCTTTGTAGAGGGGGGAGGGGATTATTGCTCCAGGTCGCCCCCCGCGAGCTGCCCACCCCGGGGGCGCCTTAACGGCCAGCCCCCCTTGGCGGCGGTGGAAGTACTAAGTAGTCCCACCGCCGCCATTACGTCTGCGGCCCCTTACAGGGGGCCGTCGGCCTCGTCGGGGTTGCCCCGCCGATGCTAGCCTCCTGGCGGAGAGGGGGTCGGCTTTCCTCTCCGTCTCCGCTGCCT